>NC_137696.1:113667218-114133802 GCF_964034855.1 Anser brachyrhynchus | reverse complement strand
AGAAATAAATACTATTTCCTTCTTTCCTTCCCTGTTTGGGACAAAGCAGTTTGATGTGCTGATATTTAATTAAAATATCCTTTCAAAATCAAATGAGCTTCTTTTACCTGCTCAGTTTGTTCAGCATGCTTTCTCTCTGTGTGTATGTTTGTTTGTTTTCTTTTTCACTATGGAAAAATAAATTCACTATGGACATTTAATTTCTTTCTCCATTCACCATGGATGGTTAATTTCTTTCTCTCATATGTTCTATGATATTTATAAAGTTGCTGAAACCTGGTATAATAGTATGCCAACCCTGTTAAACAAACTCTTTTCCTAGGCACTGGACAGTTAATACTGGCATTACTTGTAGGAGAGAGAGTATGTTGTGTTTCCTGATCCTTCCACTCCAGAAGCGCTCTTAATTCACTTGCTTCTGATTGATATTTAGATGCTTTAACAATCAGAATAACCCCTCGTAATAATTACTCTTCTATAAGAAAATTTCCACAACTCTTCTGTGGTCTTCCCAGGTGTTGCTTAAAATAGAAATATTGAATATAGACAAGAGACTGCATGAATTTGATTACCCTCTAGAGAATATTTGCTGCATTAATTAGTTGAGAAGGTAGGAAGTCCTAGATCCTAATTTTGCCTTTGCACTGTGACCCATGGGGATTTGACAGTACCTCTTGCTCAAATCCACAGTATGAGATAACATAAGAAACATGTTAATTAGAGCACAATTTCTATCTTAAGCATTGGATTTGCATCAGTCATGGTGAACTGTTAAGATTCTTGGTGGCCATGCAGATCATAGGTTTCAACTCCCTTTCTTCCTGTTATTTTTTATTTATTTAAGAGCCATAAGAACAGCAAGGGAAATTCAGGTGCTTTCAGACTGAAGTAACATCTAATTCTAACTTTCACCATTTCTCTAATGATCTACTCTCACATTTTATCACTGATATACCCAAACAGCCACCTGTTGGTGTTACAGAAAAAAAAAAAAAAGAGAGAGAGAGAGAAAGAAAGAAAAAAAGAAAAACCATTTGTTAAGCGTTATAGGCTTACTTAACAATGTAGAGGCATACACTCTGGATTTTCAATGGGATTTGTCTTGTTTTATATATTTGTGTTTTCAAGAACAGGTGGCAGAGGGGAAAAAAATCATATCCTCCTTCCTGGCCTTCAGTATAAAGGCCTACCTGTGGGGAGATTTGGTGATTTCTTTTTCATAAGTGAATCTATTATGAATTCACATGGGTGTCCTTGGATTATAGAAAAAGCTTTGCTTCATGATGTTTGTACATTGCAAGTATTCATTTTGTAAGTGACTTTGTACAACCCTTTGTCAGGTTTTCCAGAGATTTTGTATTCATTTCTGTTCTTGTAGGAAATGGGCCAATAGCTAAGCATAGATCAAGTTGTGTGAGTTAAATCTCACTTTTATTTGCCACAGGCTTGATGCAATATCTCTGTAGGCTGTATTGACTCACTGCAGGATGTTTAGAAGTGATTTACACAATCTTGATGGCTTCAGCAACCACGATATGTGGCTATTTTTCTATAAAACACTATGTAGTATGTATATATCTCTTCAAATCAAGTGCTTGGAAAAGGAAATTTCTCCTCTTCCTTATTATCACAGTTGCCCCTAATTAAACCCACGCTGTTTGAATGGACTGAGCATTGTCCTGTGTCATTTGATTATCTGGACATGTGTCTTTTCATAAGTTTTCTGGTCACCTACTTTCTTGATCTCCTGTTCCTCTTAACCTTTTCCATTTGAAAAGCAAGTTAAAAGATGCAAGGATGGTTAATTTAGGTCCCAATTAAGACCAGTTTCTTCCGAATCCTGTGGAGTACTGATCCCTCATTAATGTCTCTTTCATCTTGACCTTTATTCCTCCCTCAGGTGTTGACACAGAAAAAGGATCTTTGGGCAGAGATGCTTAGGCCTATGTGAATATTGCAGTAAGAGGTAGTGAAGATTGCTCCGCTGGAGCTATACAGCTAGAACACTATGATATCCAAGGGTATTTGCAGAAAAGGCTGGGACACTAAAAAATTAAAGGAGATATTTTCTTGAGGAACAAAAATGATGTGAAGAAAGTTCATCAAGCAACGTAACAGCAAATGTTTGTTTTTGTTGTTGTTGTTGTCATCAATGACCAATAGTTGAAACTTCGTAACTCTGTAGCACTTTATGAAATCACGTATTATCTACCACAGAATATAATTCTATATCATAAATACATATTTGATTTTTACATGTACTGAATAGCAAAAATATACAGATTTTTTTCTGCCGTGAAATTAAGATTGTTGGGCCAGCTTTTGAAAATTTGAGGCCAGTATTTTGAAAATTTTCATCATCATTGATGAAAAGTTTAGTCAGATTGTGTGCCAAGCCTCAGTAGTTTAGATTTAACATTGAAAAAGGATGTTGAATGCAGTATAGCACCCCTCTTCTAAAATCAGCTGTGCTCCAGAAAACAAACAAACAAACAAAACAAACAAACAAACAAAAAAACTATACTTCCTGGACACACTGAAATATCTGCTGATGACTGATACCTTTGCAAAATGATCTGGTATCTTATGATTCTTTAAAAACAGGTTAATTATTTTTGACCAGTCATCCCCAATTTTATTTTGTTTATTGACAAAATACCACAGTAGCTGTACAAACAAGATAGTTCCTTGGAGGAAAGGTACATCTTACCAGAACATTCAATATGCTGTCATATTGCTGTGTGCATTAGTGTAGATGCACTTCAATTGAGCCCTCACCCCCAACGCTGGCATTGTTCCCCCAGGCTCATATCTATCAAGCCTCATTTCATCCCCATCCCCCTTTGTACCTAGTTTAGAACCCTCTCAATGATCTTTGCCAGCTCCTGGGCTAGGATCCCTTTCCCCCTTGGAGACAGGTGGGACCCATCTGCAGCCATCAGGACAGGTGCCAAGTAAACCACCCCATGATCAAAAAAAAAAAAAAAAAAAAATTTTACTTGGATGGCACCAGCCTCTCAGCCATGTATTTATCAGCTGGGTTTTATGGTCCTCTCAGTATCTCTCCCTGCCGCTGAAGGGATAGAGGAAAACACTGCCTGCACTCCCACTCCATCCACTAGCTGCCCTAAAGTAAAGGATACTTTAGGCTTCTCTCAGTGATTTCATCGCTGCCGGCCTGAACTATCATAATAATAATCAGAGGGGCAAACCACATCACAGAAATTTCCTGGTAATGTCCCTGATCCGGGCCCCAGGGAGGCAGCAGACTTCCCTACGGGTAGGGTCTGGCAACATATGGAGCCCTCTGTTCCCCTCAGAATGAAGTCGCCTATGACAATTACCCTTCTTTCCTTCTTGGTATAGGCAGTCTCAAGGTGTGGAGTTGACTTTCTTGCCCTAGACAACCTCCTGGGTGGATCTTCCCCTACATCCTCATCTACCCGTCTCTCCAAGCTCCAGAGCCTCAAACCTACTGTGTAAGGGCACCAGGGGAGGCAAGGCAGGTACGGAGGGGGTTCACCTGTGACTCCGAACAGGGACCTGTTTTCATTCCTCTCTATCTCTCAGGTCCCCTCCCTCTGCCTGACAATGACAGGGCAGGGGGTCCACCACTATTTGGGTTGTATCGCCCCCGTGCCTTTCTCACAGGCATGGCAGGAAGTTGCTCCACCAGTCTAACTTCTTGCTCACACTCCCTGATAGTCCTTAGTCTCTCTACCTCCTCCTTGAGCTCTGCCACCAGGCTGATCAGATCCTCCACCTGCTCCCACCTCATGCAAGGCGGGTCACCCTCCATTGGTAGCAACAGGCTCAGGCACTCCCTGCAGCTGGAGACCTGACGACACATGGCGGGGCAGACATTCAGTCTGGGTTGCCACAGTCTTTTTGGTGTGAGCTTTCTGCCTGGGGGAGACCATGTCTGGATTTATTGCCAGGTAGGCAGCTGATAGGTGAACTGGTTTCCTGAGTGGGGAGGGATACTTTGCGCGCACTGCCACTCCAAATGATGCACCACACTCCTTGTGGCTCCCTAGTGCTCCCCAGGGGCTGCCTTTTTATGACATAGGAGGGGCACTCCTGGCTCCACCCAAGCCTCTTCAACTGCCTTCATGAGGGCTGCCTGGTCCTGGTAGCTCCCTCAACTGCCTCGAGGGGTCTTGATGTAGGGATGCACCCTCAATCCCTCTCTCCACTGTAGAACGCGTCTACCCTGGAGCCGATCACCTCTTTACATACATAAAGTAGCGCACATAAAATTGTCCATAAGATGGAAAAATCCATAACACTCTGTTGTCTTCAGGAGAAGGAAAAATAGTGAGTAACTGCAGTAACTTTCTGTTTCAAACAACAACAAATACAATTTGGGTGCTAATTTCTTCCTTATGGAATTGAGTAATATATTAGAGGTATAAGTATACCTAGGTGGTGTTCTATAATAAATTCAATAGACTCATTTGGAAACCTTTAACTATTATATAAATCTAAAATAATTGCCTACGGTTAGATGACTGATAGGTAGTTTAATGAATAAGAAGTAAACTGGGATTGCAGTAATATAATCTGTAAAAATCAGTAATGCACATTTCTTGTAGCAATTATTTCCCTTCATGCCTACATTTTTTGTTTGTTTGTTTGTTTAGAGCTAACAAATATTCGTCTCTATATTTAAAGGACTTACAGTATGATTGAGAAAACTATTGCAGGTCATTTCACCAGACACTACATAATTTCAAAAGTCCGCTTAGTTGCTTAAAAATACGTATTGTTTTGAATATTTTGAATGTATATCTAACTGCTTTAAAATTTCTAAACAAATTGAATCTATATTGAGAGCATTTGTTGTGAAAATCTTGATATTTTTCATACTCGATGATATTGAGATCTTGAGAGACTCAGAATATTCTGAAATGAGTTCCACTAATTCTCTATGATATCTTGCTACTTGAAATCAAACTTCGTGTTTAACTGATTAAAAATACAAGGTAGGGAGTTAATAAAACTACCTTCTCTATAGGTGTAAGAGACTATGGAAAAGAGACTAAGAATCAGAAGATAAACTATGAACAGTTCAGCCATTTTTATAAATTACTAGGTGATGGTTCCTATAATAATCAAAAAACGTTGTAGTTTAGTGTCTAATGAGATCCAAAACTATTAGACAGAATACTAGAGAAATGTTCACAAAGAGAAAAGGGTATATTTTTTACTGTTGTGATTACAATATAGCTTAAGTATACCAAATATACATTTTAATTGTTAATTTTGAAGTGCCTTAGGTCAGGATTTGACTTGTGTTTATACCAGCAGATTTCTAGCTGTCTTCCCTTTGTTCATGCTAAAAACTGATTTCCTGAGCCCTTTGAGTATCTTCTTTTTGCAACGCCACATATTCTTAGTATGACATTCACTGCCTCGATTGAATATTGTTGTTTCGTATTATCATTCTGTTCATTTTCCATCTTCTCAAAGTGTATGTTCAAGTCATATCATTGTAACAGTGGACTTCTGTGTCCTCGTGACATGGCTTTTCTTGAGCAGCCAGATGGAGTTGTCTAGACTTTTGTTATTGGTTACTATTGAAAAGTTCACGGCTCAGTAGAATTAGGTATTTGCTTTGGTAATCTGACATGCCACAATATTCCTACATCATCCCATAGGTTATTGAGATTCTTTTTGAGAGCAGCTGATTGCAGAATAACTTAGATGTCTGATGTAACTTGCCTAGGTCTATTTATCTTGTCTACAGTACAAAGAATTTGTCTGTTTAGGTAAATCTGTCTGTTGGCAAATTTTCTATATTGCGTTCGTGAAGATTCAGAAGACTTCATTTTCTTACAGAACTTGGATTTTTTTTTTCCCTATGGCAGAAGTATATTGGATCAGTAGTAATTTAGAAACTTACTAAATAGCCTGAAATTTCTAGGTTAGTTTCATATTCAGTATTTGCCTGTAATGACAGTCTCAGATGGCTTTATCTTCCTGGAAGGATTTCAGCTTCTTACTGAACTTAGTCACAGAGCTCAGGCTATTCTAATATTTTTTATTTAACCTCTCTACTGATTTTATTTCTATTCTAAAATAATGTGACCTCTACTACACTGAGAAAGTAAACACTATCGTTTTTATTAGGCAGTCCCAAGAGCTTCTGCTGTTCTCCTGGCTTTCATGTGTGTCAGTTAAAGGCATTGTAAAGGTGCTAATTGAGCAGACTGCAGATGAGATCCCAAATGTAGGCTGCCTTGATCATTCACACAGTCCATGTAATTTCACTCAAGGAAAAGGTGGTAGCTTGACTGGACTTACATAAATTTTATGACTTCTATTTATTGTGCAGTCAGAAACATTATTTCTGACTGCACACTGAAAGGTGTTTTTCATGGTCTTCCAGTCAAAAATAACAACAATTTAGAAGACATTGAACTCTGTAAAAACAGTGGTTCATTGGGCTAAAGCATAGTTGTGCTCACTGTACATAACACAACTTTTGTGACTAAGGCAACTATTCATTTTTGCAATTCATTTCCCAGCGCGGGAAAATAACAATGGAAACATGAAGATGAGAGCTCGTCTCCTTCTTCTGCAGTCAGGAAGAAAAGTGAAAGAAACAGAATGGTGGCTGCTGTTGAAGTGCATACAGGATAAAGAAAGCACAAAAACATTCTAAGGAGGAACAATACAGCTTTTACGAAGACCTTTGAATTAATTTTTTTTTAACAGAAACTCTCAAGTCCTCAGCAAGGTGCACACTTTTCAAAGAACATTTTAAAAAGAAAAAGAAAAAAAAAAAGTACTGATTTCAAAAGCTCCAGAAATAGCTTCCTTTAGAATAAGGACATAGCCTATCAAAAAATAAAAATCTTGTAAGAAAAAATACAACTGTATGACTGACTGCAATCAGGAGAGAAAAAAAAAAATAGAGGAGATAAATGAGGAATTATCATTCCCTTTTGCATAACTGCCTATCAGCCATCACCGGTAGAACTCATTTCTTACAGCTCCTACAATTGTTTGTAGACTTATGTTCACTAGAGTTTTGGACAAAATTGGTTTGAAATAAAATAGATTGAAATCTGCTAAATCAACTGAAGTAGAAAAGTAAATAATCTTTTATTAAGCTGCAAAAATATAATTAGTTGATGTAATGTTTTTCAGCTGAAGGTCATTGACTTTGTGTGTCTGCAAATGACTGTCACAATAAAGATGTTGAAGAAGGGACAGAAACAGTACCTTTTTTATACTAACACAAATTTCTTACTTGTCTCTATATTTATTGAAGAGATTATGAGAAGACAGAAGAACAACACTCCGGATATGGTTTAAATACTGCATTTCATTAAGCTAATAAACCATTGGGAATAATATTATTGTAGCACTGAATGCACAGAGAAATTCATATATGCATACATTCCTCATATTCATATAAATACAATACTTGTGTGCTGTGATTATTATAATTTAACATTAAAAAAAAAAAAAGTTTTAACAGCTACTGTTGTAATAGTAATAGCACATGCATCTCTTGATTATACAGACCACTGGGGCTTTTGGTTGCAGGGATTAGTCTAGAAATAGCTTATCTGAAATAGAAATGAAGTTTTACTTTGTTGTTTGAGTAATATTAATTGCTTTATCGTTGTTACTACCTAATTACAGCTCGATGGACACACAAGGCTTTGTAGGTAGGGACGAATGCTATCTGTCCTCACCAAGAGATGATGCACTGGACTTAGAGTCCCGTGTTAACAAGTTTGCCTACAGAGACCATCTTGATAAAATTTTGAAAAGAAATATACATCCAAGTGATAGAATAACACAAACATAATTATTTCAGATTTCTGCAAACATTCATTCCGATACCTGAAATTAAATAACCTTTTTAATGTGATATCCCTTCAACAAATCCCAATTCAGTGCATGAATTCAGATTGTCCTTTAAGACGTATGACTGCAATATTTGGATTGCTTTAGTTTAAAGAGTTGATAGCTTGGAATTTGTTCTCTCCTTGAGCCTCTGATCAAAGTGCATGTGCTCAGAGGATCTGTTTGGGAAGGGTAATCATAGAATCATAAAATCATAGAATATCCTGAGTTGGAAGGGACCCATAAGGATCATCAAGTCCAACTCCTGGCACCACACAGGTCTGCCCAAAAGTTTAGACCATGTGACTAAGTGCAGAGTCCCATCGCTTCTTAAATTCAGACAGGCTTGGTGCAGTGACTACTCCACTGGGTAGCCTCTTCCAGTGTGCAGCCACCCTTTCGGTGAAGAACCTCTTCCTGATGTCCAGCTTAAACTTCCCCTGCCTCAGCTTAACACCGTTCCCGCGGGTCCTGTCACTGGTGATTACGGAGAATAGGTCATCTGCCTCTCCACTCACCCTCGTGAGGAAGCTGTAGACTGCGATGAGGTCCCCCCTCAGCCTCCTCTTCTCCAGGCTGAACAGGCCAAGTGACCTCAGCCGGTCCTCATATGTCTTCCCCTCTAGGCCCTTCACCATCTTCATCGCCCTCCTCTGGACACTCTCCAACAGTTTCATGTCCTTTTTGTACTGTGGTGCCCAGAACTGCACACAGTACTCGAGGTGAGGCCGCACCAGCGCAGAGTAAAGCGGGACAATCACCTCCCTTGACCGACTAGCAATGCCGTGCTTGATGCATCCCAGGGTATGGCTGGTCCTCCTGGCTGCCAGGGCACACTGCTGGCTCATATTCAACTTGCTGTCAGCCACAATCCCCAGATCCCTCTCTGCGGGGCTGCTCCCCAGCGTCTCTTCACCCAGTCTGTACGTATAGCCAGTCCCAGGTGCAGGACCCGGCACTTGCCTTTGTTAAACTTCACGTGGTTGGTGATCGCCCAGCTCTCCAATCTGTCCAGATCTCTCTGCAAGGACTTTCCACCCTCATCTGAGTCCACAACTCCTCCAAATTTGGTGTCGTCGGCAAATTTGCTCAAAACACCTTCTAGTCCTACATCCAAATCATTTATAAAGACATTGAAGAGGACTGGCCCTAAAATGGAGCCTTGAGGGACCCCACTAGTGACCATCCGACAGACAGATGTGGCCCCATTTACCACAACCCTTTGAGCCCTGCCCGTCAGCCAATTGCTCAGCCATGGCATGATGTTTTTGTTAAGTTGTATGCTGGACATTTTGTCCAGTAGGATCCTATGGGAAACCGTGTCAAAAGCTTTGCTGAAGTCCAAAAAGATCACATCAGCTGGTTTCCCTTGATCGACTTGATGGGTGATCTTATCATAAAAGGAAATCAAATTTGTTAGGCAGGACCTACCCCTCATGAACCCCTGTTGGCTGGGACCAATGACTGCATTGTCCCCTAAGTGTGCTTCAATAACGTCAAGGATCATCTTCTCCATAATTTTACCAGGCACTGACGTGAGACTGACAGGCTTGTAATTGCTGGGGTCTTCTTTCTTACCCTTCTTGAAAACTGGCACAATGTTTGCCAGCTTCCAGTCCAATGGGACCCCTCCAGATTCCCAAGATCATTGAAAAATAATTGAGAGAGGTCCCGTGATGACGTCAGCCAGCTCTTTAAGCACCCTGGGATGAATTCCATCCGGACCCATGGACTTGTATGGATCCAGGTGGAGCAGCAAATCCCGCACGCGTTCAGGGTTGGTTGGGAGTTTGTCCTTCCCACTGTCATGGTCCTCCAGCTCAGGGTCCCGAAACCCATCATCAGTGTTGAAGACAGAGGCGAAGAAGGCATTAAACGTCTCTGCTTTGCCTATGTTATTGTCTGTGAGGAGACCCTCCCCATCTAGTAGCGGACCTATGTTTTCTTTGGTTCTCCTTTTTCTGTTCACATATCTAAAAATACCTTGTTTATTGTCTCCCACAGACATGGCCAGCTTCAACTCTAGTTGGGCTTTAGCCACATGAATTTCCTCCCTACAAACACGAACATCATCCCTGTATTCCTTTCTCATCGCCTGACCCTCCTTCCAGCAGCCATACACTTTCTTTTTTCGCCTAAGCTCCAGTAGGACTTCCCTGGTCAGCCAGGCCGGCCTTCTGCCCCGCTTGCCTAACTTCCGATATTTTGGAATTGCCTGATCTTGTGCTTTTAGGAGGCAGTGCTTAAAGATTGACCAGCACTGATGGATGCCAATGTCTTCAAAAGCAGTTTCCCAGGGGACCTTGCTGACTGGTTCCCTGAGCAGCCTGAAGTCTGCTTTCCCCATATCCAGGGCTTAAGTTTTGGTGACAGTTTTCCTTCTGTCACCATAAATTCTAAACTTGACCACTTCATGGTCACTATGACCGAGACGGTCACAGTTGCCACAACTCCCACAAGACCCTCTCTGTTCTCCAGCAGCAGATCTAGGAGGGCACCTTTCCTAGCTGTCTCTCTTAGCACCTGCACCAAGAAGTTATCATCTAGGTGCTTTATGAACCTCCTGGACTTGCTCGTGTCAGCCATGTGGTGATCCCAGTTGACATCTGGCAAGTTGAAATCCCCCATTAGGACAAGGGGAGTTGATCTTGGGGCATCTCTTAGTTCTGCAAAGAATAATTCATTGGCGTTGTCGTCCTGGCCAGGTGGTCTGTAATAGACTCCCACAACAACATCCCCTTTATTTGTTCGTCCCTTAATCCTTACCCAGAGGCTCTCAATTTTGCCGTCACCAACTTGAAGTTCCACACAGTCCAGCCCATGCTTCACATACATTGCCACCCCGCCACCTCGCCTACCCTGCCTGTCCCTCTTGAAGAGCCTGTAACCATCTATTGCAACACACCAGCCACAGGACTCATCCCACCAGGTTTTGCTTACGCCGATGGTGTTGTAGCTGCAGGACTGGGCCAAGACTTCTAGCTCATCCATTTTATTCCTCCTACTGCGTGCATTTGTGTAGAAGCACTTCAAATGCGCCTCCCTACAAGCAGCACCTTGTGTAGCCGACCAAAGGGCCTCATTAGCGCACAGTCCCTCTGATTCTAGCACACCATCCCTTAGCTCATCACCAGCGTGCCTGGTTTTATACCCTTCCCCCTTCAACTCTAGTTTAAAGCCCTATCTATCAGCCCTGCCAACTCCTGAGCAAAAATCCTCACCCCTCTCTGAGAGAGACGCATCCCATCTGGTGCCAGCAGGCCCGGTGTCACGTAGACCTTCCCGTGATTGAAAAACCTGAAATTCTGCCGGTTGCACAAGTGTTAATGTGATGAGTCTGTTTGTCAGCACCAATCCCACCTATCGGAAGGACAGAGGCAAACACAACCTGTGCCCCTGATCCCTTAAGTAGTCGCCCCAAAGCCCTAAAGTCCCTTTTGATCACTCTCGGACTTCTCATTGCTACCTCGTCATTACCAGCCTGAAAGACCAGTAGTGGGTAGTAGTCAGTGGGCTGTACCAGGTGCTTGACTTTCTTAGCGAAGTCTCTCACCTGAGCCCCAGGGAGGCTACAGACTTCCCTGTGGGTTGGGTCTGGTCGGCATATCGGGCCCTCTGTCCCTTTCAAAAGGGAGTCCCCCATGACAATAACCCTTCTTCCTTTTTTGACAGTTGATGTAGCAATGCAGGGGATAGGTTGCCTTGCCTTAGGCATCCTCTCCAACTGGGACGGGCTCTCGTATACGTCGTTGTTCTCACTGTCGTGTTCTAGACCCTCATACCTGTTATATAAGGGTAGATGGGAAGGTGAGGTGGGCAGGGACAGGGCTCGGCTACCACCCCAAATAGAAACCTGCCTCCATTCCCCCCCTTGGCCTAGGTCTCCTCTTACTGCCTGGCAGGATGAGAGAACTTTTGTCTTCTGCGTAGCAGGAGACATTTGTGCTGTGGCAGGCTCGTGAGTCTGTCTCAGAGAGGGTAGAGTACACCTCCACCAGTCAATATCCCTCTCTGACTCCCTGATGCTCCTGAGCCTGCTCACCTCCTCCCGAAGCTCCGCTACCTGGCTGAGCAGCTCTTCAATCTGGGCACACCTCCCACAGGCATACCCCTTGCTGCTGCTGTTGGATACCGACAGAAGACTCAGGCACACCCTGCAGCCCAAGACCTGGATGGCTGCGTGTTTTCCCGAGCCCTCCGTCTGAGTAGCCACACCGGTGACTGCAGCTGGAGAGGCCACAAGAGATGCGGAGGCCATTGTTTTCTGCCTGGTTGATACCATGACCAGGTTACTCGCAGGCAGGTTACAAGTACTGAACGGAAAGACCGCTGCAAAAGAGCGACGAGGGGCCCTCCCTGCTCGCCCTGCCTGCGCGCACTGCCGTGCAAACTGCCACGCCCGCCCTTCTGACGTGCCACACCCTGTTTGCCCGCCCTGTTCACCAGGCTCCCTACGAGCTGCTTTTGAACGGCCGGGGAGGGGGCGCTGCTGGCTCCGCCTACGCCTCATCAGCCTCCCTCGCGAGTGCTGCTGGGTCTTGGCGGCTCCCTTGGCTACTCTGAGTGGCCTCGATGCCGAAAAAAAAAGCCCTGCCTGTCTCGATCCCCTGCTCCGCTGCGGAACGCGTCTGCCCTGGAGCCGATCGCCTTGGCAAGTTATACCAGCAGTTAATCCAGAGACTAATAATGATAAGGAGAAAAATAAATAAACGAGTAATAATGATAAGGAGAAAATAAATAATAAAAGAAATAAATAAATAAAAACAGCAACAACAAAAAACACAACGTAACCAATAGATCTATGCCACATGCTAGGTTGACCTAGCATTGTGAGACTTCTTGTACCTTTTGTAGAAGTGTAGTGGGTGGAATTCCTTCCAGAACAACATGGTCTTTTCACAGTTCATGTCAAACATAATTAAACCAACTTGGGTTTGGTTCACTTTCATTAAGTTTCTCTGCAGGATTTTTATTACTAATTGCCATACATAAACATGCAGATTTTAATGTCCCTAAAATTAAGCTTTTCTTCCTCCTGCATCATATTTTTTCCTTCAGAAATCCATGTGTGAAATGTGTGCATGTATCTTAGCTACAAGCAGAAAATATATCATTTGGTAATGGAAAAATACTGAATTATGTGATTTGTTAGCCAATATGTTTATCCAGCTCTCCTTCCTCTATACAACTTAATTCGGGATTTTACAAAATCATGTGGTCACAAACTCATCCTTGTATCTCACTGCTGGGATCCTACTATCTCACTGTTGGGGGCCTTTGTATCTTCATATCTAATGGACCAACGTGTTCTCTAACAGTATTCCCTTAACTAGCAGCCTGAAAAGTGCCACACCTGCTCTGCTGGAGAACTGCCAGTAAACAGATGCAGCACTATGCATTTCAGTGACACTGAACACTGTCAGAGCAGCACATATAGTCTGTTGTCATAAGTAAAACAGGTGTTGTCTATAAGTTTAGTCACCATCATTAACAAATGTGAAGTGATGTTTTACTGGCATAAATGCCATGACTTTTGTTATCATTGATCAAAACAAACATTGTTCTTGATTTGTTCTGATGGCTGAGGGCTCACCCAGTACTTGCTGGATGTTGGCCCATCTCTAAAATTCTGAGAGAAAGATGTGGATGTGCAAGAAATACAGTATTAGTCCAGAAATAAGTAACTTAATTACAGGTCTGAATTCTACAAGATTTATTTTAAGCAATGCTTCCATTGAATGAGAAGTTACTTAACTGTAATAAATTATTATTTCACAATCCAAACAAAGACATAAGAGGACAAGACCTGAGTCCTGAAACTGAGCTTTCAGAGCTTTGTTCACACAGACCACCAGTATAGGTACTGTGCTCTAGATGACATTTACATCCAAGAAAATTTTGGGTGATTCAAACTGCTTTCTGTCTTCGGCTCCTAGACTCTGTGGCCTAGGACTTTGGAAAGAAAAGAGGAGTCTAGTTCATGTAGGTATTCAAGTGGCTAAGTTTACGGATGGTATGAAATATACATGATATACATGATATATGACACCAGAGCATGGTTTGCATCTGTCTGCACTGGCCCCATGGCAGAAGATATTGACACATTCGAGGTACAGCAATGAACTTGCAAGGGGTTGTAATGGCTGACATGAAAGACAAATCCCAAATTATAACTTTGTTCAATATATATATCCTCCATGGTGCTACTGTGTATATACACCTCATTTGCAAAGCCTCCTCCATTCTTCCTTGCATCTCAGTTATTAGCAGCTGATCTGTAGCATGCCTCAGCATCTGAGGAGTACACAGCAAATGAACCTTCAACATGGTTCAGAGAGGTCAGCTGGCAACAGGTGCCAGAAGGACCTTGTTGAGACCAAAGTAATGCTTAACAGGAAACAGGAGTTTGGAAAGGGGACAGATCTATTTGGGGGTTGAATGAAACTGGGGCTGTTTAGAGGTGCCATCAAGGCCAAGACTAAGGATGTAGAAAGGGCACTCCAGTAGAGCTAGTCCTTTGCCAAAGACGAGGATAGAGGTGGTCACTGTTACCATGTTCAGAGGAACTAGAGCCGCGTAAATGAGAATGAATTGGTATTGACTTCAGTGTCTCTTTACAGTTGTGCAAACCACTCATTTCTCAAGCAGGGAGACTGGGATACTGGAAAATTAAAATGTACACCATATCTGTCTTTATTAAAATAATTCACTTGTTTAATGAGTACATAAAACACCCTTATTTACAATTTCTCACATCTAAGAGCTTCTCTGGCAACTCTGAGTGCTCAGAAGTTATCATGTTACTGATAAAACATTGTATATTAAAACATTAAGAACTAAATTAAGAACTAAGTTTAGATTAATTTGGAACATGCAATTTTAAAGTTTCTAACCTGTGTGATTAAAGATTAGTAAGGCTTTTTAACAATTTTTATCATATATGGAAAAGGATATCCAACTAAAAGCTGTAAAATTTCATTAAATGTAAAAGCCTGAAAACTCCCTAATTTAAAGAAACATGATTTAAAACTAATTATAGTGGATAGAAAAATCAAGAGGGACACAAAGAGCTTATCAGTAGATTGAGAGAATAGTACTGTTTGAGAAAGAATAATGTAACAATCAGAGGGGAATTAATGAATAGGATAGGTATATACATGCCTAGAAATAGCTATTAATACCACAGAATTATGCACTACTCAGTCATTAACATCACATTGCACCTGGCAGTTTAACATGAAGGTTTTAGTTCTTTGAGAAAAGAAATTAAGGGCTCAATTATGAATCTGAGCCATGCTGAGAAGGCAGAAAGATAAATACTGTTTCATGGTATGCTGGGAAACCATATGCCTTTGGAAGGCACAAAAAAAGTGGTATGAAACTACACCTATAATAAACAAGCCATCCTGATGGACATCCTCTTCACAGAAGAATAAATAAATAAATAAATAAATAGATGGATAGATAAATAAATAATATATATATTCTCCAGAGAAGCTCCTTAAACCTCATTCTGGCTGTAAGGAAACAATCTGAGAAGTACAGGAAGTTATTCTTTCTCCTCTTCTGATGACTCTTTGGGGATGATCCTGCTCGACGAGAAGTAACAGCAGTTCCAAGTGATGTTTCAGTGTAAATTACATGAGATCAGGAACTGAAGATTTAAGAAGGTATCCCTGGACTCATGTTGGAGACAGATCTTTTTCTGTTTTTAGTCCAGTGGTACCTGAGCTGGACATTTGGAAGCACAGGTTTTGCCTATATGGAGACTTTTCAAAATGGGCAGCCTTGGTGATTTTGTTACACCACACGATCCTGTAATGTTCAAGTATATCTTCTTAGGTGGGTCACCATGAAAACATGTCCCTGATTTCAGTAATCAAAGCCATATTATATATTCTGTATCTGAGATTTGGACTGATGCACCTAGATATGACTTTTAAGTCCTGTCCTGTGATCTGCTAACCTTTTACTTCCTTACTTTTCATGGCATAGAATATATACGTCTGATCTAATGATGATTCATATCCCTCATATCCTTGGAATAGTTAAAACATTCCTTTTTATTGGTCCTGTTTCTTCTGAGTAGTTTTTTCATTAGTATAATTTTACTCCTATATCATTCATCTTGTGTGTTATTAAATTTATTTTTCTGATTACTTCTAATAAATACTTGTGTTAATACCATCATCTCTGTTAATCATCAGATTTTTTCCTTTATTAAATAATTACAGATATTATGTGTGCAATGAAGCATTATTTAAACAATTCAGAATTATCATTACCATTTAATTTTTTCCTCCTACTCTCTTGTGTTCATGTTTCCAGCTTTCTGAAATTTACCTTTCTGAAATACTGATAACACATGTATTAATCTGCAAACTATATTTTTGCAAATTATAAAAATAATTTTATCATGGACATGCACAATCACAGAATTATTATTACTAGATTGATCAGTTGTTTTTTTCTCTTGGAAATGCATCTTTAATAAGTTTATTTTAAAATATTTCTAAGATATTAAAACTTTATATTTGAGTGCTACTTTTTATCTTTTTTTTTTTTTTTTTGATCTTTTTTTTAAACAAGTCAGGGATGCTTTAGTAAAGTCCTGCTGTCACAAGATTTTAGAATAAATTTCTCATCTTATGATTTAAAGAGCATTTTCTGTTGTTTTTTCTTTGTGACTGATCCATGTTAGTCACCTGTGCTGTAACTCCTCAGTCAGGAAATCAACCCCTAAATATTCCATGATCTAGCTTTCTGAAATGTTAATACCTCACAAAACAAACTATGCTAATTTTCATGTGGAGTACAGTCTCCCAATTCTAAAGTAGGGAATGTCTACAAAATAACAGTTTTGTGAGAGATACTGCCTAATTATGGTACCTAATAATTAGGTACCTAAACCTAATTATTAGATTTCTTGATGAATAAATGATATGGCAACCCCTGAGCTAAGTCAAAACAATGACTTTCATATTTATTCCAGAATTATAAATGTGCTACTATTGCTATTCCTAGGTATATTAAAATTTTAAATTTCTGATGTACAAATCTCTTACACAATCAAGCCCTCCATAGTCTTAATTCTATAAACACACTAGTTTTTAGTAGTGCTTCAGTTTATTATTTCTGAATGTCTTTTCCTAGGTAGAAAACAGCACATACAGGTTTTATCTTACAAACATTCAGACTTAGCCATCCGTTTGTCAACCCTATAGGTTTTGAAATCCAAAATTTATATCCTCAAAATCCCACATCATTAGTCATATAACTCTAAATATTCTTCCCTATAATTGTTTCTTGACATGGTGAGAAATGCTTAGTAGCTGACAGTATGAAGCATCAAGATATGCGATGCATTCACCATCCACAGGTCCTCACTTGACCGCAATCCTGGGGCACACCCAGCAGATCAATGCTGTGCAGAGGAGACCTGTAGCCACGTCTTTAATCCATGCTTAAACTCCATGTTTAGAGCTACAGGTTATGATAGACTATTCATCTAGCATATGAAGACCCATATTTCT
Source organism: Anser brachyrhynchus (assembly GCF_964034855.1). Taxonomy (NCBI): domain Eukaryota; kingdom Metazoa; phylum Chordata; class Aves; order Anseriformes; family Anatidae; genus Anser; species Anser brachyrhynchus. The sequence continues at coordinate 114,116,406 of NC_137696.1, read as the reverse complement.
CTCCTGCCTTTAAAAAAGACAAGCTTTCTCCCACTTCTCACATGAATATTAGTCAACATAAATTGGAAGGACTACAATAGGATTCTCTAAATTCCCTATTTGGGATTCTCTAAGTTCCTTTTAACATTGTTCCCCTTTATTAAACAGACTGTACACTCCTGAGCCAGAGGAAAAGGGAGATAAGATAACCTAGCTGGTATCACACATAACCTGGAATATCCACATCCACTTTCTGGTGTCAGCATACATTTATAGCTGAGTCTTCTAAATGCTGAGCGTGTGCTGTTCTACAGGTTAAGAGAAAAATGTTATTAATATTTCTTTTGTTTTCTCATAAAAATAATAATTAAAAAAAAAAGAAGAAGAACTTTCAGGGTGATGAATACTGATTGGAAAGAAATTAACTCTTTTTTCTTTTTTTTCTTTTTTTTTCTCCTTCCTTCCTTCCTTCCTTCCTTCCTTGCTCCCTTCCTTCCTTCCTTCCTTCCTTCCTTCCTTCCTTCCTTCCTTCCTTCCTTCCTTCCTTCCTTCCTTCCTTCCTTCTTTCCTTCCTTCCTTCCTTCCTTCCTTCCTTCCTTCCTTCCTTCCTTCCTTCCTTCCTTCCTTCCTTCCTTCCTTCCTTCCTTCCTTCCTTCCTTCCTTCCCAGTGAAGTCATATTAACGGGTGCATTTTCTCTTAAGATTTTCTCTAGTATTTTCTGTTGGCTGGGTTATATAGACCTCTAGTTGCAATGATTCATTATCTATATACATTGCCTTCAAAATGAAAAGCAGCATGATTTGAGGAGTGTTCAAGTACCTCCATATGAAGAGCTCTGTCTATATAAGACCTAAGAGAGATACTAGCTCAGGATCCCTATGGTAGTATAGTCATTTCATATGGTATTGCTTTTAGGCAAAGTAAACATATTTACAGTGCCTTGGAGCTTGAACAGCAAAGCACTGCAAGGAAAAAAATACCATAAATCACCCCATATATAATTCACAGGGTTCAGGCACCTAATGAGGCCTAAAGCTTGTATTGGAAAAAAATGTATCTAAAAATTTTGCACTGCAATTTTGAGAGATTAAGGTAGCTTTGTCCATGTAAAGATCCTGCCTCAAGATGTCTTAAGAGTGGCAGGTGAAACTGTATGAAGCATAACAGAGGTAGAAGGTAAGCTGGAGAAAGAGGGCTGTTTTTCTCTCAGAGTTCAAAACACTGCTCTAGACATCGGACTAAACTGCAGTCATCCCGTTTGCAAATCCTCAGTGGGGAGAAAAAATCATTCTATGACTCTGAGTAGCAAGTATTCAATAGATATATGATTTAAAATTTCATGGGGGACTGGAAACTCTAACTGCAAAAAGCTTTTTGTTACTGAGGATTTTAGTCTCAGCTACCAATGATTCTGATAATAATACTTTTTTTGGGTTATTTGTTAGATTATTTTCAGTAAATTATAATAAATATGAGAAGAAAACGTTTGCGGAAGTCAGTTAAATGAAATATGTGAATTCATTGTCTGCAGAGGATGGGTATTGTTTTTACATTCAAGCGTTTGAAAATGCCTACAGGCGTTAGAGGCAGTGATTTGAAATGCTACATGACATTTACAAAGAACAAATAGCAAGTGCCATTAATGCAATCAGCTTGTTGAGAGGATATCCCATTTCTCAATGGTAAAACAATACTTGTTGGATTCATGTCATCAAAATTTTGTTGTACAATATTTGTAATTTAGAATAAACTAGATGTCTGTTTTCTTTCTCTAGAAAATGGAAAGAGAAAATCAGCCTAGTGGGGTGATCTGTCAGTTCCCAAAATAACTGTTCCAGGAAGGTGCATCATCCTACAGGACGTGGATTTTTCTTCATTGCAAGTGGAGGTGTTAGATCTGAAAGGCTTCAGTCATAGGTTTGTCTTCAGTGGTCAAAACATCTGCATACAGAACATCTTTGTGGGCTTTTTAGTCATCTCTCTGGTCTGTTATTTTGCTTCTGTTTCTAGTCCTTCCCACACACTGTGCAGGGAGCTGACGTGCACAACAACTTAGGTTGTGCAGCAGTGGGGACAAGATCTGTGGATTGCAGCATCTGCTTTTTTGTGTCTAAGTTACTCAGTGAGTCTAGGCTTAAGTGGTAAGCATTATGCTCACAAGGTAATACTTTACTAGGTGCAATAGTACTTCATTTGCCTGTACATAGTTCGGTGAGCATAAAGTGATTTGTCCTATGTCACCTTCACCACTTGCTCAAAGGTGACTGAATCCCTTCCACGAAAGCAATTATTCATAGTTACAATATCCCTGAGCTACTGAAGCTTAAAATTAATTACAAACACACACAATTTGTTTGGTCCAATCCTAGTCCACATGTCAGAAATGGGAAATTCAGTAATACTATGAATAAATCTTCCACTGACATGATCAGCAAACCTATGACTGAGATGACAAAAGACCTTTAAATACCTGTTCTGACTAGAGTAGCTTTATTTACTGAGTTTCATTTCAGTCAAAAATTAAGCAGAGGTACATGCACTATCTTCAAATGTCAGATGCACTAATTCATTTATTTGAAAAGTGTTCTCATTTCTTGGTTTAAAATGTTGCCCCTATGACAGAACTAAAGAAGGTCTCATGTACTGAGACCAGCAAGGAGAGCAGAGAAGGCAGACAATTTTGAATCTAATTTTGATTCTGGTCTGACCAACATATACACACAGGCATAACTTAACAGTAGTGCATTCAAATGAAGAAAGTTCTGATATTAGCTGAATTGAAACTCCATTTCTCAGGTTGATCTAGGAAAAAAGAATCCATTAATTCCAAATATCCTTTTGATAGGGACTGCCTATCTTTTTGTTCAAAGGTACCATCCATCTCTATCTGATTAGCATTTGCAGAGGTTACATGCAGTTAGTGAAATGATTGATTGTAGCTACTCTGTAATACCTATTACAGTTTAACAAATCAGTCATATTTAAGAAAAAGAAAAAAAAAAATCAGATGAGCTTGTCCCACAGCTGATATTCCTATTTATTTATAGCCATGTCCTAGCATCAAACCCAGAACAAGGAAAATGATAAGCTTTCCTACCTAACCAGATCCAATGTCTCTTATCTTAACTTTTGCTTGGGAACACACTTGGAAGAAGTTGCTATTGAGTGTGGATAAAGCACAGAATCACAGGTTGGTTAAGGTTGGAAGTGACCTCTGGAGGTCATTTGGTTCAAGCCTGCTCAAGTAGGGTCACCTAGAACAGGATGCCCAGGACCATGTCCAGGCAGCCTTTGATGATCTCCAAGGAAGGAGACTACACAATCTCTCTAGGCAACCTTTGCCATTGCTTCATTACCCACAGTAAAGAGCTTCCTGATGTTTAGACAGAACCTCTTGTGTTACAGTTTGTGCCCGTTGCCTCCTGTCCTGACACAAGGCACCACTGAAAAGAGCCTGGCTCCATTGTCTTTGCACCTTCCCTTCAGGTACTTATACACCTTGATAAGATCCCTTCCTCTTGAGCCTCCTCTTCTCCAGGAGGAACAGTGTGAGCTCTCTCAACATCTCCTCAGAGGAGAGGTAGTCCAGTCCTTTGATCACCTTGGTGGCCCTATATTGAACCCTTGCCAGTATGGTTCAATCTCTCTTGTACTGGGGAGTCCAGAACTGGACACACTACTCCAGGTACAGCCTCATCAATGTTAAGTAGAGTGGAAGGATTACCTCTGTTGACCTGCTGGCAACACTTTCCCTAATGCAGCCAAGAATACTGTTAGCCTTCTTATCAGCAAAAGCGCTTTGCTGACTCATATTTGACTTGGTGTCTACTAAGACTCCTAGGTCCTTTTCTGCAGACCTACTTTCCAAATGGATGCCCACAGAATGTTCTGGTGCCTGGGGTTCTTCCTCTCCAGGTCCAGGATGCTGCACTTCTCCTTGTTAAACATCATGAGATTCATGTCAGCCCCCCTCTCCATCTTGTCAGGGTTCCAGGACGGCTGCACAACCCTCTGCTGAGTCAGTCACTCCCCCAATGTTTGTGTCATCCACACATTTACTGAGGGTACAATCTATCCCATGATCCAAATCATTAATAAAAATGTTAAACAGAACTGGACCCAGTGCTAACCCCTGCGGTACTCTTTTCATCGCAGCCTCCAACTAGATTTTGTGCCTCTGGGTCTGGCTCTTCTGCCAATTTTTGATCCACCTTCCTGTCTGCTAATCCAGCCTGTACTTCAACAGCTTCTCTATCAAGCTCAGATCCTTTCTAGTAACTACCTATGAATGTATTCCAGCCTTCTCTAAGTGCATGGTAACTCATTTCTTGGTGAAAAGAGACAAATTATTTCAGAGTTGCTGAGGAACAAGTGTTTGAACACTGGAAGTTACCAAGGGAACCGACTTACTGACAGCTTTTAGCTTAGTTGATAGTACATTAACTTGCCTGGAGGACTATTTCTTAAGCAATAATAAAAATAATAGCACACACTTACATTCACCTCCTTTTATGCTTCTGGCAGGTTTCCCTTTGTGCTTGTTCTCTGATGCTTGCTTGTAGGATCAGTATTATCCTGCTTTCTTCACTTTGATCTTTTTGACATTTCAGCAGGATTATAAGTATATGCAATTCCAGTTACTCATGCTCAAAATAAGGGAATTCAGATTCAAACAGATGTAAAGATGGTTTGCAGGGATTCCGTCCCCTCCACCCCCACCCTCCTGTTCCATTTGATATATTTACACAGGAACATCAAATAGATGCTGCTTTTTGCAGCCACTGCGACTATCTCAGTGGTTGGGCCATTTAGCCAGCAGATGGGAGCCCCTGATTTCAATCCCATCTCTGTTTGAGGCAACTTTGCTAGTGTAGTATGAACAAATCTTTATCCACAAAGCTACAATAAGATATGTTTTTCCCAATAGTCCACTTTACAAGAAATTTTGTTAACAAAATAACCATTTTTTCTCCATTCTGCAACTCACTTGCCCTGCCTTGAACCAGCCTTCATTTGATCTAGCCTACCTTAACAGTAGCAAAATAAGTAGAGGTCAGACCAATTTTTTTGCAATTGCTTTCAGTGTTATGTTCCTTCCTTCTCTAGGGAATAGAAACGTGGACAAAAGGTCATGCTACTTCTCCATAAGCAATATCCCGTTCAAATAAACGAAGGTCTTTTTACTTAAACTACTTCCTGATGTCTCATTCTTAGAGAGAAAAATACTCATCCTAGGATTTTATTATTTATCTTTCCTTGTATAGACTATTTTCCAATTTTTTTCACTGTTTCTTGAGTTTCCACATCTCCAAACCACAATGAGCCACTATGACAGTGCAAGAAAATAATAAATAAATAAAAATCCTGAAATCTCTGTATCTTCTATGCTTTGTTAGACTTCACTATTCAAGCCTTTCTCTATTTGAATATACTTCAGCTATGAAAGAAGTATGATAGTGCTTCTGCTATGAAATACTTGGTTACTGCAATAACCCACCTGGTATTTTATTCAAATTCTTTTGCTATGAGAATTTGCTACTGCAAATATACTTCACACAAAACCTCTGTAAAAACATTTTGCATTCTCATTTACTGCTCTTGACTCTTTGTATTTCGGCATGTTCACTGTAAGGTTGCTGGCTTTTGTGCATATCTCTGCTTCATCTCTTTTGCTATTAACACTTGCTTTCTATGGCAAACTTTCCTCCTAGGCACCACAATGAACAGGAAAATGCACCCTGCAAAATAACTCCACCCATATACCTAAGAATAAATAATACTAAGAAGTCTAAGCAGATGACGGGTCTTGACCACTGCTTTTTATACTCTATGAATTATCCCTCATGTTCTGATCCCCATCTGCTATCTGCTGCTTTTGTATCCTGACTGTCAGGTCTTGGGTTCAGGGACCACTTTTCATTATGCATGACTGCCTAGCAGAACAGGGTATGAGTGAGATTGTGTACTGCAAGTAAACAGCACCATAATGGGAGTGTGGATAACAGAGCATTAGCTCCTCCTGTTATGAAAGATGCTTCTGTGGTCGTCATTTACACACAGGCAGATCCCACACCACTTGCTTTGGAAGAAGCATACTCTCAAGCTTTTTTTTTTTTTTTTTGTTTAAAGACAGAGTTGCAGAGCTGAACTCAATGCAGCAAAGAACCATTTTATTACCCCACTTATTGCCTTTAAAAGACCAGGACAGAAGCATAAGTACCCTTTATGATCTCTTTTCACAGAGAAAAAGAACTCATTATTTTCTGAAAAATAGAGCCCTGATGTTTTGTCTTTTGTTTCTGGCAAGCAGAGACCTTCCAGCGTACCAGACATAGGATGATCTCTGGCAGGAGCTGCCAGTTCACAGGCTCTGACAGGACTTCTCTCCTAGATTTATTGGCTGGCAGAGATACATGCAGCATTTTCCATAAAATATGAAAAAGTTTTGTTTTCTTGGACATGTGTAGGAAGATGAATTCCGATCTACATTTCACACTTCTGTTGGTCTTAAGATCTTGTACAGCTGTTCTGTTAGCGGACCAATTTAACATCATGTATTATAGTGCCCAAAGTTTTTCTAGCAGTGCTTATCAAGCATGAACAAATAAGGCTCAACCATATACAGTAGTCTGATCATTACACAAATTATAATAGAAAATAATCACTGTTGGGCTATAAAGGTATTTATATTTTATTTTATTTTATTTTATTTTATTTTATTTTATTTTATTTTATTTTATTTTATTTATTTTATTTATTTTTATTTTTTATTTTATTTTTATTGTATTTATGTTTTAAAAAACTTTAAGTTTGAAGGATCAAAGAAATCTGAACATGTAATAATACACGAAGTCTGTTATCACCTGTTTTCAATGCACCTAAATATGACAGTGAATGTCAGGCAAACTGAAGAGATTCAAAAATGAATTACAGCTCTAGAGAAGAGAAAAATAAAATATATTGTCTTTACCCATTTTATCCAAGTTTTAGAATGTCATACATGAGTAGGTTTAGCAGCATTTCCTTTACCATTTCCCTTCATGAATACATGAATACATCATAAGCTCTCCCTTGCTTTTTCTCTTCAAAAATGTGAACAGATCACGTAGCTGGGAGGAGAAAGAAATAGTTGAATGGATAACTCGGGAGCATTTGGCATTCATTGTAAGACACGTGGATGTATTTGGCATTGCTATATTAACTCCTCTGAAAGGAAGAATTCTGTAACAGAAATGAATGGGTCTGGGAAAAAATCTACTTCATGGATGTTTGGCAATCCTCAGACAACCATAACTGGAATAGGTATTATAGCAACAGTCACATACTGTTTGTACGTGCCTGCTAGGAAGACCTCCAGATTATGATCTGAGGAAGACACTGCTCTCATGTTGGAAGTGACTGAGGTTTTTAAGGGTTCCTCCCCACTAGAGTTCTGTCAGAAAGACAGTAGACAATTCAACTAGGTTAAGCTAATTTTTTGGCTTTGGTTCAGACTAGGGGGTTCAAAGCTGGGTTACCTGTGTTACTGGGAACAGCCAAGACACAAGGAACCATCTTTCTTAAAAAACAAACTTTAATCCAGCACAAAGATACCAGCGTTAAAATTGCAATTAAATATTCAAATTAACGACTTAATATTCACAATACGCTCACCTATCAGAAGTTTCACTGGCATGGCCTCTTCCTTTCAGAGTGCAACACACCTTACATCTTTTCAGCAATATTCCCAGTTTTTTTTTTTCTTAGTTACATGTTCCCAATCACAATACTTTTTCTTTTCCACTTTTTTTTTTGTTGTTGTTGTTCAGTTTTCCTACCCACTTTCTTATTTTATTTAATACTGTTTTAAATATCCCGTCTTGCTGTTAGTGCTCTGAGGGTCCTGCTGTGCAAATTGGTCCTTTAAGTGGAGGCACTTCATGTAAGTGACTAACAGCCACCCCTGGTGAGATACTTAAAGAAACAATTGCACTAAACCATACCTCTTGCTTTGAAGAAAAATTAGACAAAAAAAAAAAAAAGACTCCAGGTAACAAGAGATTATAATTCAAGTTTCATAGAAAGAACAAAAATGTGTAAAGACTTCTAGGCCTGTAAAACTGCAAGAGTTTTTCACAATTAAAGGAAAATATTTAATATTTATCTGGGAACCTGGGTTCAATGTCAGTGAAGTCTTACAGCATTATTAAAATTTTATGACTCCTAAAATGTCTGCCATGTCATCCTTAAAGTTATTCTGTAATTATCCTGTTCTATCTTACTTGGAGTAGTCAATTTCATTTTGATATTTTAATGCCCTTATCCCCCAGGATAGACAACAGAATTGTTGTGTTTCTAATTCTGGATTGTTCAACGCTGCTTGGGACCTTTTGACAAAACTGATTTTCATTAGTAAAGACCAGTTCACCAAAATTCAGACTGACATTTTCTCAGGAAGACTTTAAATTTCATTTCCATTAAGAGCAGGTTCTTAGAAATAATTTATTTTTTTCGAGTCAAAAAGAGATAACCTGTATACCAGTGAGTGGGGTCATTGCCTGCAATGCTTGTCATTTGAACATCTAATCCATAATCTGAAATTAACACTATATTAATGATTACTTCATGATGACATTTTTTATTTTTATTTATTTATTTTTGAATATCCCTATATTTTCCCTGCTGTGATATTAGACAATGTTGTTTGTATATGGCTCAGAAATTAGAGTACTTCACTATCCTCATTCCAATGTTGAGCTAGATGATCTTAGAGGTCTTTTCCAACCTAAATGACTCTATGATTCTAAAGGAAGATCTCCTTTTATCTCTCATATTATTAGGTGTCCCATTTCCTTCTTTCCTGTCTCACTTAATATACCAGGCCCTTAAGAAGCGCAGATTTTGCAACTTGAGATGTTTTCTTAAAGTAGGCAGAACATGACCAGTTTCCTTTAGTTTTTATAGGTACAAGGATAGGATTTGATTCTTATGAATTCAGATTTACACATCTTAAGTCCCACTGTATTTCTATTGAACTGTCAAGTTCTCATTCTTGAGGTTAATTCAGTTATCTAATTAAAGTCATCCTGTTAGGATGAAAAACAGGTTTTTCTCCTCTGAGGTAAAATCCCATTTCCATTGCAATTTGTGGGGAAAGCCATTACAGACTTAAGCAGAGCTATGATTTCAGATCTAATTAGAAATTATTATTTTAAAATTATATATTAGACTCATAGAATCATAGAATTGTTTGGGTTTGAAGGGACTCTTAAGGACCAGCTCCACCCCCCCTGCCATGGACGGGGACACCTCCCACCAGACCAGGTTGCTCAAAGCCCCATCCAACCTGGCCACAAACACTTCCAGGGATGGGGCAGCCACAGCTTCTCTGGGCAACCTGTTCCAGTCTTTTAGTTTAAAACCATTGCCCCTTTTCCTATCACTATATTTCCTGATAAAGAATATCTCCCAATAAAAGAATAGTATCTCTCATAAAAAATAGTGGTTTAGTTTGTTTGTTTGTTAAGGAAAGTGTAGGAACTTTCCCTGGACAAAACTACTATATAGTAGCCAAATTTGCAGAATGAAGTAATAGTTGTTTTGTTTTGTAGGTGATATTATATTTTAATATAATATTGTATAAAACACATATAACATGAAAACAAAATTTGCTTTTTACCCTCCATTTCTCAAACCAGCAGAATAAATACTTTTCTCTACAGTTTTAAGTGCCAAATAATCATCAATTGCCAATCTGTTTACAATTTTTTCTGCCAATATGAATATGTTGTTCATATAATTTTTTTCCATTTCATCTCTAGCATAAAAAAAAGAAGAAAAAATATAGCAATAAAAATCATGTTAATAGATAGAAGAGAGCATAAAAGAAAGGTCCATAGTAATTATGAGCAGCTTGCTAGCAATATAGCAAATAAACTGTGATTTATGTGGCTGCAGTTAAGATACACTTTCAATATTCTTCATAGTACTATGAGGATGATAAATGACCTGTTTTGCTGTTGCAATTTTAGTAATTGCACACAGCTAGGGTAAAATCTGTTCCTCTGATTCACTCTGGAGATAAAGGCATGAATAACTATGGCCATTTTGACATCACAGAAGAAGAGCTGTTGTATTCTTTCCCTGTAAACAGGAATCCAAACTTATTTTTGATCTCAGCCACCTGTTTTCTGTTTAAATGAGTCCAAGATTCTACACAACTTCCTGAAATTCACATCTGAGGAGTGCATAGTAGGCAAACTGCAGTTTATGAGAAATGAAGCTAGTTTGTATATTTTTATTTTATTTATCTGATAAAAATAACAATACTTCTCTATAAGCTTGAAACTTATCTTTTAAAAGAAGGGAAACAAAGTTGATTTAATTCACATTGTTTTATTCTGAATTCTTTGCTCGTTTCTAAGGCTCATTGATCTGAAGTAAAGCTGAAAAATAGTAAAAACATGTTTTCAACTGTTCATAATAAATGTATATTTTCTAGAATACTAATTTGGGGAAAAATCCAATAATGTCATTAAAAATAAAGATATATTATGATTAAGATATATTAAAAATTGTAAACCATATTCTGGTATTTGACTGACATAAATTAAGATAAAAGAAGAAAAAAAAACATAACTGGAGAAGAGAAGAAAAAGAAGCAATGTTGGAATGATTTATGATAATGCCACTAAAGAAGTGATAAGGAAGTCATTTAGTAAATATTTGTTTTTGCGTGTGTTATTTTAAAGATTAAAGCCTTTGATTTTATAAAAATTATAAAATTAATAATTTTCTAAAGTATATAATCTAAGTATCTTTATTCACCAAAAAGTTCTAGCTAGTCTAGAGCTAGACTTAAGTTCTAGCTCAGAAACGGATTTGGTGAAAGTGAGTAAAAAATAAGTCAAACGAGGAAGTCACTCCGACTAAAGTAACAAAATATTTTTCTCAAAATATTTACTTGTTGCAAATTCGCTACTGGTCAAAAATGGTCAAAAATGTGGGTGTCAGATCTCAGATGACTTTAGCAAGTTAGTTTGAGGAAAAATTGACGACCAAGACAGACTCAACATTTTTAATTGATATTGAGATTTAATTGAAATATGCTGACAGCCAGTTGTATTGGTTGGCTTACATATTATTAATGTGTCTGCAATGCATGTGACTTTGAAATATTTATTGTATTTGAAGGATCATGGGAAAATTGCTTGCAGATTGTGAGGAAGAGGCAAGACCAAGATGGAATTTGTGTAGACAAAGACTTTTGAACTTTGGTGAGTGCAAATAATGCACTGCTTTGTAAGGAGTACAAGTGGGCCCCATTTTGAATATTTTGCTGTAGTACAGTGCAGTACAGAGCAATATTGGCTCAAGAACTTGTGCCCAAGTGTACTGCTGTTCTTGCTTCTATCACAGGAACAAGGCAGCCAGCTTAGGCATCTGCGTGACTTTATGCTCCAGATGCTAGTGACTGAAGTAGGTCCCTTGTTGTCTCTTCTAAAACCACTTAGGATACTGAAACTCTTCATACACGTCTGGGGTTAAGTCCTTAACTTGAGGTAATGTGAAAGCACTGATTTAACAAAGTCATTGTCATTTAAAACAGATTTATTTTTTTTTTTTCAATAAAAATATGTCATAACTCTTGTTGCTGCAATGAGCTTGGATGATTAGATGTTCCAGGCACATTTAAAATCAGGTAACTCAAAAATAATCAAGCTGTGGACTCAGATTTCTGCTTCTTTTCATCCTGAATTTCAGTTTCTTCCCCTTAAAAATTGTTTCTGAACAGTTCCATTAAACCAAATGTTGTGGATGCTTATAGGATAAATTGCAGAAGATGAATGAAAAGCAGTGAATATTAGCAACAGCAAAAAAATACAATGATGGAGCTTCCCAGTGAGATCAGATATAAAAGGAAAAAATGTGTATCGTTTTCTTCTGTAGCCAGAAAATTAATGTAATTCAGATAAACTAATGTTGATGGAATTTATTTTGTTTTCATATAATTTTATTTTGTTTTATTTATTATTTTATTTTATTTTATTCATTTTATTTTATTTTATTTTATTTTATTTTATTTTATTTTATTTTATTTTATTTTATTTTATTTTATTCTTTAAATCAGAACTGTGTACTTATGCATTTCCTATTTTATTTATTACTCTTGCAAAGAGTGCATACCAGGTCCTACAACTGAAAATAAGGGAACTGTGGTCCCTTCATTAGCGCTGCCAGATGTGCCCTCTTCTCCTGGTCAGGTGGTGGAGAAGCTTCCATTTTTCTTCCATGCGGGGATTATGCCTAACCCTGAAAAAAAAGAAAGTAGAAATAGATGGTTAGATAGTAGATGGTAGAAATGTATACATAGACATGTATACACATCTATTAATATGTGTATATATATATAAATAAATTCATAGAGCTGAAGATATATATAAAATGATTTCTTTTAGCTGTGGATTTTTGGACATTTGTGCTCAAAAAGCTGCTAGAAATTGGTCTTCATTGTTAGCTATTTCATTACAAGAATACTGTACTTTTTCTAAGGAATACACATTATATGTTACTAAGGAAAAATCTGTCTGAATCCATTGAAATATGCCTTTTTTTTCTGTAGATCAATTGCAAACAGAGAGCACCAAGTCCTAGTCAGTTTGAGTGCAGATAAGTAAATTATATCAGACAGTAACTAATATTTTTTTGTCTATGTCTGGAAATCAGTTGTTGAACAATAATTATTATGAATAGATTTCTGTGCCTATTAAGGCACTATCAATCCTCTCTTATGCAGTGTACAAGTATTGGTATGAGATTACAGTTCAGAGAAAAAGAGACAGCCATGGCAGCACAACATTTTAGCATAAGGATTAACACTGAAGATGTCTCAATATTGGGTTCTGGGTCAATTCAAACTTATTCACTGAGTATGGAATATGTAAACAGCAGTTGACAGCTAATACAAAACAAGACGTAAACATCTTGAACAGAAGCCTGAATATGGGCCTAAACTCTATGGAAGTTTAGATAGGAGAAGGAGATAATGGCATAAAAAAATGACATAAATGATAGACAGTACAAGTGATTAGTGTAAGAAGTCCCCTATGAGGTAGAAATGATGTTGAAAGCTCATAAATCTTTGCCCTTCTTTTGGATTTTAGGTGCTGTGACAATTTATTTCAAAGCCTTTTATTTCCAGTTAGTGGAACGGTAGGAGGTAATGATGATTATCACTTAACTTAGTGGCTCAGGAGTTGAAAGGTGCCCAGAGTTAAAGAACACGTTCATAAAAAAAATATTAAATTAGTATCTAAATATCCAGTGGGGCCAGTTCATCAATTGAAGATTTTCAGGTTGCTATTTCTAGCTATTCTCAAAAGCGATTGATCATTGTCTCTAGCTTAATTGTCTATTTATAAATAGAGAGGAGATTTTCAAAATCACCTGTGTTTCATTTTGGATTGTATAGGCATTTTAGGCATTTGCTTTTCTTTCCTTAGGAGTCTAAAATTTAAGAATCCTGGCTTCTGAGAAGTTTTGTCTTCTCCACAGTCTGCAATAGCTTTTCAGATTTTACATGAGGAATAGTTTGAATCCAAAGTTCTTAAGAAGCAAATTAAATAAGTAAATAAATAGATGGATTTGGCATTTTTAGCACTTATCTCAAAGGCCTGTTTGAAGGTCTGCACTCTACACCAGTCACAGACATGACTGATAGGAACTGAACAAAGCTGGAAGTGATTTCAGTGATGACAACTGCCTTACAATCAAAGCAGTTTTCCTTCAGTTGCGTAAGTGCCTGCTCCAATATTAAATTTCTGTAGGAATCATAGCAAATCCTAGGTTCACAAAGTAATTCTAACCTAGAACCTTCCATTTTATTTTTTTTTTTCTGCTTTTTGCCTTTGTGCTACACCATTCTCCTGTCTGTTCATCAGAAGTCTGCAATTTTCTTAGATGCTGACCTTGAATTACAGACCACCAGAACACACTTCATCAGTGCCCTTCATTATATGAGTTTATTCCTGTACAAAGCCCACAGATAAGCCATTGACAAAAGGTTCCACAACACACTAATTCTGCCATATACATCAGTATGAGAAAGTAACATAGAACTGATCCCAGGGATATGAAAAACACGTGTTATTCTTCTTCTAAAACTTTCCAAAGTAAGAGGTTCCAAAGAGAAGGGATTTCAAAAATATCTTGGAATAGGATCTCAGAGGAAAGATGTTACTTCTGCAGTCATGAGTTCCACACACTGTATCACTCTGAAATGACTCGCACAGCATCTGCTGTCCTGGCACAGGCTGTGAATCAGATGCTTTCAGTCAAGCATATGCTGATAGAAAAACCACACCTGCAAGAAAGACTCTCATGATTATATTATGCTAACCACAGGGACACTAAAAGCATCATTGAACTTTAGGTAGGTATTAACAAAGTCTTTCTAACAGGATCACTCAGAGCTGTAGTACTGTTCTTTACTCTTAAAAGTGCAGCTGGACAAGTTTCCATTTACTTCGTCTAATTTCAAGGCTGCAGTAGGAGCTTCTTTTGTCCAACTAAGAAAACAGAATAAAATTTGAAAAAATGTTGAATAGCAAAGTACTTTTTGATAATGAAAGCAAGTCACTACTTTTGACAGAAGACCTAATCTAACTGGACACACCATATAAGAGAATAACAGAAACTCAGAAGGTCAAAAAAAAAAAAAAAAAAGGATCTTTATTTTGTGAACTGTGAAACAAATTACAGGAAATTAAAGCAAAATTAATCTTCTAAGAGAAAAATAAAATAAAATAAAATAAAATAAAATAAAATAAAATAAAATAAAATAAAATAAAATAAAATAAAATAAAATAAAATAAAATAAAATAAAATAAAATAAAATAAATAAAATAAAATAAAATAATAAAATAAAATAAATAAACACAACAATATACAAGCAAATTTGACATTCATGAATATAAGTCATTTCAAGGATTTGAGGATTTGAATAATGTCCTGGAGTCATTCAGGTTTCTATTTGTAGAGAAACACCTAGGGTTTTCCTGTTCTTGTCACAGATTTAATTGCTTGCTTATATTCTTGTCTGAATGGTGATGCGTTTTGTAGAATTCATTTTTAGTTAGGCCTGATGGTGTTAGTTACCAGAGCTTAGAGATTTTTCTCTCATTGTGGCAACAAATTTAGGTACAAATTCTGAAACTTTAACCCATTTTACCCCTCTAACTGACCCTTTTGACTACTCTCAGACTCCTTGATACCCCAAACACAGAGAAAATCAGGCATAGTTTAATTTGGTTGGTTGTTGGGTTTTTGTTTTTTTTTTGTCTTAAGTTTAGGATAAGAATACTATTGTGTGCTAGCAACTGAAGACTGTACAGAAATTTTTGTGAGACTGACCGGGCAACTCCCTCCCAGATATCAACATGACAATTGTATGTTTTTAGCCTGCCATTCTAGATGAATTTCCATTCCTTCATATTATAACTCAAAATCAGGACTCTGCTGTGAAAGTCTTAGCTTTTTTATTTAGAATATTATTCTGGTACTATATATAGATATGAATATATATACATACACTTTGGCTTCCATTAACTCCTCCTGGAAGAACGTGTATTTATTTAATGACAGCCCAGTAATGGGCATGGTACCATTACAGTTCTGAGCAGTATCCCACGGCTTAATGCCACTGACTCACAGCAGGGTAAGTCCAGAACACATCAACCAAGGTGTTGTTCACGGTCCAGACAAGTAAACAAGATTTGATAAGCAAACACACATTTTGTGTTCATTCTGTTGTCATCTCCTATTGAAAATAATCTTAGGTAATAGAAGCTGCCATAATTCCTCTGTTTAGTATCCCTGAAATGGAGATCAATGAATTTTAGCCAGGAACTTGTCAACCTAAGAATATAAGAACTGCTGTCAGGACCCTTTCTGCAAAGTTTCTCTTACTTTAGTGTTTGTTTCAAACTTTTCACTGAAATAAGCCTACTTTTCATGCTAATTGCAGCCTGCAGCTCATTATTTTCAAGGGTGTTTAAAATAGGCTGCAGTTATATAAAAGGGTCATTTTGAAGGCGGAGATATTTTCTATGCTCTCTGCCTCACTATTCCCAATTATTTTGTTGTCATTCTAATTAGTTATTACTCAGAGATAGAAAATTTGCTGCTCTTTGATCTTCTGCTTGTTTGAGTTTTTTCTACTGTTTCAGGTGCTCTAAAAATGGTTGAAAGTATCTGGAGATGAGGGGAGACATCTTGTTCTGTCTGTTAGTGCTTGCATCTCTGTAAAGCACAGGCAATCAACTCCCAGGTTCAGAAAGCACTCGTGCCTTCTCCACCACAGCAGTAGCTCTCATTTCTCACCAGTTCTCTGAAACTACACAAGATTGGATTTTGACTCTCTCTAACTGAGGAGAAAATTCTTTTTAATATACCCAGTCACCACCTAAACTATGTGTGCAATATTACACCTTGCCTTCCATGAGTGGCAGAATGATAAAAATTCATGAGCATTTAGTGTCAACAAAGAGAATGAGCCAAGCATGGAGTAGATCAGCAGCAAATTTTTAGCCTTTTGGAGCATCAGAGGGTTAGAGTAACTGTTTCTTTCCAGGAAAGGACTGTCATCCCAGGATAGGCTCTTTTAAGTCGGTGTGCTTTCCCAGGTTTTACAGGAAGGATGAGCTGCTGCTCCTTGCTGTTCTTTTCCGTCTCCTTGTCTGTCTCACATTAGGTTTAAACTTCAGTGATGTTGACACAAGGAAATATCAACAGCCTAACCCAGCCACACATTCCTAGCAATAACATAGTACTACAGCAACATTATAACCCTGAATTTTCCGACAGAGGTAACTGCTTGAAACAGGACATGAAATGTCATAACTGACTAAATGGAGAAATGGCTTATGCTCATAGTCAGTTTTTTATGTCATTTTTTTTAAAGTATGCATGGGCAGCAGACATACAAGAGTGGTGAGAAATATGAAACAAATGGGAGGAACTGTATAGCTTGGAAGAGAGGGAGCTGCAAGATATAGTGCCCATTGACAAAGCATTACAGGACTAATTCTTGCAACCCTCCCACTGACATAAGTGGACCTGGTTGACAGTAGCCAATAATAAATCCATCTGTTAAGACAGAGTAGGAGTGGACCACCTGCATCTCTTTTGTGTTGGCAGAGTGGTGACAACAAAGACTTCAAATACAAATTGGTAACTCTCTTTAAAATTAGCTATATTATTTAGCCTTTCTCCATTAAGAAAGAAAATGGTTGTTTGTCAGAAATGCTGTAGCCTTGTGGGGAAAGTAAGAAGAAAGTTTTTTTATTTTAAAGGAAAAATGTTCTAGGTCACAAGTAATGGAGGCAGAGGAGTACTGGATCAGGAAACAAAAATAATAAAAATAATAAATTAAAAAAAAAATAAAGAGAAAGGAGAAATACATAGTAATTCCTGTTCTTTTAAGATATCTTATTGAAGAAGCACACTCTGTTCTTTTGGGATGTGATGTTATAAGAGTGCCAAAGATTTTCTTTGCCTGACCCAAATATCATCACAAGACAATATCTTTAGAAATAACTAGTTGCTGTTTAAAAAAGAATGAGACCCTCTAAAGAGCTCAGCTGTGCTGCTTATCATTACACAAAATGCACATATACGTGTGCATATATACACGCAAAACTGTAATGCAAATTTATAAATTTATTGGAGAGGGAAAAAAAATCCAATTCTTTAGCATGTAATAATAAACAAAAGTACGAGACAGCAGATTATTTAAGAGGTAATGCATACTTTCCTAAAAAGGCGGCTGCAAACAAAAATATATAGTTAGGGTGTATTTTCATACATATTCAACCCATGAGCATAAGGGTCCTGTTGGATCCAGTTCCATGCTTATCATTGAAATCCTTCTTCACATGTCCCACTACCAATCTCTCTCTGTGCTAGTAGTAACCCATATCATCATCTTTCATTCACCATTTTTTTATTGATCTCCATCTCCTCCTGTTTATTTCATATTAGGTGTCTTTGTAAGGTCCTGATGAATTAAACTGAATATATATCTCATCAGTAAAAAACAGTTCTCAAAGAACAACATTGGATTAATTTAGTATGGTCCATCCTTGCTAATGCCATAATATATCTTATTACATTTACCTACAACCTTTGATTCTTCTTTTAAAGTTTATCCCAAAGTTTAGACAGGCAAACTGCCCTTGTGACATGTTTTCTCTTTTTTACATAAAGGTACTTGCTATTCTTTAGTCAGCTTTTTTTCATTCAAACTGTATGGCTATGCTCTTAGAGCTTTTGATATCTAATGAAGGCTTATTTATTTCATGCACTTACATAAGGAAAATTACATAACAAAACCCCCACTTAATCATCCTCAGTTTAACATGATAGAGGTTTTTCATTTTAATTGATGTTATTTGGTTCCCATGAAAATAAATATCTCCATATTTATAGTGCATGCTTTTTTGTTTAAAAAAATAATAATAAAATAAAATCACTGTAGATTACTGAATTGTCAGGCTCATAGACATAACGAGAATCTTTAAACAGGTATTTCTACTTCTTTGTCTTCATTTTCACTGGCCAGATCAGTTTTGGTAAAATGTCATGAAATCTGATGGTCGTAGACTTGAGGAGAACCAGAAATCTGACACTCAATCCTCCAAAGCTGATTAAACACTTATAGAATTGATAAAGCTTTCAGAAGACTTAGCAAGGTTATTTCAAACAATATGACTGGATTCATAAAACAGCTGCTTGTGCCAAACCCAATACAAAATAGAGTATTATAAAGATTTGACTGATCTTATGTTTAAACCGCAGCAATTCAATAGGCGTTTTCTTATGTCCTTAGGCCACAGTGCTGGTGTACAGAAATTCTTGAAAATACCTTTACTCAAGTGTCTAACTGCCAGCAAGTTTTTAGATAGCCAAGGGCACTATTGATATTTTTCATGTTTCTGAAAAAATACATATTTGATTTAGAACTGGGTACTTTCTTATGAAAATATAATAATAGCAATAGCACAAAAATATAGAATCAGCTGCTTTCAAGTTGTAGTGACTTTATGTCAAGCTGCTTTTGTGATTGTATTTCTAAAAGTATAGAAGAAAGGAGTTTGCCTTTTGAACATTGCTGCCTGTCCTGGTTTGCTCCAGAATTCACTTCTGCCACTTTCCACAACTATCCTTTATAAGTTTAGTCATAATTTGAACTCATTTTATGGGCAAAGATCTGATCAGAGCCTCCTACCCATTCAGTAAGTGCTCTAGCCTTTCCAGCATGGGATATGTGGAGTTTCATGTTCTTCCTACAGACTTGTTTAATACATTTCTCACTGCATGATATTCTTCCATCTGAGCAGTTCAGACTATAAAATTGCAGCTTAAACAATTTTAGTACCTGCTGTAGACAATGACAGGTCTTTACCTAAAGCAGACAAGCACCCCCCACCCCCCCCCCAAAAAAAAAAAAAAGTATTATAATTGAAATAACTCTTCGGTGACATACATTAATAAAAACATAGCAACCCACCAGCATGTAATACCTCTGACTGATTATGTATGTTCTAATCAGCATTAATATAATAAATAGGAACAACTAACAGGGAATTTGAAGAGGTTAAGTGGAAAGTATATATTGCTAGGCAAAAATCATCATTGTAGTTATATTCATCATGTTCACTTGTTGCAATGGAAGCACCTCATTCAGAGGAGGATGTTTTGTCTGCATACCCTACCACTGTTCTTTCTGCCTGGCCTTTTATTCCCCAAAACTCCTTCAATTTATTTATTATTATTATTATTATTATTATTATTATTATTATTATTATTTTATTTTTATCCCCAGAGATAACTTTGAAGTCAGTGTTAGCTATTCATTACCTATTATTTTGTCAACTGGATATCAGCTTTGGGGAGCTGTTTGAACTAGTGAGCTGATATCTGTAACTGGGGCTTTGTTCTTGTTCGACCCTCAGGGTGTGTTGAGTCTCACAAGACACAGTTTAAGCTGAAGATTAGAATATATTGAAATATACAAGTGTGTGTGTGCTGGGGGGGGGGGGAGCAAATTATAGCAAAATGAAGAAAAAAAGATTTTTGACTTCATTCACTGTCATAAGCTTTTCACGTTTTGGCATCAGTCTCATGATACCTGAATTTAGGCACTTTAACTTGAGCAGCACCATACTTTAGCTGGGAGTGTGAATTTCTCCACAAGCCCCAGTAGCTGTACTGACTGCAATAGGAATGTAAACTCAACATATTTGTAGACACTTGCATGTAGACAACTTTGGAAGTTGTAGGCGTGAACAGACTCCAACCTGTAGGACACTATTCAGTTACCTAAACACAGACATCTAGTGCCTCTCAGGCACTTGAAAAATCTGCCTGGAGTGACGTTTAAGACACAGTGCAGAAGGGTGGGTGGGGACCATGTGGGAGTCTTGCACAATTCTCATGAGATGCCTACATTTAAACAGCCAAACAGATTCTACATTGCCTAAGTTTAAAACCAAAATTTAGCTTCACCTTTTGTGACGTGCTGGACATTTCCTACACAGTCAGTTTGCCTGTTGCTTGTTCCCATTAATCAATGCCTTCTCTATCCCTATCCCCTCCATATTTTCATTATCTTTTTATCAGTATGTCCCATATGCAACCATTCTAATCCCCCTATCACTTCTCTGCAGGGTTCGCCACTACTTAGCCAATGTTTGTGTTGTGTTTTTTATTCGTGTTGTTGGTGGTAGACTTTTACCTTCATGCCTTGACCTATTAAAATTTCATTTGTAAATAAAAATCATTTTCCATTACTTACATGAACTCACAGTTGCATCTCAGTAGCATATAACTGTATTTTTGCTCAAATATAAATTGCAATGTCTTTGACATTTTCTCCTCATTGTGAAGCTAGGATCTCAGACTCAACAAAATTTAATTTCTTACTCCTAGTTTTCTGCTACCTTGTTTTCCTGAAAGTGTACTCGTTAGTCTACTGACTGATTATGCATGCCTGTAATTTGGGCATCCTATTCAACTCTGAATTTAGTGTTTTTAGATGCAAACTATGCTTGAATTTTGCATATTTTCTGTACTAAAGATCTCTTAGATACACTTTTTTTTCATCTTTGCAAATGTCTATGCATACTTACACATTTCATTAGTAAAGCTTTCTCTGAGTTTAGCAGATGCAGTCTTCTCCTGGTCAGAGCTCTGCTGTGGCTACGGGCATCCTCCTCCCTACAGCTCATTTGCTCTTGCTATTTCATTCTTTAAATGACTCCTCTACATCCTTCTCACACTTCACATGCCTGAAACGGCCTCTGTCACACCCATCACCTAATCACATACAGAAAGGGGACTCTTGCCTCTCATGGTTTTGTGGTATAAGTCTCCCCTGTCCATACTTTAAATTTTCAGACAGATATCCTCAAACTTTTTATCACCTTCACAGCTGGGAGGATATATCTGTAAGCATCAACAAAGCTAGATCTTTCAAAGATGTGGTTTAAAAACCATCCATTACTGTGAAGCCTGTGAAAATATATGCAGTGGCAGGCTGCTGTGGTGGTGTTGCCAGTGCTGGCTATGCCTACTGATATTTACTCATGTTTTTTTTCTTTTTTGTGTTCCTTATCTGTGTCTATGCTTCTTTAGAACATAAGCTCTTTACAACAGGCACCTTTTCTTTGCCTTCTGCAACAAAACAGTCCTATTTCACAATATCCTTACGTTTTTACAAATAATAATTTAGGTGAATCTGTGTAACTTAGAGACATTCCAAGGCTTCCTCTGTCTTCATGTTGAACTATAGCAGATTGTAACGTTTCCCTACTGCCAGGTAGTGATGGTTGCGCTGGCATGTGAATAAAATGCTATTTGGAAGATCTCTGTTTCACCCAGGGATCTAGCAATGGAATGTTATCCAGACAATTATTTTAATTGGAGATAATCACTTGGGAAATGGATGGATGAATTAATCAATTCCAGTTAATTGGGATAATGACATTATTTATGTTGGTCACCTTTTTTTACCACCATCTGTGGGAAGCTTTCCAATGCAAGGCCAAATTCTTCCATGATACATATCCGCCAAGGCTATGGCAATTGAAGCACGAATGAATTTGGTGAATTGTAAGTTTAGAACAAATTGCCTCACCTACTTATTTTTAGAGAAACCATGTGTGCAGCTGACCTGGGAATATTACAAATTGCTCTCTTTATTCCACTGTTGCTATGCTGTCATTAACAATGTTGCAACGGGAGGTGTTTTTGGCACTTTTTCTAACAGAAAGCTATAACTTTTGTTTTGTTTGCATACTTATGCAGCTCATTACTATGTGAAAAACAATCTGCAGCTTAGCATTTGTTAATGGGATATGGAACAAGGAAACAGCAGATGGAGTACTGGGATACCGAATGCATAATAAGTTTGATCCTGAAAGTCCTTGTGTGATTTTCAGCTCAAGATGGTTGTTAAATTCCACTGCAAAGCTGAGCAGAAACCATGCCTGTGTTCAGGCAGTGAAGGCACGCTCCTCTACATTAGACAGACTTAAGGGTCAAGTGTTCTCTGCACCCAATCACCTTTTAAAAGGAAGCAAAAGACAAGGTTTTGCTTTGTGATTAATTTTTTTTTTTTCCTCTTCCACTGTTCCAGAAAGCTCTGAAAATAGGATGGATCATTCTCCTTCAAGTGATTGAAGATAACCTTTTCTATGATAGTGTCCTACCTATTCACATCTTCAGCCAAAGAGAAATAAAGTTCTGAACATCTTCCTCTACTCAGCTATAAGCTTAATGCTGCCTGGTACCCACTGATTTCGGCAAACCGAGGACAAGTAAGCAGGGCTATAACCACTTTGTACTAAGATGCATCATCATTTACTGTGTTATGTATTATAGTAGCTTTTCATCTCTCAGAATAAGATTATGTGCAAAATGATTTCTGTATTATCAGTCCATCCTTACTTCTCTGTCAGACTGAGTGACCCTTCAAGTCTAGTCCCAGATCTTTTCTCTTGCAAAGATAGAGAACAGGTCATTCTGTGACATTTCTTGTTGGATCTGGATACATCAAGCCATGGGTTCCTCTGTGACTGCAGCATGGAATAGACTTCCCTGCCAGGCTGCTGTTAGACAGATTTTAAGAGCCCTTTACTGCCGCAGAATGAAACTCTGACTCATCTAACACAGGCTTGTTTAGTACATTGTAGTCCTTCAAACAGCTGAAAAATGGCAAGGTGTGGTGAAGAGTTAACCACAACCAAATCCTAAATAGCTGCAGTACAGTTTACTGCAAATGCTGCATGAGACAAGAACATCACAAATGAGAAATCTTCATGCTTTCAACAGCAAAATAAACTGTGATTTTAGGGAGGGGAAAAAAAAAATAAAAAAAGTTGAAAATATTAGGACAAGCATCAAGCCTGGAATTTTTCCTAGGCTTTTGGTTCCTTCTTTACAGGATGCCCCTGGATTCAGGTCTGCTCTGCTATGAGACACAAGGGAAAAGCATCATTTGTGAAATGTCAGTGTCTTGGAGTTCCCTTGATTTTGTACCAAGCTGGATTCAATTCTCCTGCCTCCTTCAGAGACGTTCTAGCAAAGACAACATCTGTGACCAACAGCATGAGCAGTTCTGAAGGGAGATAATGTTTTCAGCTAAATGGACCCAACAGGCTCCTGTGAACGTGGCTTCTATTTTCATGTTCATATCAATCCTCTCATCAGCAGGGCATAGGGTGACGGGGACCCAAAGAGTCACTGCATGAATCCCTAACCTCTGTGCTAACAAATAAGGGCTAGCTCAGGAGGGACCGAACACACCTGCAAACACCATGAGTCAGCAAATCCATCCACACACCTACCAAAGGCCCCAGGAAGAAAGCAGGAATAAGGTAGAACATCATCTGCATATCAGATTTCTGGATTTTTGTCAATAAAATTCCCAGATGGCAATCATCATACAAAATTCTACCTCTGCAGAAATTCCTGTTACGTAGAAGAAAAGAATCCTCTGGACCCAATATCTGATGATTGCTTCAGCACATGTTGAGCTGGGTAAGTGGCTGGACACCTGGCTGTACTTAATATTACTAGGAATTAAGTAGAATTAAGTCCTGCAAATACTTCTAGTTCTGAATTTATTTAAAGTAATTAAGAGTCTTATTTATACAGAATAAATATAGCTCACCTCAACCTTTGTTTTACTAAACTAAACCAAATTCATTCAGCTTCTCATAATATATTTCCAAAATCATTTTAGCACTCTTGGAATGTCTTGGTGACCAGAAAAGTATGAACTATTTCAAGTGAAATTTTATCAGGATTTTCTATAGCAGTACTAATAATTTCCTGGTTTTGTTAAATAAAATAAAACTGTATCTTCATTTTTTTTACTTTTTTATTTTATTTTAATATGGATTTTGATGAGGTCAGAATTTCACATATGATTCTAAGTTAAAAGAAAAAAAAAAACTTTTTACCTATTTGTGGTATGTAAACCATGATCTAGAGTTTAATACTTTCAAAGGTTGTGGTTTTTTTTTGTTGTTGTTGTTTGTTTGTTTTCTAGGAGTGCCTAGTTTAAACAAGTGGAATGAAGCATAATTTGGATACCATGAACAAACAGAAAACTGAATACCTAAATCTTGAAATAAAATACATTTCCATTAGTTTTTCCTCCTCCCAGTTCACTGATGGAGCAAACATATACAATCTAATGAAAAAAAATATATATATATAATAATTAATGAAAATCCAAATAAAGCATACAAAACTTTACAATAATAATTACGGATTTCAAATTCTATTCTGTGACTGAGAAATTAATTTACCAGTAAAAGTGCTTATGTAAACCACTCACATTCTGATATTCCAGGAATTATCATTTCTATTCTGAACGCAGAGGAGTTAATGAGTTAAAGTCAGCTCATGTTAAAGAAGACAGTATTTGTTTGGGTTTAGATCTATAAATAAATAAATCCAAAAAACAATCCTAAACTCAAAAAACAGGACCTTAATTCTATAAGGCCTTTATGTTTCCTCAGACATCTCCAGAAAATTTTGTGAAATGTTTATTTCTTTGTTTGCTTCTCCTTTGTGTAATTTTCAGAGGTTAAATTCTTTTGGGAAATAAATATTTTGGGAAATAAATATTTAAGTTCTAAGAAAATGAGGTTCATGAAGAAGGGAGATGCCTTGGCTGTGAATTCCATCAGTGCACAACCCATGGAAGGGCTGTAGGACATATCTCAGCTGCCTGCTCTCGGCTGCTTTGCTCAGATAGGCCCTGTCTCCATGGAAACATTTCAGCAAAAACGGTACCCACTGGCAACTGAACAAAGAGTTTCCTATTGCTTAGCAGAAGAGGCAAAACATAAGCTGCATTGAATATAATATCTTTCCTTGACCCTGAATCTGCAGCCGTTGGCAGGCCAAAGGTTTCATGGCTTCATATCAGGCAGAGTTCAGAATAGGGTGTTTTAAACTGCAAAGGTATGCTTGCTGAGATTAAAATTGTAAGAGAAAGAAACAAAACCAGAAGATATACTATTATATAAAGGAACAGCAACCTTCAGGTCTACTTTAATTTCAGCTACTTGATTGTATAGTCAAGAAAGAAAAGTCTTATTCCAAAGTTAAATTGACAAGAGTGTTCAGTGCTTTAAATAGTACATTCAGTTTGAGGTAGCATAGATCTGTATTAAAGAGTAGGGAAAAAAAAAAAAAACTATATCAGATAGGAAAAATACAGGAAGAAAGAGGACAACCAAAATATTCTTATCTTTTTTTTCCAAGATATGAAGCAAAGATGCATACTTAGTTTAGCCTCTGGAACAACTCCTTTAGGGACTTGTAAGTTTGAATGAGATAAAACTAAGTAATAATTGGGATTTTCTGCACATTCCTCCTGAAGCCCCTTGGTAGTCACATGGGAAAGAGAATTTTTTCTCATTTTTCTTGTATTTGCTTGTCACAAATGGAAAGCACACACCAACACAGGAAGAATTCAAAATTTACACTGATTAAGACAGGGTAAATATCTCTGCTTTATTTTCACTTTCTGCGTACCATTCGAATAAGGAAATGAAGATGAAATCTAACTGTCTCCATTCCTCTCATCCTTTCATCAGGAAAGTAGGATATCAATCATATCCAGATTCTGATATGTATTCTAGTAACATGCCTCTTATGTTACCTTTCTGTTATCACTAACACAAAATAAACCTTGCTAAATAACAAGGATAAATCATTAGTTTGATTATCACAAACAGTTTGCAACTTCTACATTTAAAAAACATCCTGCAATTAAATTTGTCAAGCGTGGCAGAATTTGTTTTATTTATTTTTTAAAATAATCATCACACTGATAGCATCAGCTTTGTTTACCACAACACTGCTGCTTTAACAATTTATGATGATTATAGTTTATTCTAATTATAACAGAAGCTCACTAAGGCACTCAACACTGGTGCAGACACATTCTGTAGCAGAGCAGGGGGTTGTGCAGGTGGGTTCCTGCACTGAGAAAACCCCAAGGAGCAGAAGGAACCACCAGGAGCCGGCAGTCCTCACGAGAGCAACACATGAGGCTTGGGCTGGCCCAGGCCATAACCACCCCCACATGTACAAAGGAAGCCCCTGGGGAGCATGGTGACCAGAAGTACAGTGACCCATGAGGGTGGGCAACCAGGGTGGGACATTTTGGGTGCTGGTTTATGCGTGAGGGCCTGCAGGGAGGGTGCTGTCACTACCACTTCAACAGGTGATTGTGACCCACTCACGAGGAGATCCAGTCACGGCATCCACCCGGCAGAAAGCCATGTCCTCTGCATTCCCTGCGGCCTCTCCAGCCACAGGAACCAACACAGATACCCAGATGGAGCTCCCAAGGGATCTCCATCCAGATACCAGGTTGCAGGGTGAGCCTGAGCTTTCTGTCAGGGTCTGATGGCAGCAGTGAGTACACATGTGTGAGGTGCACCCAGGTGGAACTTCTCAGCATGGCTCAGCATATGGGGAGACCAGACTTCAGACTGCTCAGGGAGCTAATTGGTAAGTCAAAAAACTTACCCTGAAAAACTGCCTTTGAAGACCTTGGGGTCCATCAGTGATGGTCAATCTCTAAGTACCACCACTTAGGAACACAGGAACAGACAATTCCAAAATGTCAGAGGTGAAGCAGATGGGGCAGGTTGGCTTGGCTGAGCAGGGATCTTCTTCTACAGCTCAGGCAGAAAAAGACCGGGTATGGCCACTGGAAGTGAGGTGAGGCAACCTGGGAGGACTACAGAGGTGTTATTCAGCATTGTAGGGTGAAAATTCACGTGTCCAAAACTCAATTAGAGTTAAAGCTGACAAGTACTGTCAGGGACAATAAAAAGAACTTTTTAAAATAAAATAAATAAAATAGAACTAGACCCTGGTATTCCAGGTTGCTTAAGCAAAAAACACAAGTGGAGGTTTGTTCCATAGAGTCTTCTAAGATCAACCTTAGCTGGATGTGCTGGTGATGGTGGTAGAGTTTGAATTGTTAAGTACTACTGAAGGTTTCTTAGCTGCAACTTAATGTCACAGATGCTGTGACTTTGCATCAAACCTGTTTTACATCAGGTCATTTCAAACAGTGCTGATTTGTAAGCACCTGCCTGCAAAAGATAGAGTAGGCCAGAGAATAGTCAGCTGCTTCTAAGCAGGGAAAAATAAAATAAAATAAAATAAGTTAACAATTCCCATTTAAAGAATGTTTTCTTAGTATGCCTCACCTTACCTGAAATCTCAGCAAAAATGAAAAATGAAATTTGGCTATGTACAAAACTAAGTAAAGGCGGCTTTTGGCTTTCCACGGGAATTCATGATAATGTCTAACTTCTTGATGTAAAAAGATGCAATCCTTTCATAAAAGGCTTCCAGCTGTGTTTAGCTGTATCTCTGTAAGGAGGGCATTTTCTTCAAGAATGACTTTGTTGCGCTTCCTGATTTCAAGGTGGATTTGCTGTTGCCTTCATAACCTAAAAAAATACAATGCATTAATTTCCTTGATCAAACAGAATGGTACCAAGTTTCTATTTGTATAGATCATGAAAGGCATGAATGCATAAGAAAACTTGCTGCCTAAAAAAATCTTGCAAATGATGACTGTGGAGTATACTTATTTTGACAGGAGGATAAATATTTCCATTAATATTGCATGAAGTTTCCTTTTTGTGGCTACACAACAGTTGTCAATTACATGTTCATTTGTTGCCTTCCACCAAATTGGGTTTAACTATTAAAAATTTTATGTCTGTTGTTACCACCATATGAATACTTTTAGATACATATATTTTTCTACAATCCAATGGAGAGAAAGTGAGAGAAAAAATATTCTCCTTCTCCCGCTTTTGCAAACATCAAAGAAATCCAAAATATTTGTTTTAATATTTTCAACATTTTGAGTAGAAAAATTATTTCAAGGCATTTAGAAACATGGTTTATAGGGTATATACTCACAAAATATGAATCTGATGGGAAATTAAATTAGAAATTCTTTACTAACTGTTCCAAATTTGATATTGAAATTTCAAAAATAATTTCTTCCTGATATTCCAGATAGTTTAGTGCAGTAGACACGAGATGACTTTTCCTTTGAAATCTGTGCATATATTGCAAATCAAAAGTTTCCATTTCAATGAACAATAATACTTTGAAAAATTCAGGTATCATTTTTGCTTTTGCTTTTGAAATAAAAAAGGAGAACAGGTCCTTTTACATTTTCATTTTGCTATTTTCATTGTTTTTAGTAGTATATAAAAACAAGCAAAAAGAGGAGAGGAGAGTAAAAAAAGGCAAAGCTGAATTGACTATAGACTCATTATTGATTCAAGAAGTATTATGGCAGAACTGAGAGAAATGTGATTTGGAGATGTACATGGGACTACTGGCAGACAGTAGGGTAGAATATATATAAATATTGCATATAATATTTTCAACCATGTTTAAATGCCTAAAGTAGGTTTAAGAAACATTTCTAACTGTATATCAGGCAGAAGATTATTAATTGATGCAGCTGGTTTGAAAGATGCTGCACCTGGGTTTTGAGACAAATATTAGCATAGACTCAGCTAGTCCAGTAGAAAGCTAATCAGTTACAGAACACCTTGAGTATATATCTTAGGCTTCAGTTTGGACTTCAATTTGGTTTTAAATATCTATCCTCTACAATTGGAAAAATACCATCTTTACATTCATTTATTGCCACTGAAAATACAGTGTTCAGAAAGTATTTGCTAATAAAGATGGCAGCTTTTATCTGCTAATAAATGCTTTTAACCTGGAATTTAAATTATCTAAAAATAATTCATAGCTTTTTTTAAAAAAAAAAAAAATCAACAGACCAAACATAATTATATTCACTGTTTTTCAAAGTTTTTAAATCTATAGTTCTTCATTTATGAAGTACACAGAAATTTAATTTCCTTTTCCATTTCCTATTTTAGAATTCCTTTTGAAATGAAGCTTGGTACATTTTATCTTTTCATCTACAGCACGAGCTGCAGTAATTTGAAGCAGAATTGAACACTATCCTAAAATAAACAGAAGTTCTTTTTAAGGTCTCTCTTGCTTTCTCTCTCTCTTTATTTCACTGAACCTTAAAACAGTCATGTGTGAATGAGATACAGTCTAATGAGCCTGTACTTCTCAGAATTGAAACAAAATAAAAATACCAGGTAAGACAACCTTTCATTCAGAATTGAAATTGAGACGTACATATCAAGTAAGCAAAGACTGTTCTGTTGTTTTTTGTACAGTCTTTATTCTCTTAATTTCAAGAATATGTAGGTTACATCCCCAAAATATTTTATGGAAATTCTTTCATGATATATCTGTTATCTGAGCAATTATTGCTGTTATTTTCTTCCAAATCACTCTAAGAATTTGCGATTGAGTTGATCCTGTAGTATCTAATTTAACCTTTATCAAATGGAGCCACCTTCAGGAAGGCCTATGGATCTATGAATACTTGTAATTCCACATATCCACAGAAGCACTATAGCATCCATCTTCGGTTGTAAGAAACATTCAAGGAGTTAATACAAAAGAAAATTGAGATAGTTGTTAAAGTATAACCATATGTCAACATTTCATTTATCATAATTCTCTGTTTATATGCATTACAGGACTTTTAAATTAAAATTCCATATGCTTTGTTATTACTTATTA
Organism: Anser brachyrhynchus; assembly: GCF_964034855.1. Classification (NCBI taxonomy): domain Eukaryota; kingdom Metazoa; phylum Chordata; class Aves; order Anseriformes; family Anatidae; genus Anser; species Anser brachyrhynchus. The sequence continues at coordinate 114,086,204 of NC_137696.1, read as the reverse complement.
CCCAGACTTTGTACAAACATAAATATAAATTGTTGAAGGAAATGAGATATAATACTGGACTTACAAAAATGTAAATTAAAAAATGTAAATTTCTAAGTGACATGTCAGGATTTGTTGATCCAGCAAGGGCTTTTATGTTTTTACAGACAGAATTAATGAAATGGTATCTCCACCTCTGTGTAAATTACATTCAGAAAATATGATGTTAATGGAGACACAGGCATTAATTATTTAACAGATGAATATCTTCATACAATCCAGCTGCTCCTGTATTTCACAGAACAATCTCGATACACAGATAAACATTCCCTGAAAGATTAATCGTCACTAGTACTTCCTTAATGGTTAGCTGTGGATTGTTGATTGTGCTACTCAGTATTGCCATTGGATAGGGTTTAAGGTCTGTTAATCATGTAAGAACTTTCCCTGGTTACAGCTGATTTCTTTGGAACAATTGTCTACTTCATGAAAACCTTTTAAAATTTGTCTTTCCAAGTAAACATAACTAAAGCTAGTAAAAATATTGTTCCTCCAGGAAGTAGCTTGAGACGCTGGCAGGGTAATACATCGTACCCTTCCTTAGCTACATGAATTTCATTCATTTTCTGTAGTTAAAAATAAAAGAAAAATAATTGATTATTTTTACTTCCCTCCAAAATAAATACATAAATAAATAAATAAATAGATAAATATTGACTGCTTTCCAGGAGCTATAAATTTTAAAAATAAAATAAAATAAAATAAAATAAAAACACTTTGTATGTCTTTTAATTGTTTTAATCCTACCTTTCATACCTGTGTTATGCAAGTCAGAATGGATACCAGCAGACAGAGAGAAAGTTTTGAGTGATTTCCCAGAAAGTATGGCCAAAAGGAATGCCTGTTTGATATTCTATACTGTAGAAGTAGAAATTTGAGCTGTTTTATAGGTATGCTACATTGGATAACAACTCAGTTTGTTAAATCCCATAGAGATGGAACAAAATGATGGTTCATACCTCAGAGTGTTTACAAACAAAATGTAGCTGAAAAAAAAAATATATATATATATAGGACAAGCAGAAGGATGCACAAGTGGAATACTGAAAATAATAATAATAATCAGCAACAAACAGCAAACAGCACAGTGGCCAATGCAGGCTGTGGATTGCCTGTTGCTATATGACTTGTGCACACATTCCCTGCAAAGCTGTATTTCATGTAATCTGGTACCCGGACCTTTAGCGGACATTTGCAATGGAGGTAGTCAAAATCAAGGGAAGGACAATAATGCCCAGTCCATTAATGTCAGCACTGTCTCGCTTCCATATCAGTTAAAGTTAATTTAAAAAAAAAGGGAAGAATTTATCAAAATCCTTCTTTAGTTGTTCAAAGAACAACAGATAGCTCTAAAAGCATTAGTTCCTTGTAGAGACAAGAGGCCAAACTGAAGTTAAATAAAAATGAGCATGTGACAACAGTACCACTGGTACCAGTATGAGAGAAGTATAACCAAAACAGTTATGAGGACTTCGCTATTAGTTATGAATGCTCATACACTGACAATTGAAAAATTAGATATATCTGAGACAACTAAAAATATAAATGCAGGTTTCATACCTAAGTACTTCAGAAAGTTATAATTTCTCCAGGTGAAATTTGATCAGAAATTTCACACCATGGAAAAAAAGATCAATAAAAGTCTCATCAGTGTTTAAAAATGTTACTATTTCACTTCTTTCCAGGTCAGATATTTCCATTTCATTACCATTGTGTGTTTCATGCAGACAGATCTCTTGAAATGTTTATGAGATGTATTACAGGCTTTAACGGCTCATTTTCATACCTGTTTCTGACAAAATAACTAATAACAGTTCCATCAAATACTGCAAACATTTCAATAGAGGTCATGATGATAAAATGAGAGTGAATTTAATATGATTCAAATAGTAAGAAAAATAAGTCTGTGGCACTAAATATCCCAAATATCAGTCTGAAATGAACAGTGAATTCGTTTGTCTTGTGTCTTCTGTGCCTAGTTAGTATTTAATTTTTATTTTGTTGCCTTTTAGATTTCTTTCAGAGATACGCTATTAAAATATTTTATTCTGTTGATAGAACATGATTTTTCCTGCTATTTCCACTTGAACTGTATGACTTAGTTAATTAACCTCTAAGTGTTCTCTATCCCCAGGAGACAAAAGAAAATCCTAAGTTTAAAAATTGACAGTCTGATTATTGCTAACAAAAAGATAAATATTAAAATAATTGTTTTTTTGTTTGTTTGTTTGTTTGTTTGTTAAGTTCAGACTATTTCATGTGCTTCCTTTTTTACATTTTCTAACGTGCTATTGAAGGATACTTTGACATCCTATGACACAATTGACTAGTAGTAATATCATACACCATATTATTTCACAACACGTAGTGACACTGTAGGTATTCTGAAGGTTTTCTTTGGGTGTTTCTTGCCTACGGATGGTGACTCACTAAAGTTAAAGTACAGCCAGAAGAAAACAAATCAGTATCTGATATATGAATGAGCAATGAATTGAACAGAATTCATACAAGATCTTCAGAAAAAGCAGAACATATAATGACATAACTTATGTCCCACATTATATACCAAGAGATCAAATCACATTTAATTGAGTCTGAATTGCTATAGAAAGAATACATTCCCATGAACCCTTTTCTCAAATGAAAAGTAAATCTGTGCATGCATTACACTGGTTGTAGATTTAAGGCTGTTTCATTAACAGAACTCTCTCCATCTGCCTCACCAAGTATGGGCTGATAGATTAAGCTCTCTTTTTCTGCAATATGATCTCTAGGTTTCTTTTCCATCTTACTAGGCTGAGATCACAGGATTGAGTCCATTCATTACACATAAATAAGTTCAAGACTTCTGAAGTTTCATAGGTTCTTTAAAATATTGCAGTACTTCCACGTCACCCTTAAAGACAACTTTGGCAGAGGGCTAAGTTCAAAAGGATTGTGAACAAGAGCAAACTGACTCATTTAGTACATCTTTTACTGTTCCCTAGGGGAAGTAAATATTTTTGCCAAAGTGTCTTCTGTCAAGATTGGTGGAAGTATTCTGTGTGTCTCAACCTTCCTCCTTTTGCAGATAAAATATAGTAAGAGGACTGATCTGGTGAATTTCCTCCTGTCTCTTTTCTTCCACACTCCTTCTCCAAGCTCCAGAACATTGCCATTCAAGAGCAAGTGAACCTCAGTTGGTTTAAGGTAATTCCATTAAACCTGAGTCACAAAACCTATGCACAAGCTGGAAGAAAATCTCATACCATCCTGCCTTTGGCTTAGATATCCGCATTCTGGCCAGGATGCGGTTCAGCACCAAAATGTTTTTGTGCATCTGGCCCATGTGTGTTTTTGATAGAGCTGTCAGTGCTTCAGTTGCAAAGTAAATGGAATTTTGAGATGACTGACGATGTGATAAAATGAATTTTGCAGCTTAGCTGTTCAGAAATTCAGCAATTTCCTGCAAAAACAAAGCCGTATAATTTTCTGTGTATCACTTGCATTTAAATAGGAAATGTAGAAGTTATGAAAAATTGTCCATCTGAAAATTGTATAAACAATACTAAATGGTGGATATATATAGTGAGCCCTGCTGCTTTCAGAACAAAGGTAATTGCTTACCTTGATTGGGTAGCCTGTAACTAATAAAGAGCTAGTAAAAGAGAGTGGTGCCTTGAGAATAGGCTTAAGACAACAAGTACAGTAGCATCCTCCTTTAGGGGTGATGGAAGTGTTGAGAATTCATAGTACCGACCAAGTATTTCCATAGCTTTCTGCCCTTGTTGCTGCTGAGGCACTCAAGAAAGCAAACGGCATATGGAAAACTGATTTATCAGATGCCTAATTTAAACAACTAGATATGTTCCTTGGTCATCACCTGAAATTTTGAGCAAAATCCTGAGGATTAATTAAATAGTGAGACTAAATAACCGATCTGCTTCTTAGTTAAATTCCTTGGGGAGATCTGAAGATTTCATCTTTTAATTAGAAAAAAATCGTGTATGTTGTTCTCACAGAATCATTATTTCAAATGAAGTATCTGTCTTATTTTCTTCAAGATATCGGTCATGTTCCCTGAGTGTGTTGTTTTTTTCATCTGAGTCCGTATAAAATATGAGGTTCTCTCTTGCACTCCTAAATGTACTGTTCCCCAGCCTTACACACAGCTTAACCTTCATCTCTCTGTCTCTGTTATTTACTCTACACTAATTAATCAATGAATCAGGTAATGTCATCTTTCATAAAAACATGGAATATCACTGCAAAAGCCACAAAGAAAAAAAAAAAAAAAAAGGGCTCACCATCCAGAACAAGCAGATATGATTTTCTCTAACAAGCTATTTGGCTAGCTGTTGTGGATAAACCCCTGTAGGCAGCTCAACCCCACACAGTCATTTATTTACCCCTGCCCAGTAGGGTGGGGAAAAGAATCAGTTAAGGTATAAAAGTGAGAAAATTCACAGGTTGAGATAAAAACACCTTAATAGGTAAAACAAAAGCTGCATGAACAAGCAAAGCAAAGTAAGGGATTCATTCACTACTACCCTCTGGCAGGCAAATGTTCAGCTACTTCCAGGAGAGCAGGGCTCTATCACATGTAATGGTTTCTTGGGAAGAAAGATGCCATAACTCTGAAAAAAAAAACCTTCTTCCTTCTTCCACCCCAGCTTTTACTGTTGAGCATGAATGATATAGAACCTTTATGGTATGGAAAATCCCTTTGGCCATTTCTGTCAGCTATCGTGGCTGTCCCCCCTCCTGGCTTCTTGTGCACTCTCAGGCTCCTCACTGCCAGGGCTATGTGAGAAGCAGAAAAGACTTTGACTGTATAGTCATTGATCCGCAATAGGTAAAATATGGGTGTGTTATCTGCACTGTTTTGGTCACAAAACCAAAATGTAGCACCATATGGGCGCTGTGAAGAATATTAATTCCATTGCAGCCAATAGCAGTATACCAGCTTGACCTTTATTAGAAGTAAATGATAATAAGAACTAGAAAAAGTATGAAAAAATGTCATTAAAAATGCTGTAGATTATGACAAGAAGTAGTTCCATTTCAGAATATAAGAATAATATTGCTGACATTTATCACGCATGACCCTGAGTACAAAAATATGTTTCTTAATACAAACTTCATATAGTCTTGGGGATGGGGGACTGTCATGATGATCCTGAATCAGAAATTATATAAACCTGATTTTTTTTACAGGTCGTTCAAAAATACACATGAAAGAAAAGCAAGGACTATGTAGGATATCAAATATTTCTCTAATTGTTTTATTCTTTACAAAATGGAGTGGTTATGCATAGGCTTGTCATTTTTGACTCTTTTGATTGGAATAAAGATAGGTTATATTAGATTAGCTTTATTTTCCTTGTTACTTCAGTTTGAGCTATTTTAGAATAGAAGAAGCTGATGAAAGGAAGCTATGTAAATTTGAAAATCAAAGTTTGACAATGCTCTATAGTTAATGATTGGTGGGAAAATATTACCCTTTCAAATAGTTGACCAAAGAGATCTCATTAACAATTCATATCTTTACAGAAGTGGGAGTTTTTCTGAAAAACAGGTATCATATAAATCTTTAGTTTAGCTAGTTATTTAACTGCAGATACATTTAATGATGTCTGATGAATGACTGGCTCTGTTCCCATAAGAGTCTACGTTAAACTATCACAGTTTTCTGTCTCTTCTTGTCCATGCACTACAAATATACACTTTCTTTTAAAAATGAATTAAAATTAAATCAAAGTCATTCTTCCTTTCTGTGAAGCATTTCTCTAATTATGAAGAATGGGTGAAAGACACAAGGAAATATAACGTCAGACATAGCAAAATGGATATCTTATGACGACTGGAAGTAAGATCCATCACAATGGTGGAATGAGTAAATTGCATTCTTCAAAAAAAGAATTTACTGAAGTTATCTGGTCAGAACACAGATGGAGTCCATTAAAAGTAGGAATTCTAATTTGCATTTGCTCCTCCTTTTCCTTTCTCTAGAAAAGGTGCAGTAAAAAATGGTTGTTTCCTATCTACTGAAGACCATAGTTCTGTTTTTGAAAAGAACAATTAGAAATAGTACAAGCATATTTTGCTAGTATTGTAATTAGTGGCTAATTTTATCCCCATAAATTAAAAATTTTCCAAGTTTGCAGGAAGGCATTTTCAATAGATGAATAAAAAAATAATAATAATTTCATATTTAGCATAGTGCTATGTGATTAACAGATTTTTTTTTCTAGCTATTGTGTATAAAAGCAGATAAAGCCCTGCACAACCACTTAGAATCACGTACCATCATGTGCAAGAATCCAGGCCACAATGCAGGCGATAGAAAGGAGGGATAACACAAAATCAAGAGGTGATCTGCAGACATTTGTCCACAAAAATGTGAAAGTGTTCGCATTATCAGAGCAGTATCTCCCTGGCAACCAATCCTCAAACAGAAGTGACAAGTGCAAGATGCTGCTGCTATCTATAGCCTATTGATAATATTTTATTTCTTTATTCATTTGCTTGACTAAAATATGTATTCCTGTTGGAAATAGGAACATGATTTGTAATTGCTCATAGTAATTATCTGGATATTAAAATACAAATATACCTTGACTAACTGTATATATATTTTTTCATTATAATGCCACTAAAATTCTGCTATCCCGTGTAGAAGGCAAATGGGGGAAAAGTGTAATGTTTACATACACATGGAATAATGAATATAATATATATATGTATGCACACACTTGTCTGTATATGAGATCTGAGATGTTTTATATATACATTCTTGCTTATGCACGTGCTAATTTATGTTAACTCTATGTGTATTCATACACACATGCAGGAAACATATATATATATTTGGATATACATATATATATACTTATGTGTGTATGTCCCAATCTATTTAATAGTGTGTGGTATTTTTCTCTTCTTGAGGTATAGGATTATTTTGTATGCACGTATTCTTTTCAAAGGGGTAGTTCTCTTATAGGTATATATATTCCCTGGTTTTATTTCACCAGATCTTAACTCCTGGGTAGTATAAAGCTTAATAGCAGCTTTAATAATCAGTTTCAATAAAACAGACTAAAATATCATTTGGGGAATAGAACTCTGAAAGGGATAGTATGTTACCATCAAATTTTCAACCTTTTTGGAACTTGGAACTTAGCCCAGATTTATGGTGATTAATTCTCTCAATCTTAAAGCGTCTAAATTTCACTTTAAATGAATTTAAGGATTAAGGTTTTCAATGACATTTAGGAGATTACATACAATTTAAATTAAACATAAAAGGGAGCTGACTGTGAACCTGTATGTAGGTTCTGAACACGGAGACTCAGAAGGTGAAATCCATGCTTACCTGTCTAAACGCCCCAGTGAACACAGTACAGTTTTTATACTAGAATTAGGATCCTGAGCTTCTACTACACCACATATTCTGATTGCCAGCACCTCATTTTTTTCAATATTCAAAAACCAGAGTGGCTTGTATCAAAGATATTTAGTTTGCTTCTCTGAATGCTGTCAACACAAAGCCAATCAACCTGGTAAGCGAATATGAAACAAGTGGAAAACATAAATTTTAGACTCTCATCAACAGAAGGAGCTTTGAACCCTGATCTTCTGCTTCTGCTACCTGGGAAAGACCTTAAGTCACCCAGGACGATGGCTACAGAGAGAATAAGAAGAAAAAAAAAAAAGGGGGGGGGGGGGGGGCGGACTGAGGGGCTGAGCGGAGAGAGACAGAGAGACAGAGAGAAGGAAACCAATTCAAAGATGGTGATGAAAGATCTGGATATTTTGTTGTTGTTGTTTGGTTGGTTGTTGTGTGTCTTTTTTTTGTTTGTTTGTTTGCTTTTGTATTATATTTGTTCAGGGTGGTTGGATTTCAAGCTTCTTTTGTAAATTTGGATGTTTCATACTTAATGCCCCAAGGAACCAAGATACTGCCTTAACCCATGCGTCAGTCTTGTATGGGACCTCTGCAGCCCCACCAGGAAGAAATGCAGAAACAAATGGCAGACGTGGAAAAAAGTAGAGCCTCATCAAGAGATAGCATAGCTCTACAAGAAAAGGGTAGTAGTACATATAATTTTGCAAACCTGGGTTTCAATCCCTCATTAAGGAAGAGAACCTAAGACTTTGTCACCAACTCCAAGACTTCAGTAACAGCAACTGATTGAACATCAGACTTTTTCCTTTTCTTCAAGGAGAGTGATTTCACAATTTGTAATAAACATCTGACAGATGTTCTAATCCTAGCTTTTCTGACAGCTAGTTTGATAGTGATGAACTCCACCACTAGTATCTTGAAGTTGTAGATTCACAAACTCCCAAGCTGAGGTTACTCCAGAGGTCTGTTCTACTTTTTGCAAGTGTATTCTGACCAGGGAATTTTTACATAAGAGACAGGATCTACTGCTGAAATTACATACACAACTAAATTTCAAGGTGATTTCAAACTTTTTTCACATATCTGTTTCATTGCATCTCATGTAAACATCCAAATTTGTGCAAGTGGCAGATTTCCAAATAGAATCTTACCATCAACTCTTGTAGACACCTATTCTTACCCTCTTCAAAAAATGTTTAACTTTCCCCACTGACTGTGGAAGACTTGAAAAGCTAACTCAAAAATGTTTAATATCTGCCCAAGGGCCGCATATTTCATTTTTGGTTGTGTCAATATTCATTGTATGAAAATCTAAATCTGTAGGGCTCTGTACTGGAAAATTTTTCTAGATGTGGAAACTTTCTCATATGCAACAAGAGATGGTGATCTTAGCTCAGTTCCTGGAAATTGCACCTGTTCAACATTAACATAACATTTTTACTCACCTTTCTTCATAACTCTGTAACAAATACCTGTTCATCTTGCAAGTCTCACAGAAAGGTCAAGGGTGGATTGGACTTATGGACCATTGTTCGACCAAGGAGATGAGACTTGCTTACTCCTCAGAAGCTGATGTTTTCAGACAGGAACCATTCACAAGAAGTAAACTTCCTCATTTATTCCATTTATAGTTCAGGCTTGTGTTTAATTTAATTTAGTACAAGGTGAGTGTTTTGTTTTTTTCTTTCAACTTTTTTTTTTTGATGTGTATGGTTTTAACAAGTGAAGATCTGTCATTTACTCTTCTAGCCAAACACAGTGTCTACAGCGTAGAGCTGTGTAAGTTAATTACTTTCCATAGTTTAAAGTCAGGTGAACTTAAACATATGCTTTGCCTCTATTTGCTTCATTACAAACCATTTACAAAGTGACCAGCCATGTCTCATACCAGCCATTTCTTTCAAGCTGCTTTACAGAGTTTGTCCCATGCAGGGTATATTAGGAAAAAAGGACACAGTATCTGTGTGGTCACAGTAAACCCAGAAACAACACCTATAGTTATCTAGGTAAAATTGGCTGGACAAAATCAATGAAACAAATTTACAAATTTTTGTACCATTTCTGCCTGAAAACTCTGTTTTCCCACAGGATGGGTATGGTTTTAATCTATTCTAAGGTCCAACTCCAATGAGAATTCATGGCAGCAACCCAAGATGAAGAAAACTGGGTAATCAGAGAAAAAGTACCAGTATAAAATCCCATTAGACTGCACACAGTGCATTACAACACAGAAATGTCTAAGATAAATGAATTCCAACATCACAGACCATTGCTCATACTTGGCAAAAAGCCCTTTATTCCCCAGTGACCTCGTGTACAATATGCATTTGACAAGAGAGACAACAGACCAGATCCCTTGGCATCATCATTATTATCTTATTACAGCTATGGGAAGGGGGAAAGAACAAAAAGAAAAAAAAGAAAAAGAAAAAAAAAACTTCTTGAATAATTTTGTCTTTAAAAGATATAGAAATAGAGAGGGGAAACCTGAAAAGCTCAGTGGGACATTCCAGCCTGGTTTAGAGCTCCTGAGTAAGTATCTGAGTGTACATATTTTTGCAGATGAAAACATGAAATTAATTCAGGGGCCCCAAAAATAATATTTTTAATTAGTTAATAAATAAGGTGTAGGTGTTTCACTACGTAAAATACCCTTAGTGAGTCATGGGAGCAAATCCCTCATAGGAGATTGTGTAGCAGCAATACCCAAAGCAGAAACAGTGAAGGAACAGCACACTGCCAGAGACACTGAGTAACTGTTCCCAGGGCTTATTGTGCCAGTGTTGGCATACTGGCAAGAAGTGTTTCTGGTAATATAAAGGGACAATATAGGCCTGTGGCTTCATCTGAACTTTGAGCAGTCCTTGAACAGAATTCAGTTTCTATCTTTTCTGCAACTACATTAAGCCATGGCCCTTCCTCTAGCTTTGCCCCTTCCCCTCCATGTAGACAGCTCGTCCTTGTCTAGGCTCAATATCTGTTTTTGATCCTTTGAACAGAAAAATTCAGCTTGTTCTGTACAGTTGAGAGGCTTAAAGTAGCCTAAAGTGATGGCATGCATTTTTGTTTTGTTTTGTTTTGTTTTTTAACTAAATCTAATAGTTCTTTTATTCACTGAGGAAAACTTCAAGAGGGTTTTGTTGTTGTTGTTGTTGTTGTTGTTTGTTTGTTTGTGCGTTTTTTTTGGTCATAAACCATAGAAATTTTGAAAACTGCATAATATCCCTAAGTGCTTAAAAGTGCTCATTACATATTTCATTCAGGAGTTGCTAAGTTCTGTTCTGACTAGTCACATTCTGCCCTTTAATATTCAGTATCTTTTGATGAAAAGATAGTTTGTGAGCTAATGGGAAAAAAATATATATATTAAAAAGAAATAATCTCCAGCCTTCTTTGCAGTGTTCTCCAGTTCATCAAGACACTATTACAACTTTTCACTTTGAGGAAAAGTTAACTATGAAGAGGAATGATGTGCCTTTAACAAAATAGAAAGTAGGTTTTTTTGTTGTTAATTAGGTAACAAGCAAAAAAGTACTGTGCTGTGTCAATCTGTTGCACTGTTGACTTTGTTCAGGGGAATGTGAAGATGTTTTGACACTGAGTGATGAACATGTCTCAATACAGCATGTATCAAGGATTTGTGTTGATACCAATCATGTTGAATTATGTCACTGCAACCCAAAAAAAGGCTTTGACAGAATATCTGCAAAGTCATTGTGAACCTCTTGATATTGTAAATATAGAAGTGATGAAAATGTAAGGGAATTGAAGTTTAAGCACACAAAAAGGTAGACAAATTTTATTATATCACATGAAAACCTTCACAAACTGAATGAATGAATAGATGAATATATTAGAGGTCTTGTAATATCATAAATATTTTCTGACAAATAGTTCTTTGATATTTTTAACAGATATTCTTGCAATACTTACATATAATGCCTGTTAGTCATTTTATTTTGTCATTTTAAAGAAGTTATAAGTATAAACGAGAAAACAGACAGTAAGGCTTTGCCTTTCAGGAGTATTTTTTAAATCAAGCAATGAAAATAATCATCTGTGCCACCTCTTTCAGTGAAATTAACCTTGCAGCTTGGATTCATGAATACTTTTCCTTGTAGCCAAAGAGAAAAGTGATTCTTGAAGCTTAGTAAACCTAGAAAATGTTTTTAGTTCATTATGTTGTTTCTGTTCATACTGATAAATGAGCAATATTTTGCTAATGGAGTTTGCTTGGGTTATCTGTATAAAACTCCTAGTTCTGTAGCAAAAGAGTTCAAAAGAGAATGAAGCAGGAAACTGCTTAATTAGAGCCATTAACAGTTCAATTTTCAGATAAATACTAAGGTGTTTTCCACATGTGAAAATGGCTTTAACATGGTATCTTGGCAAAATCTGTAACAGTAATGTGCAGATTGTTTCCTCATTCTAGCATTTCAGGTGCCATGCAAGACCCATCTATGTGCCCTGACAGTGAGCAACTCTGCCCTTCACAGAAATATATATTTTAGGAATTGTACAGGTTGAAGTACAATCAACTATTTCATCTATACTGACACTTAATAAAACACAGGTTTATTTCAAGCTCCATTTTCTACTGTACAGCTTGTCAGTCATGTTATAGTACTCTTGAAAATGTCAAACAGAAATTTGAATATGCCTGAGGCATGTCACATGCTAAAAGGTTTCTATCATGAGCATTTCATAATAGCTGTGTGTGTTTTTTTTTTACTAGAACAAAATTAAAATATTACTTTAAGAATTCAAAATCCCCTTTTTAATCTTGAAATTATAGACATACAGCTCTGGCATAGTTGCACATTTCTTCCTCCCTTCTGAGGATTAAAATGACCATATTACGTAAGAATTTACATATTTCCATGAAAATACCATATATATTTTTTAATGTGGAATGCAATCACCATTTTTTTTTGTCATTTCAGATTATCTCACATTTATTGACTCACTATAATCTGATGAACTGTGTTATATTATATCCACCATTGCAAAGCTATCTGTCAAACAATGAAACAGGTTGCCTAAAAAGGTTGATCACTCTCCATCCTTGAGTGTTTTTAAGATGATGCAATAAAGCTCTGAGCAACCTTTTCTGAACCCATAGTTGACCCTCCTGAGAGCAGGAGGTTGAACTAGAAACAACTGGAGGTCCCTTGTCAGTAAGTTCTCAGGCAATGATCCTATTTAAAACTAAATGTAGGAGATGGAGCTGATCTAGATTTTTATTTCAAAATGCAAGAGAATCTCACATATGGGATATTTGTCTTCCAGGGCATGGTAGCAGACTTCCAATGGAACTTCTCTGCATACTAGATTTACTAGGAATATACCATACTCCTGAAACCTTGAAATGAAACCCTCTCTTTCACTTGAAGTCTCACATTTTTAATATGTATAAAGGTCAGTTCTAGCGTAAATATTCTTAAAGGAATACTGAACCTGCTCTCACCCTCTTTGTAGGCTTTATTTCTCTGCTACAGAAGTTTTATAAGAAAATTAAATAGAATCTTTTCATCCCTGAACATTAAATTATTCAAAAGAAATTTAGTCCTTATATATACCTCCTGTTAGAGAAGTGGATAAAATTCTTCAAGTACTGTGTATTTAGTTTGATCTTTCAGGGGAGTATTATGGCAAGCAAATCTACACTATTGACAATGTTCATTAATTTTCTTAATGTCTCACTTAAATTCTCTTCCCTTGGTAAGGAGAAAATAGACAGTTTTCAATGTGACATATATAAATACAGTAACTACTCACAATCAGGAAAGAGGATGTTTTGGAAAGATAGAAATTGGTATGCACTGTATTTAGCAGTCACAGGATTCATTCCAGATAAGACAAAACCTTCTCAAAACCTAAAAACACCTTTTCAATGACAGTCATTTTATATATCTGTACAATATTTAATCAGTTTATATATCTTTTGATTGTATAATGAACAGTAATGGTCCTCTACTCTGTGCAATATCATTCCTTCCTTTCCTATTGCAAAACTAAAATAGCTTCTTTTTCACAGTATTTCTGCTATACATTCCTGTAGATTTATTTTTCTTCTTTCCCATCACTGCAATGAACAACATGAAGACAAGTCTTTACTTTCTTATGTTTTTCTATCAGCATGAACATATTTGAGTTACTTTTATTTCCTGGTGCTTTTTCATGGAGGAAAATGTCTGTCAAAACTGAGAAGTCTCTTGGTCTCAGTCATGATGCTTTACATGGTGTCAAGAGTTAAAGGAAGAGTGTTTTGGTAGGAAAATTATATTTGTAGAGTCAACATGAATAAAGGTAGAGAAAAGTATGTTTGCATAACTGTTCAAGCCATGAGATGGCATACTTCTGCCCATACCAGGGTTTCTTTTTGTAGCAACAGGTTAGAGGAAAACAGTTTTTAGTTAGTGAGGCAAATATCCAGGGAGACTCCAATCCAAAACCTAATGATGACAATGAAAAGTCTAATTTTCTTATAAACAATAGACTATACACCTCATTATATTAATAACAATTATATTATTAATTGTTAACTATTAATAATTAAATCTTGTATTTTTAAAGTTATTACTAAAAATATGTATTTAAATTGGGATGGGAAAAAGACAATTTCTTGATGCTGTGGAAGAAGTGAGTGATAGCATGTGGCATGAGTGAAATTTATTTGGCAAATAACTTGGATTTGAGATTATTCTTTCATTTTCACAACATTGCCTGATCTGAGTGTACATACACATAAAAACAAATTTTAATTTTTATTTTCCCTTTGGTGAAAATGAAAAATTCAAAATACTCTTAACTGCTAATATCTTCTAAGTCTTTAACTTCTCAGCGAGACTGTTAGTTAAGCTGATAGATCAAAAATATTGAACAGTAATGCAAAAGGCTCTGTTCTCATTTTGTTCTTTCTCAGATAATAACTGCATATTTATTTCTTAATATTTCCTCATGTTTAATATTACACGCCATCAGACCATAGACTTGTATTCTTTCCTCCGCACTGCTTCACCACATAAAACTGTAAACCCTGCTAGACTGTCGGTACTTCAAAAGGATACAGTTCTGCCACCCCCAATTTAAGCAAGACAGGTCTGCGCTCATTAGATGTCTTCCTGAACCTGAGGTTGAATTCCCTGGACTCTGGAAGATTCTGAAACTCAATATAGACATCGGTACCGAGGGTAAGCACCTCAACTTCTTGTCATATGGTAAATAAACACTTTGAAGGTGTCATTCTTCAGAAATTGTAACTGCATTCCATCCTAAATTAGGCTTATAAACCAAGTTAAATCTTTTTGTTCCTATTTGCCTACACTGACTATAGAAAGTGCCTGGATAACTTAAAGTAGAGGCCTATTTTTAGAATTAAAGTTGGATGCAATATATACAAAACTTTATACAAGACACTAGATATCTAGCTCCTAAGTTGAACCCCACTTCTATCTACAAACTAGGTAGAGAAGTAGGTTTTGGTTGGTTGTTTGGTTGGTTTGGTTTTTGTTTTTAAATGCCTTAAAATGCTTGGATGAACAGCTCTGTAGGAATGCTAAGCTGCTATTGTCCTTGAATTTACATCTGCAGTTCTAGATAACATATTTTGTTAAGTTACTATTTCTAATGATGTTGCTCTTTTAGTCTCAGATGACATCCTTGATGTTAACGTGATTTACTTCCTGATGTTATTTTATTTAATATGTTTGTCTCTATTCTAACTTATAAATATACCTGATTGATGCCATGGTGCTCTTTGATCAGTGTTCTTTTGGCAACAGCTAAACTATTAACTTTCTCTCCCAAAATTATTAATTCTACAAGAAATATTTTTTTCTGAATTCCTTCTGCATGCTTCTGTTGACCTATTAAGACAATCTATATTACTATCAAAGTATATTCTGAAAAGTCTGCTGTGACTTCAGGCTAGATAAGGACAGAACTTGCAGTGTGCAGAAACAGTCTATGACTATATCTTCAACTAGCTATTTCAACTTGCTTTGGAACTGAATTTATGCCAGAAAAGAAGAAGGGCTGAACATGCTGAAATGCTTTCAGTGCACAGAAAAGGCTCTGTGAGGACAGAGTATTCAGCTCAGTGTTTTGTTCAGGTGTTCAGTTCTTATAGAATTTATTATTTTTTACGCAACTCTTTAAATATACTTGCAGTAACTGATATTTGAAAAATAAAGTACGACAATTTTAACCAAACATATCAGTAATTTTGAATATATTTAATGTAATTTTTAAGTAGTTATTTAACCATTGGCAAGGATTCTACAGTGTTACCATTCAATAAATTGTTTAGAAGAGTTTGCTGGAATATGCTGGAATATAGAATTTTTATTCTTCAGAATATTTATATATATATTTTCATGGCATGTGCTCCAAAATGGTTAAAAAGTTCAAATTAAAATGTAGGGGAAATTTAAATGTAGAGGAAACAAGAGAGAAAGGGAGAGAAAGAATTAAAGAATTCCAGTTCTGAAAATGACATTGAATTGTTTTAGCTCCCCAGCCTCCAAATACTGGGGTCATGCAGCCTGGAGAGGTAAATGCTTGAGATGCCAGGAAACTCCTAAATGACTGTTTCTGGACATTGCTTAATTCAAAAAGGGCTGAAAAGCTGGTCAGTGGTGTAGGTGGCTGTGTGGAGATGTTTCTGTCATGGCCAAGAAAAAACAGCAGAAGGCCAACCAGCCAGTTATCCTGCTTTCAATCAAAAGATTCAGAAATAGCCATACATTTTCCTAGGACCATCCCATTCAGCGGAAAATGTTCAGAGATTATTGGGTTTTGACCTTTGAAAGCTGGAGACCTGTATGATTTCTCAAGCAAGAAGATACTATCCTTTTCCCAATATGAAAACTGTTAAGTCCTTTACCAGCCACGAAGGCATGCAAATACTTAATATTCACATAGCACTGTCTAATCCTTAAGCCATTCCCAAAGTCCTACAACCAAACCTACCCTGAAGACACTATGCCCATTTTACCCAGAATCACAGAATCACAGAATCACAGAATCGTCTAGGTTGGAAGAGACCTCCAAGATCATCTAGTCCAACCTCTGCCCTAACCCTAACAAGTCCTACACTAAACCATATCACTAAGGGCTACATCTAAACGTCTTTTAAAGACCTCCAGGAATGATGACTCAACCACCTCCCTGGGCAGTCCATTCCAGTGCCTAACAACCCTTTCAGTAAAGAACTTCTTCCTAATATCCAACCTTAACCTCCCCAGCACAACTTTAGCCCATTCCCCCTCGTCCTGTCACCAGGCACATGGGAGAATAGACCAACCCCCACCTCTCTACAGCCTCCTTTAAGGTACCTATAGAGAGCGATGAGGTCTCCCCTGAGCCTCCTCTTCTCCAGGCTAAACAATCCCAGCTCCCTCAGCCACTCCTCATAAGACTTGTTCTCCAGACCCCTCACCAGCTTTGTCACCCTTCTCTGGACTCTCTCGAGCACCTCCATGTCCTTCTTGTAGCGAGGGGCCCAAAACTGAAAACAGTACTCCAGGTGCGGCCTCACCAGAGCCGAGTACAGGGGGACAATCACCTCCCTAGACCTGCTGGCCACACTGCTTCTTATGCAAGCCAGGATGCTGTTGGCCTTCTTGGCCACCTGAGCACGCTGCTGGCTCATATTCAGCTGCCTATCAACCAGTACTCCCAGGTCCTTCTCTGCCAGGCAGCTTTCCAACCACTCATCTCCCAGCCTGTAGCGCTGCTTGGGGTTGTTGTGCCCCAGGTGCAGGACCCGGCACTTGGCACTTGACCCGTGGAAGGACAGAGCAATAGAGTCTGGCAAAACCACTGTTGCAGTATTTATTGTCCTTTCAGAAGGAATATTTACAAAGATACCATGAATGAACAAGTGGATGCTGATATCTCTTTGCTATATTCGAACATCTTCTGAGGTATAGAATGACAAGGTATGATTCATCGTCCAAAAAAAAAAAAAATCTCAAAACTTACCCAACATAAAAGGACTGTCTCCCAGAAAAACAGCAAAAACTTAGCAAAAGAAAAATGCAGTGTTTTGGTGTAGTGGGTTTACGTGGCAAGGTTTTGGTAGCAGGGGGCCATAGGGGTGTGAGAGTGAGAGGAGTGAGGAACAGCCTTGCAGGTGCCAAGGTCAGTACAGAAGGAGTGCAGGAGGTGCTCCAGGCGCCGGAGCAGAAGTCCCCTGTGGCCTGTGGTGAGGACCATGGTGAAGCAGGCTGTCCCCCTGCAGCCCATGGAGTACCACGGTGGAGCAGGTTTCCACGCTGCAGCCCATGGAGAAGCCCCCAGTGGAGCAGGTGGACCTGCACTGAGGGAGGCTGCGGACAGTAGATGACCCCCGCTGGAGCAGATTCCAGGCCGGACCTGTAGCCCCTGGAGAGGATCCCACGCAGGAGCAGGTGACCTGGCAGGAGCTGCTGCCCGTGGGGGACCCAGGTTGGAGCAGTATGCTCCTGACGGATGGACCCCGTGTTATGGACAGATATCTGGGGCAGTTCTTGAAGAGCTGCTGCCTGTGGACAGCCCACGCCGGATCAGTTCGGCAAGGACTGCATTCCGTGGGAGGGACCCCACAATGCAGGGGATGAGAGTGACTGAGAAAGAGCAACATAGACAAAGTGCTATAGACTGACCGCAACCCCTATTTCCCCGTTCCCCTGCGTTGCTCGGGGGGGAGGAGGTGGAAGAGGGTGGATAGGAGAAAGGCGTTTTTGGTTTCTTTCATTTCTCACTTCTCTAGCTTGTTAGTAATAGGCAATAAATCTTACTATCTCCCTATGATGGGTCTGTTTTGCCCGTCACGATAATTGTTGAGCAATCTCCCCGTCCTCATCTCAAACCTTGAGCTCTTTGTGTCATATTTTCTCCCCCTTTCCCTTTGAGGAGGGGGAGTGAGAGAGTGGTTGTGGTGGAACTCGGCTGCCCACCCAAGTAAAACCAACACATTTGGATACTGCTTATGTCCTAAATTAGTGCAGTATGTAATGTTTTGCTTTCAATAAAGCTATTCAGGAGCTAAATAAGTCAATGAGCAACCTTTCATTCAAACCGACTTTTATTTTCCAAGTAGCTGGCAAGGTCAGGCATTCTCACTTGCTCAAATTTTCAAGAAGAGCCCTGGATGCACTGCTTTTGTGATGGTGGACACATGGTGGACACTTTCATTCACACCTCTTCAATATGGAAAGAGCTGCTTGCAGCTCAGTTTGCGAAATGCTGTAACAATCTGTAAAGACACTTGGAGGGGGGACTTGGAGTCACAGCAGGAAGTGACAGAAGAAAAATGGCTTTAGGTCATTTGCAGAACAGTATGGCAGTCTCTTCAGCTTGCTAATACCTTGCAAAAAATATAATTAAATAAAACTGTACAGAAAACTATACAGTTTGGAAGTAATGTGGTGAAGATGCCAATGGTTCAGGTCTTTAAAATTAGATTCTACAATGTTTAATTTCCAAACAACAGGGCATGGTTCTATCCCCTCTAACTTTATACTTTTAAAAATTGTGCCTAAATTACTATCATAATTTCTTATGGGCTACCTCTAAACTCAGTGGAAACATTTCATTTGCCTTCTGAATATTACTAGCCCGCTTCTCTCACCACAGCAAGAACATAGGATCATCCTAATTTAGTATGTTAATTGAGGTTTCATTGGGTAGATAATTTCAGGTGGTTTTTTTTTTTTCAACTTTGGCCTCCAGAACTATATGCCACATAGCTACCTATCCACACAGAAAGAAAGAACCTCTCAGAAATGCAGTTCAAAATTACCAAAGGCACTGCCAAACAATGAAAATACATAAAGCTACACTAGATTAGGTGCTGATGGTGACACCTTGACACTAAGATGAATGATTACATCCCTGCTCACAGCTTGAGGGAACTCAAGCCCTTCCCCTCTGCTTCTTGGCAGAATTCCCTATGTGGCTGAGAGCAGCCAGTACATGGTGGGGAAGGGGAAGGAGGTCTGTACGCAGCTTCCTGTGGCTTGGTGTCAGCAGAAAGCTAAGCATGGAAAAGCTTGATGCCAAAAGAGTGAACACAAACCAGAGACGCTATTTTGTAGCTTAGTGACCACACTGCAATTCTATCAGAGGTCTGTTGCAGAAGTAGCTCAAAACCAATGGGAAGGAAAAGCTTTTTGCATTCTCCAGCTGTCACCCAGAACTTTGTATAATATTATTAATTAAACCAGAGTCCAAAATAAGATTCCATAATGCAAAATTATGCTAATAGCATAGGGGCATAAGAGCATCCCTGCACTTTCAGAATACAGCAGCCATTTTTCAGAGATTACAAACCACAGGGTGCTGAGTTATGAGGAACTGAAGACTGGCAGCCAGTACTGTGCATTATGTTTGATTTGTGTTTCCTTCACATTAGAAATAAAGGTAGTTTAATATTGATAGACGGTGACTGTCAGGGTATGATTTATTCCGGAATTCATTTTGTTCTGTAGAATATTTTGAGAAAAACTGCAATTATACAGATTTTTGACCTTGACTACAGTGAAAAACCTTTTTGAATATTAATGAGAACATGAACAAAAATTCAAGCAGAAATTACAACCGTGTTAGAATGAAAAAAAAAATCATTCTTTTGCTACCAAAAAAAAAAAGAACAAGCTGACCATCTTCCACAATTTATGACAAATAAACCCAATAAACAAATGTAATAGATGATTGACATAAAAAGTATATGAAATTTAGAAATATGTTAGAAATTCCAGATATTTTTTTATATTGTGCAAAATGATGCACTACTCCTACCAGTGAGATGAGACATGAGAAACACTTTACTGGAAAAAAAAAAAAAAAAAAAAAACAGGTTTCAATATTTCTGTACTAAATGGCATAATGACATTGAATCAGGACAGCAATGGCACATTGCATATAGCTGCAAACCTGCTCAAGGTAGTGTTACAAGTAAGGACATCTATATGACCTGCACAGCTCATATACTCTATTTGCTTTTCCTACAGCTTTAGATCCTGGGATTCCAGTTTCATGAATTGACCAAAAATATTAATTTCATGAAGCAGCTCAGAGAACCATGGGGCTTCATTTTCTTTCAGAAGGGCTGGAATTATGTTTTTGTGAAATTTTTATATTCAGCGTTATTTAGACTGGACAAGTATTCCTGCTTTCTGGCCAACTATAATCAATGATAGTCAGTAATGGCAGTATGGAATACATTAATATTTTCTTTGCTTCTTACCAACACAGGCAACATAGAGTTACAGAGTTTACAGTTTGAAGGATATGAAGAATAATATAGATTAAACAGATTGTTCCTATGACATTTATTGGAAAATATACTCCAAAAAGGTTTGGTTTATTATAGAGATCCTGTGACTCTCATTCATTTATTTTGTTTACATTATTTTGTTAATCCTTCACTACTATGGATGAATACAAAAGGTAGTTTGGGCATTTGTATTTTAATTCTGACATGATTCAATGTGACTGCAGTGGGTGAAGTCAAGGAAAAAATGTAGTTGATATTAAACAAAAGAGAAATTCTTCTCGCAACATCTGGTAAAGAGTGAAGATTGCATAACTTAGAGCTGCCCACAGTCAAATCAAATGTTCATTCTGTCGGCTAAAAACACTTCATCACCCTATAGTGAATTCTGTGAATCCTGCT
Source organism: Anser brachyrhynchus (assembly GCF_964034855.1). NCBI lineage: Eukaryota > Metazoa > Chordata > Aves > Anseriformes > Anatidae > Anser > Anser brachyrhynchus. Next base: position 114,065,115 of record NC_137696.1, on the reverse strand, counting down.
GGGCTTGGTATTGTTGCTATAGAAATATTCAGACATTTGTCAGCATGTTTCATAAAGCCCAAGCTCTAAATCCAAAAAAGAACCCACCACCACCATCTCAGGATTACCATATTCTGCAACTCATTGTAATACAGAAAAACATTTTTTATTGTTGTTGTTTGTTTGCTTGCTTGCTTGTTAATTCACATTGTTTTAACAATGTGGATGTGGTTTCATGTGATAAGTCCCTGCAGACGTGGTTATCTGCACTGAAATTTGGCTAAACACACTTTTTAATATTTTGCAATATTAAGAGGTACTTCGCTGTCTTTGGCACAACAAATTGTTTTGTTGTTGATGTGGTGGTGGTGTTTTTTTGCTTTCTTTTTGGAAAATCCCATTTTCCTATATTTTTTTTCCATCTTGGAACCATATATGAAAATATACAGCTTCTGAAATTGCTAATGTATCAGGAGAAGAAAAAAAAGTTTAATGAAAGGAAAAATAAATGTTTAATATGTTGAAAGCTCATGAAATTCTGAATAAAGGTATTTTGCTTCAAAAAATAAATAACTAAACAAATAAATCTGAGAATTACTTTCTAGTGTAAAACCAGGCATTTAACTGTTGGTATTAACATCATCTTTCAATGGGCCTTGTTTGAAGAGCTAGTTTGTTCCTTTCCAGGGAACAGTGAGCAATGGGGTAGAAAGAAAGAGTGGAAGAGCAAGACTCAGTGATGCAAAGTATGTTATGCATAGTGTTTTATACTCTTGTAGGTTGTATAGGTTGTCAGTCTACAGTATGACAGCAAAACTGAATCTCTTAGTAGATACTGTAGAGAGGTTCTTTCTTTTATATATTCTTGGAAAACACTTAAAAAAAAAAAAAAAAAGAGGTGTTCCAATGGCCACTGAGTAAAGCCAGCTGTGAGATTTGTGTGAATAGTCAGTCTGATCCAATCAATCTGATCCAGAGCTGTTCTTAAATCTTTTGGACTCTCTGCATTAGGAAAAAGCAGATATATATCCCACTCCTGCATGGGAGCTGAGAACTCCATGAAGATGTGGAGAGTCATGCTGTTATTTTTCCCCTCACAACAGTGAGGAAATGGAGAGAGGAGATGGAAAGACTTTCAGGCAGTTAAATATGCAGAGAGGCATCAGACTTACATATTAAGGAAGAACATAACTGAGTGGTTTTACTCACTGAGTAGTTTTACTTCAATGTGAAATTGGGGCAGTCACGGCTAGATGCACTTCTGCAAAGCAGGTTTGTAGTAACACTGAAAAAAAGTAAAAAAAGAGAAAAAAAAAAAAAGTAGTCAGTGACATAATATTTTCATGGTTGGCCCAACTGTCCACACATTTCTCATAAGATATGCCAGAATTTCCTTTTGTGTGTGTGTGTGTGTGACAATCTCAAAATTGTTGAATAATGTTATATATTCTAACCCTGGAACTGGGAAATTTTCAATAACAAATTGGGTAGGGATAGAATTAAAAGGAATTTCCTAAATAATATGTTGCCTCAGTGCCTGATTTCTTCAGCATTTATTCATAGTCAAGGAGTCAGCTTTCAACACTCTCTAATCAGCAATATGCACATGTAAATCTTCTGCATTACATGGGAACTGGTGTTTCACAGAGCATAAATGTACAGTACTCTAGGGTACTTTCCTAGCAGCTAAATAAGGAGCAGGAATGATAAATCTCATTACTCTGTTTAGCTGAAAGATGAAAAGATTAAAGTCAAGCTCACTAAGAAATGAGATCTGCTAACCCTTACACTGTCTCAGAACACCTGAAATGACCCTTGGTTCCTTCATTTTAGAACCTGCCTCCTCTCCAGACACATTTGTAAACACTGACATTTAGACACCTCTGTTTAGCTGTTTTAAACTCCCTATTTCAAAGTAGGCAATTAATGCCAAATAATGTCAATTAATGTCAAATATAAATATTTGACAGCATCTCTCTTGGCCTTCAGCAGCCTCCCAGCAGGATTCAGGTCATTCAAGTGTCCAGCCTTAGGGAGGTGAGTATGTTACAGCATTTGAATTGAGCCTTTTGCAGTTGATGGTTGGCTGAAATACTCACTGACCCCATTAACTGTATTGAGCACTGATTGATCACTTGCAAATGTTGACGTCTTTTTCTAGCTGCACACATACACATCACTAATGCCACATGAAATGCTCTAGGATATAAGAGACATCTGGAAGGGGCAAGCGTATATGACACAGGACTTGTGGGAAAGCAGCTGGAAGCCAGGTAATCTACCTGATGCAATGTAAATAACACTACACAACTGCTGAATCATGCTTCTAGGAGGAGCTATGGCCCACAAGACTTGGCAAGGAAGAAAAAGATGACATTATTACTAACATATGTTTTGAGTTTTATGGTTTTGGGAAAATTCAACTTTGAACAGCAGTCTCTGAAGTACCTTAATTTTAGATGCATAGTTTGGTAAAAATTATTGGTATATGTGAGAAACAAACATTACTTTGTAAGGAACTACTCAATCTTATATTTGAAATTTTTAGTCCTTCGTGACAGATTTGAGAGTTGGACCCATGCGAACCTCATGAAGTTCAACAAGGCCAAATGCAAGGTACTGCACATGTGTTGTGGCAATTCCAAGCACAAATACAGGCTGGGCAGAGAATGAATTGAGAGCAACCCTGAGGAGAAGGACTTGTGGATGTTGGTAGACATGAGCCAGCAATGTGTGCTTGCAGCCCAGAAAGCCAAATGTTTCCTAGGCTGCGTCAGAAGAAATAAGGCCAGAAGGTCAAGGAAGGTGATTCTCTCCCTGTGCTCTGCTCTTGTGAGACCCCTCTTGGAGTGCTGTGCTCAGCTCTGGAGTCCCCAGTACAAGAAGGACGTGGAGCTGTTGGAGCAAGTCCAGAGGGTGATCAGGGGACTGGAGCACCTCTCCTGTGAAGACAGGCTGAGGGAGTTGGGGTTGTTCAGCCTGGAGAAGAGAAGGATCTAGGGAGACCTTACAGCAGTCTTTCATTACCTAAAGGGAGCCTACAGGTAGGATAGACTTTATCAGGGAATGTAGTGGTAGGACAAGGGTGAGTGGCTTTAAAGTAAAAGAAGGTATATTTAGATTAGATATTAGGAAGAAATTTTACTCTTTACTCTGAGGGTGATGAGGCACTAGAACAGAGAGGCTGTGGATGCCCCATCTCTGGAGTTGTTCAAACCCAGGTTACATGGGGCTTTGGGCAGCATGGTCTAGTGGGAGCTGTCCCTGCCTATAGCAGGGCAGGTGGAACTAGTTGGTTTTAAGGTCCCTTAAGGCCCCAAACTATTCTATGAATCCATGATACTTTGTTGTGAAGAGGAAGGGATTTTGTCTAAAAATCAATTACAAAATTTCTAGTGTGGCTTATTTAGAATGGCAAAATTAATGAAATCAGCAATGGATACTGCAGAATTGAAAATCTTTAATTGAAATGGAGATTATGCATCTTTCTTTTCAAGTAAATGCTCAGGAAAGTCTTTAACTTAATCCTTTTGCATGTGTCAAACTTGTCATAAAGCAGAAAAGCCTTGGGTCAAAAACTCTACGTCAAATCCATCCCAGAGTTTTATACAAGAAGGTAATATCCACTTATTCCTTCTTTCTTCTGTAGTTCACCTACACTTTGCCTGGTGGTCTGAACTCAAATGACGTGGTTCTTTGCTTTTTGAATATCTGTCCGGATGAATCTGTTATGATATTTATTTATTTTTTCTTTTGAACTAGCATGCATTGTTCAGATAAATTGAGTTGCTTTCCTATTTAACATTTTAGGATTTTTTTTAATGTTCTCAGAGCCCTCTAGGCACTGGAAAAAATCAATGAAAAGTAAATTATTAACGTACTTTCAGTCAGGCATATCTAATCAGCCCAAATTAAAGTAATTATGTCTTATATAAACAAGTACTGTATATATTTAAATATTTATCATAAAATTTTATGGAGTGAATAAGATGCAGAATAACCAGTCTTTTTCTAAAAGTGACTGAAATGATGTAGACAACTACAGCAGCTATCAGCTCAGTGTCTCTAGAAAGAGAGCAATGAATATATGGAGAATAGATTTATTTGTGGTAAATTGGGTTATGGTGACTGAAGAAGGTCGTAATGATCTGTTGTGATTATGAGGTTAAAATGCTTATTCCTGAGAGAATCATTGATCTCTCTGGGCATTTTACTTTTAATTTGAACCCTATCAACCACTTTTTCCAAAATGTGCTAAAGGATTGGATGAGAAGCTACAGTAACACTTCTTCATTTGTTAAAATTCCCTTGCCATTAATTATGGGTCAAATAAATGGAAAAAAAAATTGACTGTGCAATAGGATTGTGAACAGATGACCATATTTTAAAATTTGACAATTTCTTGTTGATAGATTCTAGGAAATCATACCAGTTTTCCTAGAATACCAAAACATACCAAAGCCAACATTTTGTCCTTAGGAAGATACTGCAAGTCATCATTAATACAAATGTATGACTGCTAATGCTCTATTTGAGATCTTTGGAAAACATATTTTTGGAAAAGAAAGGGTTTAAACTTGTAGTGGAAAGGATATTATGCCAATAAGTTCTTCCAAGGAAAGAAATAAAAGTTAATAGAAACTAGAGTGGGTCAACACTGGAATCTCCTTCTACTTCTCTCATTTGTGAAACTTACTTCAAAAGCATTTTTGAAAATGATTACATGTTAATTTTCATAAGTCAGCTTTAACATATGAAAATGGGATATTTTTTTTAAGAGGGAAATTCACTCTTTTCCCAAATCTATTTTAGTCTCTTTTTAATTCCTTCTGTTTCCTCAAAAATAAATAAATAATATATATATATATATATAATTTTCAAGCTGACAAAAAGCTGAAAATGATTGATGTGGAATACCCAATTTAAATATATATATCTATTCAAAAAAGTACAGGAGCTTATCCATGTTTCCTCTGTTGAAGATACCAAAGATCTTACCATTACTTAAATATTTTTAATGTAACATCTGACATTGAAACAGTGCTCTAAAATTGAAGCTTTAAAAACCTTATTTCAAACAGTCTATAACCCTGAGATAGATATTCATTAAATATTTCTAATATCTCTGCAACCAGAAGTCTTACAAATGTTGTAAATAATGACATCAAAAATTGTTATACTAAAGTATAAAAGGGATGTGAACCTTCAGATTTATGACAGATCACTAACACAGAGGAACTGAAAGGTCAACAAAATATCATTAGCTATCCTTAGCCTTCTAAGTGTTATTAAAAAGACAGAGCAAATAATATGCCTACATAAATCTAGTGTGCACCAGAAGGAAGACCTTAGGATATGATTATGTTTTGTATTAGATGACTTTGCTTACTCAACAAGGAGAAAGCTTTCCATGCAGAAACGTGGCAGGGGTCAATCAAAATATTGACAAGCTCACAGATTGAAGTATCAGCTTTGTATGTAAACCATGAAAATGTAGAATTATTAACAGACATATTTTTTATAAGACGAGAAATGGAGAAGGAGGTGTTGATCTCTTCTCTCTCATAACCAGAGATAGAATATGAGGGAACTGCACAAAGCTGCGTGAGGGGAGGTTCAGACTGGACATTAGGAAAACATTCTTTACCATAAGGGTGATCAGATACTGGAACAGGCTTCACGAAGAGGTGGTTGACACCCCATGCCTATCAGTGTTCAAGACACATATGGATAATGATCTTAATAAAATGGTTTAACTTTTGTTTAGCCTTGAAGTGGTTGGACTTGAGGATCTTCGTAGCCCCTTCTAATTGAACTATTCCTTCCTATTCTAATAGTGTTCTTATTAGTGTTCTCATTAATAAGACATGATTGATATACATTTCTATATCTTTCTTCGGGGTGTAGCTGGGAAACTTGCAGGTTCTACCTCTCCTACTTTCTCTTTATTGTTTTTCCATATTCCAGTAGTTGATTTTAACATGTAAATGTTCTATTTGTATTAAAAGTAATTGTTGTTAAAAAATGAAAATGTTAGTAACTAGTACCCCATTTAAGAATTTTTTATTTTTTATTTATTTTAAGAAGGAATTAGCAAATCATACTAAAATGTTCTAAATCCCTTTCTGTGCTCATCTTTGTACATTTTTCCTTTAAAATAATACAACTTTTGACACTTGACACTATAATTTTATCTTTGTTGTTATAAAACATACAGAAGTTGTAGTATTTTAGACACTTTATACTTAAGAAGAAAAGAATCTGACTTTGGATTTCATGTTATGAGAAAGAAAATACACATCCTAGAGATTTTAGAGTGGTTGGGAAGGACTTCTCTCACCTAAAAATTCTGTCTTAGAATTTTCAGTTATAATATGACTTTTCCTACAGAAAATGAAGAAACAGAAGAAACAGATTCATCCCATTTGCCTTAGCTACCTAGTTATTCTCTCTGTAGAGATGTCCATCCTCCTGTAGAGGATTTCCAAATGATGTGGCTTAGAATTGTTTAGCTTTTTGGGGAAGGTGGGGAAGGGGAAGCAGGGACAGGGGGGTTATTAAGCAAGAATTATAGCTACCACTACATATTGTAGCTATGAGATATAAAGCTGACAGGAATTTTTCCTTTGCGAAACAAATCAGTTGCATTACCAAGAATTAGTCCGTTTTGGGAATCATAAGGTTCGAGCGTCTGTCACTTTATGGACAACTGAAAGGGATTTCTAAGTGTCATCTTTTTTACATACTTTTTGATAGATACTGTGACAACTTCTAAATTTACATGTGTCCAAATTTTGAATTAATGCTTCACTGAAAATTAAAAATGTATTGAGATATTTGTTGGAAAATGGTGGGTTATGAGGAGGTTTATGATTTTTTCCTTAGTCAAACAAAGTTAGGAAACTCACTTGTGTTCTGTCACACAGTCAAGAAATGTGGGACTTGAAAGGAGATTTTTGGAAAAGGAAAACTCAATTATTTCCAAAGGCAGATCCAGTAAATTGAAAGCATAAATGGAGAGAGTCTTTGGAAATGCCTTTGAAGCCATATAATGGTGAAATTTCCTCATTAACCTTGAAAGCTCAACTTGAACAAATAAACTGTTACTCTGAAAGATTTCAAAGATAAGCGTATATCTCAAATAACAGTAAAAAGAAAAGAAAGAAAAAAAAGATTTTAAACATTTCTGGAGAACTATTTTGCTGGACACCAAAAACTTACATAAGTACTAGGGACTGGTGAAATGTGACTAGGTCCCACCTGTAATTTTCCATAAGCTCACGAATGTTAACAAACTGCACAGAAACCACAAATCAGAAGCAGAATAAGTGCTAGGTCTATTTGTTCTCCAAATGAGGTACCTGAGAGACAGACATAATATAAGTCTTGACACTAAACATTTCAGAGTAAATAGCTCATTTCAGCTAGATTGGGTAGGATGTGTGCCTGTGGAATATTAAAAAGTGATGTAGTTTCTTTCCTTCTAGTCCTGGATCTTGTTTATTAACAAAACATGAGAAAGAATTAAACATTAGATTGGCAAAACTGAGTTTCTAATTGCCTTGTGAGACTGTGCATCAATCTTTTACTAAGAGAATTATAATATTCTCATCCAGTTGTTTCAGGTTACTTGGACAGGGCATTAAATGTCTTAAAACATGCTACTCTCACGAGCACTACAAAACTGAATACTACACAGTAATAATCAATGTTGTTGAGAGGAAAAATGTAATTTCATAATTTCAATGTGAAGCTATATCTCATTCCATTGGGGGTGGACAGGGGCTGGACAGGTCTGCGGGTCCTACATAGATAAAAGAAATTCCGATATTACAAGTTTTTTGAGAAACTAGAGACAAGATTAAATTAACCCCCAAAGCTGTGTTGTTCAGACAAGGTCCCCAGAATATATGTTTCCTGTAGGTCTCCTTTAAAAATGCACTGCTTGACTTATTTTCTCTCCCAGAAAAAACAATTAAATTTACTCTTGCAACCCATCTACTGGGAGCTCTGCTGCTGAAAATATTTGAGCAAATCTTACAGGAAAGGTAAGAAAGGTTGATTATCTCTGGGTTGTATTCAGTTTTTATTTCCTCTGGATTATGGAGAGATCTGTTTGGAGGTTCCTGCCTTGGAAGATCAGAAGGCTGACAGGGAAAGCAAAGGCAGTATATTCATTACCATACTTTTGTCAGGTTGTTGGCTCTTGTCTTCCTGCAGCTCTTGAGGTACACAGACGAAACACTGATATGATTCTCTGCTCATCCATGCATTTTAGTAGTGCCCACCGTGGGGGAATATGCAAAAAACACTTCACAGCACTCATACACACCAGGTTTAGGTAGCTCCTGTTTTGTTTTGTTTTGGTTTGTTTGTTTGTTGAGTCCCCCAAAAAGTGTGGGAATGGAAAAGAAAAGACAGAGGAAAAGCTAGAGTAATGGTGGTGGGAAATACATATTCCACTCCATGCACACTGTAAGCATGCATAAAAACTGGGAAGAATAAGGTCCATGTAAAGAAGAATTAGGTCCATATAAAAGATGAAAAGAAAATCCAGTATCTAGACTGTGAAAGAATTACATGCAATTTCTACACATTTAAGATGAGAAATATTAGCATTTTTTAGGTCTACAAGAGTTTTAGTTATTAGAATTGAATAAAATGTACTAACATTTGGTTTCACTCCAAATTATTTGGAAAGTAGTTATTTGTTCAATAGCTTCAGCTGCAATACAGATGAGAAGATTATAACTCATGCTATTGAAATAGGCTACATGAACACATTATTTCCTAGGGGGCTGATTGATTGTTTCTAGTGAGCTAAAGGACAAATCCTGAAGGAGACTTGAAGCCACGTTTTGTTCCCCTATCTGTTATTCTGGGTGAGGGTGCACAGAGCCTCCAGCTAAACAGAAGAGGATGCTCTATGCAGAAAGATGGGAGCTTATGCTGGGCCAGCTAGTACTAATGTGATTTCTTGCTTTGCCCAGAAAATTTGTATTTTCCATGAAAACAGATTTCAATTTAAAACAAGATAATTATAGGTGGCCAGCTCCACTGGTTCTGCCATTCCTCACTATGGCTCCCAGTACAGGACAGCAGAATACAAAGAACTCATTCAGATAAGCTCTGAATGAGAAGTTCTTCCCTGGCAGGAAAGGAAGATTGATGCCAAAGCATAACACTAATAAACTTCAAATAGTGAATTCTCACAGCACTGTGAAACAATGTCAGTAGCCTCTACCTCCCTCATAAACCTGGTGTTTCCCCTAGAACTGTGTTATGTTGCTGCAGAAAAAGTTTTCTAAATCAAATAGAAAGAAGTGTTAGCAAATTATGAGTAAAATTTTTCTTTCTTTTTTCTTTCTTTTTTTTTTTTTCTGTTGGCTTTCACACATTATTTCAGAGAACAATTTCCTAACTGTATTCTTTTCTCCAAATGCTTGAATACCTGAAATTATAGTAGGTATAGGGTAAAGAGTTTGTGTGGTATTAGTTTAAGACAAAAATAATAATAATAATAATAATAATAATAATAATAATAATAATAATTCTACAAATCCGTGGTGGTTTGAATACAGGCACATTGCATTATCCACCCATTAAGATGATAATGACCTCCAAACACATGAGTTGAGATAAATTTATCTCTATTGTTTCTATTATAGTCACAAAACTTTCTAAACTCAGTGTAGCTGATTAATGGTTTTGTTTTAATTAAAGATATACATAAAGTGTTCTTTAATTTTCTTTAATGTTCTTTCCACTTGCTGTGGAAACTTTGTCCCATAGTAATTCACATTTCAGTGTGATGAAGCAAGCAATCAAAAATTAATCTCTAGAAACAATAGGTTAATGGAGACAAATTAAATGAAAACAAGTTGCTTTTCAGTGAAGACAACTACTAAAACTACTAACATCTTAGGCAGAACAAGAAATATTACCATTTGGCAAGCAGTATTCTCATTTTGAGATAATATATTTTACAAAATGTTTGAGAACTTTAGCAATTTTTTTATATTAACATGACGAGTCATGATACAGGATGTAATGCAACAGTAGTACCCTTTTAATGCTTAGGTAATCTATAATCAGTGTCAAAATTTGGTATAAGTAGGAATGCTACAGCATTGTCTCTCTTACAGTTATTATGATGACAGTATTTCAGTTCAGAAGTTCTATATATAATTGGAAAAATGTGTATTGAGTCTACTTCCTAGATGTAGTTCTTTTCAAGGTTTTTTATCTTTCCTGAACACCTTGCAAAATAGTCATTGTTTTCATGATGAGGCACAGAGGACTGCAACGTTTAAAACAAATTGTCATACTTGTCGATTCAGTTTTTAAATTCTTCATAATAAATACCTTAGAGTATAGAGGCCAATGTCCCATGTCATCATAGAAACTGTATTTTATTAATATATACAAAATGAATTCAGAATTTGTTTTTTTCTGGTAGATTTTGTTTTTTTTTCTAGTAGATTTTGGATCCAGCCAAAAAAAGCCCCATTATCTACCATCAGACAGAGTTTAAAGGGCTCTTATGGAACTGATGTTAAAATACTATGGGCTTAGAATCACCTTCCAGGGGTAGTATGATTTCTGTGGCTACTAAAGTATATGTTGTTTTTGTACATAGACCAAACCATGTGGTATAGATGGTTTAGTTCTTAAGTCAACATTACTGTATCATAGGAAATGCTTAAATAAGAAAAGCAGCATGAAAAGTAAATTATTTGTGCATGCTGATAAGATTACAAATTGGTGGAAAACAGTACTTTCTTTATGCACTACTGGAAAACGTTGTTTTCTAGAAATGTTTTATCTGTAGAAATTCCAACATTGAAAAAGCAAGACTTCAAAGATAATTAGGTACTTAATCAACTAGTCAGCTGCCTAGTAGGATTTGCAGAACCTCTTAAGAATTTCTTACTGAAAGTTAAGCATCCAAAAGTTAGCATTTAGTTTCAGGAAGACATGATAGATCTTTCCATTGTCAATGAAAGTAATAAATCTCTTTGGGAAGGTTATTCGTCTTATCCATTGGACAGATCTTTCTTAGTATGGGATGAGTCTTCCTGTGAAGACTTTTATTTTCCCCCTGCATTGACTGTAAGGGAAACTGTTTTGCAGACAGTTGAATTAATTGACTCAAATCCTGAACCATCCTAAGTAAAGCTAGGTCTCATCAAATTCAATGTTTCATCCAATCTTTAGATATCTTGGAAAAAAAAAATCCTCCACTTCCATGTAGGTGTGCAAGCAGTGTATGGAAACTATTAACTACCAAAGATAAGTTTTCTCCAAGAGAGAGACAGGATTTGCCAACACAAACTGGGAATGAAATGAAGAGTAAAATGATACAACTTTATTAAATATGCAACTAGAGGTGTCAGAAAAGTTATCCTTTTTTTAACCTCTGTTCACAATATTTTGCTTTTTGTCAATGTCACGATGAGGCTAAGACCTATATTCAACTCTACTCTAATCAAGGAACAACAGTCATCATCATGAGTTGTCAAAAAAATTGTAAAGGATGTATTCAGTTCTGGCAAGACCTTTGCACAGGTTGAAGACTAAACCCTTGTTTTCACATTTTCATAGTTACACTCTATTTAAACTGATTAATTGCCTTCTGTTTCACCAGTACTTTGGAAAAATAATTGAGAAATTATTTCTTATGCTTCTGGTTTTCCTCTGCGTGGTCTCAGATTTTATAAAGAGGGACCAATCAATCCAAAAATAGTCTGTCAAAGCAGTAGAAAAGTACAAGCAAATTGGAAGCAGGTTAAGTATATTCAAGAAATGAAAATTTTTCCTCAAATTTGTCCCAAGCAGCAAGATATTTATTCATGAAATCATACTTGTTTTCCATATTTCAAAATAATCCATTCATAAATTGGTTTGTATTACATTCAGAAAAGTTAATTTATATATATATATATATATCTTGCATCCTTAATAAGATTCCTGCTAACTTTCACAATGTCACTTTAATGGAAGCTGAACAGAAATGCAGGTCAATTTATGCAACACTTGAAACATATCAACATCAGACTGAACAAATCAATAAGTATATTGAAAAGAGATCTGACCTTTAATTAGTGAAAAATGAATATAATATTTATATTTTTGTTTGAAAACATGTCTTTCAAAATGTTTGGCATACTTAATGATCTTTTTTGATAGTACTGATGGTTTAAGTGTATATGTCTGTGTGACAATTCTAAGAAGTCAAATTGCCAACAACTCTGTTTAAATGTATGCAGTCAGGCTTAAGGACTGCTATATATGATGACTTTGAAATAAAATGATAATGTAATACAATTCTTGAAGACATCAAAAAAATACTCCAATATAAGCTTATTATTACTTGTGATCTGTCTGACAGTATGCAACCTGACTCCCAAAACATCAATATCAAAAGGTAAATGTAAATGATAAATGTAAATGTAAAACTAACATTATAAAGAATTCACTGATTTTATATCATGTGTCTGTTACTGAGGATTTATAACCAGTCAAAAATATTATTTTAACTCACCACTTGGAATTTAAAATTATGAAAAAACAGTGTTTTTTTATGTGTGTGTGTGTGTTTTTATTGTTATTATTGTTGTTGTCATTTTTAAATTGGATCTAAAAAGTGTAATTATTCTTTGAAGGATGAAAAGATCAACTGAAATGCACATCAATGTGATTAAGCATAACATAGATTTCCTGTGCCTGACAACGCTTAGACCAAATGATTTAACTGTAAAGAAAAACTGGCAGATTTTTAAGATATGTATTAGACTTCTGTGACATCAAGTAAAAGTTTTGTGTTTGTGTTTCACAACAGGAGTAGACTGTTTAAAACTGCTTTTGGTTTAGGTGCGTATACATATTTTTCTGAAGAAAATTTTGACACCTAACGTGACAAAAATTGCCAAGAACAAGTTCTTCACCATATGGAGAAATCCCCTATGGTTCCTATAGCAGATCTGAAGAAAAACTACATAGCCCTGGTGTTGTCAAGACAAGTAGCTTACTGGAGCAAGAAAATCCGTGTTGGTGCTGGAGGCATGCCTCACAATTGATTGCCACTAAATAGTGAGCTTACAGCTGAAGTTTCCAATGTCTAAGGCATTCAGAAAACATCTACTCAAGGACCTGTATAGACTATTTGAGGTCTGTGTAGGAAAGAATTCACACTAGAGGATCCTCAGCTGGGAGTTCAAGATTTTAAGATTTCTTTGCCTTTACCTTCTTCATTATATCTCACTTGAGATGCCTACTCCTGTAGCGCATATGGTAAAAATGCCTACAAGGCAACATCCCAGCCAAACCCAGTACAACTAGTGAAGGAACAAACAAGCAAACGCATGTGCAATATGATCCCGAATTTATACTAACATTGTTTTGCCTATCTAGGTTCAGAATGAAATGTCCAAAATTTCCATTTAGGTCTGGACTTTTTACTTGTTTTATGGAAACTACACTAGGTGGTAAACAATAGGAAACAATAAGCACATCCGAATGGCAATTCAATTTACCTAAAGGTACATGTGATGGGTTTACAGCCTACTAAAATCAGCAGAAAAATAAAATCCCTCTGAATTCAATTGCATTTGACTATGATATTAAGACATGGATTAAACAATTATTTTAGACCCAAAGCAGAGAGAAATAAACATGCCTCGTTGCCTGTGAGTTTTCTGAAAATAAACACAGAGAAACAATACACATTTTCCAAGTGTATACATAGGAAAAAAAAAAGTGTATTAAAACAAAAAAGGGAATCTGTAAGAAGGTTTTCCACATATTCTAGAAGCCTGTTTTTTGTTTGTTTGTTTGTTTGTTTGTTTGTTTTTATTTGTTTTGTGGTCTGTTTTGTTTGTTTGTTTGTTTGTTTTAGAGAAATGAAGAAAATATGCTTGTAAAGAGAGTGCTTGTAACTATTACAATAACATATTATAAGTCTTACAAATTTTTAGACCTGAAAGTTCAAAGAGGCCTATGCTGGATGGTAAAAGTAACTAGATTTCTCTGTTGGGACTTAACATATATAAAAAGGTATTATTTTTTTCCTCTTTCCAACATTTGTATTAAAATCAGAAAGATGACCCTGTGACTAAGTATGTTGAATAACCAACCTAAGAGAAAAGTAATAAACTTCTTGCACTTGTTGGCGGGCTTTTAAAAGTACAATTTATAATCTCAGCAAGGACATGAACACAAATAAGGTATATCATTCATCTTCTGTAAAATGGTGGCAGGTATAATGGGAGCTCTGATCAATGTATTAAATTAGTGATTATTTCCTTATGCTAAAACCAATCCAATTGATCATTTTATTTTATATCGTGTTCTATAACCGAAAAGGCAAATCATAAGATGTGGAAGTGTAATTTCAGATCAGGCAATAGCATAACTGACAGTTAAGAATGGAGTATGTAGACTATGAATAAATAATAATATTTATTACAAAGTTAGATTCAGATTCAACGGGGCTGCATAAACATGCTACATTGTTAGGTGCATCTCTAACAAGACACTGAAAAATTTGTCACAGAATTCTCAAGCTTACCAGAACATAATGTGAGAGGTAAGATAATTATATTACTAAACATTTTACTTACTTACTTACTTACTTACTTACTTATTTATTACTGTTACAGCACATGGCAATAAACAAAATCAATTAGCAACCCCTTAATTGTCTTGTTACAGCCCGGATGGAAATAGATAACCTGATCTCAATAAACACTACCTCATAAAATGTAGCAGGCTTGTCTCCTTCTTTTTTATTTTTTTTACATCTATTATTTACTTTATATATATATTTACCTGACAATTCCCAGTCTATATTTATTTAACTAATTTAGTTGTTTAACACTACATTTCAAATCAACTTACTTGTTCACTTTCTATTTAGAAGTACAACATACTTACCTACCTGGCAAGTGAATTTGCTTTACAAAACTAAGAACATATCTAGGGAAAAACAAAAAATAATTAAAAAAAAAAAGCAGGAAAAAAACCCTGAATTAAAAACCACAAAAAATGACAACAAAAAGGCTTATAAAACAAGTGTAAATGAAGGTATCATCTTTATTTTTTTTTTAATTTTTATACTTGCAAGCTATATTTTCTTATCTTTATAGTCCTTTTGAGATGCAGAGTTTTCTAACACCTTATGAAAGGCATAAATTAGACAAAGTGGAAAAGATTGTAAAATGTGGTGTTTTTTGCAGTAGCTGGGAAATGACACTTGCAGACTGGATCATTTGAGCTTTGCATGGACCAAAGTCAGGTTTTCCACCTGAGTAATAGCTTTTTTTTTTATTACCTTTTGTTCTAGAAAACCCAGTTTAAGCATAGAACATGAAGGAAAAAAATGTATTTAAATAGCTTCATTAAAGTATAATACTTAAAATTCATCATAAAATCCTCCCATTAGTTGCCAGCTTGTACCTTTTCTTCCTTTATTTTGAATCTTGATTGTTCTTTCTTCTTTTATTTTTTAACTTTACAAAGTCTTCAGGTAAATGCAATAAGTAAGGAAGTTCACTGCAATATCTACCACAAATGTGCCATTTGATAATATCTTTATTACTATATTATAATTAGTAGTGTAATTACTAATTGTGTTATTATCTGGTCCATGATGTTTACAGAGACCTGAGGGCAAATATAAGGAACATATTTGATGCACTCCTGTTGTGAGATGTTTGGATACCGTTATTCTCTGCAGCAGCATCACTTAACGTATTTAAGAAGTATTTGGAATAGAAGAATAGAAGATCAATGGAAAGATCAGCATTTAATTGATAAATGAAAATTCTAGTTAATAAATACCCCTGTCTCTTGCTTTGCTCTTTGTCACCTTAAGACAGAAAGCTGCAGTCAGGCTACAAACCTGACAGACAAATGCATCACAGAAAACCTCTATCAAGTCTTTCTCAGCTGCCGTGTAGGACTGGTTGTATTCTGCAGTCTTAAACAATATCTGAACTCATATACTAAGATGCCTACTGAGCCTTTGTCTATACAGATCAGTGTATGTACACAGGCTTAATAGGTATACATACTACTTGATGTATTCCCTCTTCTACCCTTGATAGCAGAATGACTACATGCAAACAGCCTCTTGGGTCTTCAAACCAAGTAACTGCCCAACTGTGCCCAGGAGCTGCTCAGGGAGCAATACATAAGCCACTTTCACACCATGACTTTACAGCACATACCAGTGCTCAGGAAAGTTCCTGATGTGATTTAATTAGTACTAAATACTCTGCAGAAATTAGCATCTCAGGGGAAGGCTGGTGTGTTCTTCCACATCTGGTTTCAGCCACACATTCACTGTGGGCGTTACATGATGCAAAAGGGGTCAGAGATGGCAGGTGGCACAGCACTTTTTTGTGGATCTGGGAAAATTGTTAACAATTTAATATACAGCCCATATATGAGTGAAGACACAGAAATAGTATCTTTTAAACCTCTTAAACAATGTTTATGTCCTGCTGACAAACTGAAACTGCTGGCATTCAATAAAATCCAACAGAGGCAAAAGATTTCTGAATAAGTGAGACTTCTTGCATACCCACATTTGAATACCAGGGTGCATACTTAGTTGCAGTGCCTCGGCACTGGTTAAGGTTAAAAAAATTAACATCTAGACTTAATGTATTTGCATGTAAACACATGGAGCTCTTTTATCTGTATGTATATAAAACATATAAATATACATATATAAACTATAAATACATTACATAGAGAGAGATATGTGTTTATACTTTATATATATTAAGTATGCATAACTATAAGTACAGAGTTCACAAACCCCTGCCAGTGCAGCTCTGTGGTTGTTAGACTGGAATTTTCAGGGGATTTTTGCAGTATTCCCAACAGTGAAAGATGAGGTTGCTAACAGCCTAGACCTGGGTTTTGAGTATCATGTCATTAGATTTTTTTCACAAATCCTTCAAAACATTACTTTGATGGTTTAATTTTTTGTGTAGCAAGACCTGACTGAGGATATGAGCTGAAGCCTGTTGCAAGATGAGCACAGGATGAAATGAACCTCAGGGATGGTCCGAGCTATTGAACCACCTTTACACTATTGTAAGTGGAATAAGAGGCTATTTTGAAATATAGACCTGCCCTCTGGCTATAATATGAAAAATGACCACTAAATGATTCTTTTTGAATGACCTATTAAATATAGATCAAGTGATCTGACATACTCCCAGGGATTTAGTTATTATTCCTTTCAACTTTCTTTCAGACTGACTGAACTGAGTGTGAGTAGCATTGGAATATCCACTAATAACCTATTTGGTACTAGTTCATTAATGGGTGTTGCTCTGCCCTTTGAGGATAGTTACCAGCATTAAGTGAAAAAGTGTTGTTACCCCAGAAGTTTCAGCTACTGCAGCAGCTGCTTTGAAAGAGATACAAAATTAAGATCTCAGCTACTTAAAGCTTTACATGTCCCATGGCATTTTCATGACTATAGAGAGGGCTTGGCTTGGTTGCTCAGGTGAAATATAAACGTGTAATGAGATTTGGCCTAGTTAAAATTCCTCTATAGCTACAGTCTGCCAAGTACAGCAACAACTTTAAGTGCAAGTGGTTAGGTACACCCAAGCACAGTTAAAAACATTTAAGCGCTGTTCAGAGATCCACTTGAACAGAAGCTGTAGACAGAAGGCAAACTGGGAGAAAAGCATGTTGTGGTAAATTATGGTATCCACTCTAAGTGTAGATAGCTAATTCTGCACTGACTTCAAACAAAACAAAAAATCTTGGGGGAAAGACAAACGTACATGCTTGAAGTAAACTCTAAGCAGGCAAAGTATGTAGCAATCATCCCTTGATGTTAACTACATTTACTGGAGTTTTGCTATGAATTCTTACACCTTTCCCTCTCCCAGGCTCTACCAAAAGAGTGCTTGAATTTTGCTCAACATTAACTTGATGTTTGAAAATACTGTTGTCTCCTGAGTGCTTTAAGTTTAGTCTATAATAAAACAGAGATTTCATATTCATCTTTGTAAAGGGCACATGGGTGCTAAGTGAGCACAACACAAATCCACACTTACCAGTGGTTCTTAATACCATTTATAGACAATATGTTCTCTGTAAGATCCTCCAACATCAGTGGGGACAAAGGAATCTGTCGCCAGTAAAGTTGAAATGCTCTTAAGGAGATAAAAAAGTCAGATATGGCTGGCAGCACATTTCTTTCTAAGTATTGTTGCTAGCAAGCTAACAGAAGTCAGAGAGCACTGACTGAAACAAGAGAGAAAACTGTTTTGTGTTTTTTTTTTTCTTGTTTGTTTTTTTGAATGTAAGCTCCTCTGCTTCAGTACCTATTGTGGGATTATTTCCAACTAATGTACAACTGAGATGAAGAAAGGCAAAGAACATGTTCAAGGTCTGCCATAGTTTTGGCTGGAATAGAGTTAATTTGCTTTGTAGAGGCTCACACAATGCTATGTTTTGGACTTCTGAAGAAACTAGTGATAATAAAACACTGATGGTTTAGTTGCTGCAGAGCAGTACTTACACAGAGCCAAGGACTTTTCTGCTCCTTGTGCTGCCCGGCCAGCAAGGTGACTGGAGGTGCCCCAGGAGCCGGGAGGGGACACAGCCAGGAGAGGTGGCCCAGGCTGACTAAAGGATGTCCCATACCATGTGGCGTAATGCTCAGCAATAAAAGCTGGGGTAAAGAAGGAGTAAAGTTGGAATGTTTGGAGTGACGGCATTTTTCTTCCCAAGAAACTATTACACGCGATGAGCCATGCTTTCTTGGGAGTGGCTGAACACCTGCTGATGGGAAGCAGCAAATGGATTCTCTGGATTGCTTTGCTTGTGCATGCAGCTTTTACTGTCCCTGCTAAACTGTCTTTGTCTCAACTCATGAGTTCTCACACTTTCACCTTTCTGATTCCCTCCCCCATCCCACCTGGGGAGAGTGAGCGAGCAGCTGGGTGGTGCTGAGCTGCCTGCCAGGGCTAACCCACAAACAGGTCTCAAAACACTAATTTAGGAGAGCAACCTTCTCCTGCTGATTAAATCTGATGCAATTTTGTCATCTTACCTTAGACACATATTTTTTGTCTAGAACTTTATAAGTACAATCAGAACATTACAAAATTAATGACTGAAGGATGCTTGATGAAGTTCAGGAGTATGGTACACAGCTGGTGTTTGGCAGTGACAGTTCTTTTGTTCTGTCTGATCATATATAATGTGATATTTCATGCAGAGAAAAAAAAAATGCATTTTTCAGACATTTTTCTGATATTTACTGTACGGAACATTAATTTTTGAGACTCTAAAAATTCATTCAAAAATAAAATTCAGAGTCTTTATTTTATCCCCTTCATACTTTTGCCACTTGACACTAAAATTTAGAAAAATATCTCTTTTATACTCTTCAGCAAATGTATGTAAGCCTCTGGGCTGTCTCAGAGTAACAGGACATAGAAACTTGACTACTGTGATCACAGTAGAAAAACAACAGGTTGAAGTCTGGCCTCATGTCCTAATACTAGAAAATATTAAATTCCACAGAACTTAAACACCTGCACTGCTGTAGGGAGCTATTAAAGCCTTTTCATTATTCTTGACTGCATTCAGCAAACTTTCCAGTGTCCTTAGATCACCTCATTAAAATGCAGACCAGGACTACAGACCTTTGTAAGATGGATAAACAGAAGGTACAGATTAAAAAAAAAAAAAAATGTGATTAGTGGCACTGGTAACATAAGAATTATAGTAGCAGCTGAAGAGAAGAAGTACTCATTTGAAACAAATACACACTACAGCTTTAGGTATTGTGGAGCCCTACATAAAAGAGGACAAATTATTCTATTTAATTTTTTGTTGTTAAATAGAACACAGATATCTTCCTTCCTCCCGTCCTAATAAAGAATATTCACCACATGAATGGTAAATGATTTCATCACTCATTCCTGGTAAAAGATCACCTAAAAATGGATTTAGGTGGTTACAGCTGTAGAAAGTGTTCTATGTTGTATGTTCATATAGCTGACCTAGGCTGGGATTTTACATGGGATTCACAGTTGTACATAGAAAAATTTAAAAGTCTTCACTAAGATGTTATTTGTGTAGTTAATGAAGTAGTTGTCTGTGTCTCTTCCTTCCCTGTTGGCCGTTTGCGTGTGATGTTGTGCAGCAAGCCCTCCAGCCTGCTCTAAACAGGACTGCTTGACCCATGGCACAAAGTGCTGGGCAAATGTGCTGCACTTGCTGGTCTGTTCTATGTTGAGTCAGAACAATGACAATAATGAACAGATGCAAAAGAGAAAACTATTTCTATCCTTCTACACAGGAAGCAAACTGAAGCACAGTAATATTAAGCATCTAATCTAAGACTTCATAGGAGAACTTTGGCTGGCAGGAGCTAAACACAGATCACAGGACCCTGATACCCCTGGCTGCCATGCAGGACCCTTCTCTCTGCTGGTCCCCATATGTTCTGAGATGTTCTGATGTGCTGCTCTCACTAAGCAACATAACTAAACAACTTTAATATATATTGAACAAATTTAATCTGGGTTGAGTAGGGCTCAGGAATGAAATAAAATTCCAGAATAATTCTGATCTAAATCTAATAAAGCTTTTCTATAAAGACCACCAAGAAAAATAAATTTTTGATATTAGAATAAATGTCTCTTTCAAGATTTTCCATCTTTTTTTCCTACTTCCATCACTTGCCAGAAGTGGTATAATGAGGTCTCTGATCAAAGTAATTAAGGCTTCTAATTAATAGGAGAAAATCACATTTACATATGGTATCACACCCAATTTCAATTAATTGCACTAGACAAGAATTTATTCCAAATTCTCATTCTGACAAGCTGCAAAAGCCTTTACTAATTAGTCTCTTTTTTTTTTTACAGATATGATATCCTGACAGAAAAAGAGAATTAGTATTATTCTAGCATCAGATAAAAACTAAAATTTAAAAGAAATGTGCACATGCCAAATCTTTGACATCTCTGTGTGAGTTCAACCATCACTAACAATTCTGTCATTTTTCAGATGACTCTTGAAGTGAAACTGAATTATTTGTATTAATATACTTACCTATATAATCAGACTTCTTTATCCACCAGCAAGTCCCTGGAAACAGTCTAAAATCATTTCCCAATGAAATAGGATCAGCTTTCTGCACCTGTGGACAAGCTGGCTTCACAGGAAGTTGTCTGTAAATAAGATGTGTTTGTATTTTGGGGGATCATCCTTTCTGCTTAACAAAATGAACATGTGACATGCTGAGATGAGTTTGTTATTAGATTTGGTTCTATTTTCAGTGCGAAAACTGAAATTAATCCCCCACCAATCATAAATCGCCCTGCATAGTCAGGCACTCCTTATTCATTGACAGAATTTCACTGTGAGGCAAACCAATGTAATAAAGATGTTTTTCTGGTGCTGAGGATTCAAGACTAACAGACTCATTCACATAACTTAGGTTCTGGGCTTGCAATTAACCAAATTTCACTGAATTTTTGTTATTTTCTACCTGAAGAGTTTTTCAAACAAATAATGATTAATGGTGATCTGAAATGCATTTTTACTTCTGATTCATGTTGAGCCCTGGGTAAGATTCACTAGAAGCTGTTACTAAGCAATGGTTGTAGAAAACTCGGTAGCAGTTAAGATCTGTCAGATTTTAAAATCCCCATAAAGCATCTATCACATCTCTCACACTTGAATATTCTTTGGAAATCTGTCCTTAAACTGGAACTCTTCTTGATTAACAGACTACAATTAGTTGTCTGATCCCCATTAATCACCTTAAATCACCCTAAATTGCACCATAGTCAGTGGTGAGAACAGAATGAGATTAATCTGCCACAGCCCTATTTAGGTTAAGGGAGGCTAAAGTGGTCAGTTTAGGCTTTGAAATTTAAATTATATAAGATAAATTTTGATATGAGACTACATCTGCTATACTACTGTATCCATAAACTAAATAGTGCCAACCATCTGGGCTGTTTAATTATTACAAGAGTCCCTGGCACAGCATCATCCCTGGGCAAACAGTACTTTCCCAGACTGCTCCTGGAAAGATTCTGGGCCAGGATGGGCCAGGAAACATCTCTGATAGAAGTTTTGCATACAGAGTATCTTCTTTTGGAGAATAAGAGAATTTAATGCAATGGATGTGGCCTGCCTTTGTCAGCTGCTCCAGGGAATAGGTCCTGGTACTGCTCAGCCCACTAAGAGAGATGTAGTCTATGTCTACAGGCCAGGTCTTAAATGACCCCCAGGCTAAGTACCACTATGTCTAACTTTTATGCACAGAGCTTTGAATATAAATATATAAATAAATATATTTATATTAAATTTATAAATGTAGCCTCTCAGAGAGCAGATACTTTAAGTGTGTGCTTCCAGTGGCTGACAAATATATCATACCTACTGTTAGAAAATGTTAAAATGCTGGTCAATGGGAACATTTATGAATAGAAATGTATTTAAATTCTAATTTCCTTCTATATTTTAAGCACAGAAAGCACTCAAGATCTGGCAACTCATTTTTTATTTATTTATTTACTTACTTATTAATCTGAAGACTGATTAATAGAAGTTGCATAACACATGCTGGAGACAATAACTGGAGCCTAAGACTTCTCTGTCTTATTTCCTTGTGCTATAGGGCAGGTCACAATGTCAGACTGTCCCTGTATCTCTCTAGCCTATTTCTTGATAATCAAATACCCACATAACTGGTTGGTATAGCAAGGCACTGATCATATATTATGCCATATCATCTAGGTCCATCATCTGGTTGTTAGGGTCTTGTCCTGTGACTGAAAATAAGGAAAACTCAATACCCAAGGGACATGGTGGCTTTAATTCATATAATCACAGATTAGTAGAGGTCAGAAGGACTTACTGTCTACTCAGAGCAGGTTCAAATACAGCAGGTTTCTCAGAACTTTGTCCATCTGGGTTTTGAATACCTCCAAGGACAGATATTCTACAAACTCTTTGGAAAGCCTGTTCTGGTGTTTGAGCACCCTCACAGGAAAAATATTTTCTTATGTTTAAACTGAATTTCTTGTATTTCATTTTGTGTGCAATGCTTCTCATCCTATCACTAAACACCACTAAGGAGCCAGAAGAGTCTGGCTTCGTTTTCTTTACTCCTCCCAGCAGGTATTTATAAACATTGACAAGTCCACCCAAGCCTTCTCTTCTCCAGGCTGATTGATCCCAGTTCTCTCCTAATGTGACAGATTTTTCAATCCATTAACCATTTTAATAGTCATTTACTCTAGAATGTCCATGTCTCTCTTGTACAGGGGAGCCCAGACTTGGACCCAGCACTGCAGGTGTGTCTATCCAGTGCTGAGTAGAGGGGAAGGATCACATCTCTTGACTTGCTCATGACACCCGTCTTTATACAGTCCAAGAAGGTGTTGGTCTTTCCCATGAGGTCACACTGATGGCTGATGATCACCATCTTATGAAACACAGTACCCAGGTCCTTTGCTGCAAAGCTCTTTTCTTGTTGACAGCCTGTCTTGATAACTGAATATTTTCCTTCTCAGGTGCAGGTCTTTGCACTTCCCTTTATTGCACTGCCTGTGTTTGTTTGTCCAATTGTCCAGCTTGTCAAGGTCCTTCTGAATGGCAACACAAGCGTCTGTTGTATCAACCCTCCCTACCAGTTTTGGGAAAATTTGCAAAATTGCTGAGGTATATTCTTTCCCACCCTCCAAGTCGTTAATGAAGATGTTAAACAATATTGGCCTCAATAACAACCACTGGGGTACACCAGTATTGACCAGACTCTAGCTGGACTTCATGCTTCTGATCATGATCCTTTGAGCCCAGCAGTTCATCTAGTTTTCCGTCTGCCTCACTGTCCACTTATCTAGTGCTTTATCTTTTTTTTTTTTTTTCCATAAGAATGTTACGAGCAAGAGTGTCAAAAGCCTTAATAACATCAATATTAAAAAGCATGCACTGCTCACCACCAACCTCACCATCATAGAGGTCTATCAGGTTTGTTAAGTGTGATTTCCCCTTCATATATCCATGCTGACTACTCCCAGTCACCTCCATGTCCCCTGTATATTTATTCCATCACCTTCCCAGGGATCAAGCTGAGGCCTGAGCATTCCCAAAGTTTGGTGTTTTGTTGTTGTTTTTGTTTGTTTGTTTGTTTCCCAACCTGAAAAATTGATGCTGCAATCATAAGGATAATAATGCAGTATAATAACATGCTATATACATATTGATAGTATTATACTAATAATAAGTAATTCAGGCCATATTTATAACTGCTTCTGAAACAAGGATTAAAGTGCAATATTGATAGTGTTTTGGAGGGCATACACTTCCATGGCACTTTGCAAACACCAAGCTCACATACAATTAATATCAAATTTCTGACACTTACTTTCTTTCATGTCCAGAATTTTGAAAGAAAGGGGAGAAAGACAACTTTTACTTCCCTCTGCAGCAGTTTTATCTCTATTTCTTCTTTTATTTCACTAACTTTTACTGTCCCTTTAGAACCAGTTCTCTGCACTCAGTGTTCCTCAGGATGATGCTGTCAGCTCGGAAAAAAAAAAAAAAAAAAAAAAAGGATAGGAGGAGGTGAATGCAAAAGTAAATCAAATTTGTTTGCATGTCTTGTGAAAGATAAATGATCTTTTTTTCCTTGTCTTATTGTAAGGCTTGTAAAAGTGAAGACGTTAATGTGGCAATATGAAGGAGAATAAATACTGTACATACAGGTGTAACTGGTCAAAGACCCTGTCTATGGTTGACATTAACCGGCATTAAGAGTAGAAATGCTGTTTAAAGCACTAAAGGTTATGAAAAGACTGATAATTATGCAGGTATACAAGTTAGTTCCTAGTAGTTGGAGAAAATTTGTGAAGATCTTGTAAGAATAAGAATTCATTTCTAGCTAATGCTGCAGTAACTGTGGGATGCCAGGAGACAACCTGACCTAGTAGAGGGTCTGAAAATTTCTCTATATAAGCTGCACCCTCGGGACCAGAGGTAAATAATTGCCTGTTATTAGAACATACAGAACAGGTTATCTTAAGCCACGGAACTTTTAGGTCAGTTATAGCAGAACATCTGTCACAGGATTTATTTCTTCTCAGATTGTCTGTAAATGGGGATGTATTTTGTCCAGCAACAGGAAGCACCATCTTTTACATTTATTTCACACTGTTTAACTAAAGTAATTGGAAAATATTATCCACCATATGCTACTTCATTTCAGTGAATTATAAAATGTACAGAAGCACAGGCATAGTAATGATTAATAGTTAGCCTTGTCTCAATAAACACAGATCCTGGCATGCTAAAACACTATGATATAAATACTGCCTGGACTAAGGTGCCAGTGGAGGTGTAGGATGTTATTAACACTTCAGAGGAGGAATTTGATTTTTTTTTTATTTTATTTATTTGTTAGTAGAGGCAATCTCAAAATAACATTTTATTTACCAATATATGCAAAACAAACCGTTTATCTAAGAAGACTGTTATATCTTTGGCCTTTGTTTTGCACTGAATTGTCATGATTATCTACTATGTCCCTTTCACTGTTGTTCTGCAGCCTATTCTTTTTTTGCCCCTACCTTTTTGCCCCCTCCCTTTTTTGCCCCTACCTGTCTTTATTTTAAAGTGAATATTCTGATGCACTTAACTGCAACAAGTTTATAACTGATAAAGCCTGTCTTTATGTCTGTGGCTCTTCACATCACGATGCAGTGGCCCACCAGGTTTTGTCTTACCTTTATTAGGTATTGTCCTATTCTCTCTTTCACTTCTTTTATAAAAGTCGTTGGCCAGTAATTGATCTCTATACTGCCTTTGAGAAGCACATGATGATGACATAGAGGAGTCTCATTCCCATTATATTTTGAGCTTTATTAGTTAGAGCTTTAGAGCTCTTTCATAGAATCATAGAGTGGTTTGAGTTGGAAGGGACCTTAAAGACCATCTAGTTCCAATTCCATGGGCAGGGAAACCTGCCACTAAATCAGGTTGCTCAAAGCCCCACCCAACCTGGCCTTAAACACTTCCAGGGGTGGGGCATTTATCTTCGTTGGGTTAAGATTTATATATTTATTTTCATATTATCATAACCTGATATGAATGTTGTGTAAGCATCTAGCAAAAGTACAGTTAGTATTTCACCATTTCCACTCCTCATCCCAGTTGCCTAGTGGGTACATTGTTCACACAAGACTTGTTTGTTTAATGAAGTCATCAAAAACAAATACTTATTTAGGAATGGCATCTAAGCATAATTTGAAAAGCGTAGATTAAGGGTTCAAAATAAAATTTCTACTTATCTGTAGAAAAATAATGATAGTCCATCATTTGCTCAACAGTGACCATAGCTTGGACTGTCTGGCATCTATATGTAGCCTGATCTAGAGTATAATGCAAATGTATTGTCAAATATCCACTTTGACATTGTATATAAATAATTATGTGGTTTTGTATGTAAATATGGTTAATAATAATAATAACCTTTATGGAGTCCTTTTAAAAATATTGTTTTCTATAGAAAGATACATCTGCTTCACTTTTTCCACTACTTTCATTTTTCTTCTTCAGATTCTTCAGAGGGAAAGAACAGAGAAGCTTTCTGCTGTCTTGAGCTGTTTTCTACTTTCCATTTCAAATCGTGTATGCTATTTACCCTTTCACTAAGTACCTTTTACAACCTTGCATCTTTTAATAAAGCAAAAGAAAAGACATCAGAACAAACTGGAGAGAGTGACCAGTGTGAATAACATCTGGTCACTGTCCAATTGTCATGTGGCTGTGCCAGAAATTTTTACTATCCCAGCTGACATATTCTTTGTGTTAAGTTGCAGTAAAAAAATAACAGAAGGAAAGTGGGAGACAAAAGGTGAGAAACAGACACAAATAGCAGAAAACAGTTCCATTCCTCAAGACCCAAACAAGGAAAACATTTCTATCCAGGCTTAAAACACATGAAAATTGATATAGGCACCTTAATCATTTCTCTTTTATAGAACTACAAACAAATATGTTCTTGTGTAATTGCCTTTAAAAAATCTTTGCTATGGTGTTAGTGTTAGAGCACAAATAGTTTCAGAGTTCCTTGTCCTTTTCCCTTTTTAATGCCGTTTTTTTTTTCTTTTTTCTTTTTTTTGTCTTTTTTTCACTTATGGCTACAAACTTCAAGAGACAAGAAATACATGACTCTGAAAGTGACAGGGAAATCATTTCTTTGGTGATTGGCTAAAGAGAAAAAAAAAATAAGAACACTGAGAGTAAAGGTTAGCTCCCTGTTTCAAGGGACCATTTTTCTCTGTAGTGCAAGCAGTATTTTTACAAGCTTTATTTATTTTTCCAGAAGAGTACAAGGGGTCAGCAGACACCAGCAGATAATGCTAAATGCATTTCAAAACCTTAAGTTTCCTGTGCTAAAGATTCATCATTTCTGTGGGAACTTTGCTTCTCTCTAGTAACGTTATACGTCACTCCAGCTAACACTACAGCAAACTGCCAAAGGTACTTAACAAATGCAACATCAAGTGTGCTGTATATTCACACATTTTACTATGGGGAAAATTGATGCTGACAACTCTTCTTTCAGGGGATAGAAATTTCTCTGAAAGAGCTTTCAGTGTAGGTCTCCAAACATCATGAAATTATCTGTATCTTTGGAAGGTTTGGGAAAATGATGTATATTCCCACCAGTGTGCAGGAGATGAAGCAATGCTGTATTTTCTAGCATAGCTGATAGTGTGCACTGATGGCTTCTGATCACTTGAGAAGACACAAGACCCGTGTCTTCTGTGTAAAGATCTGTGACAATCTTTAGCATAAAAACGAATTAAAAGGTAGAATTAATATCACCAGAAATGTCTTTAACTCTTCTAACAGACATACATATATACTCTCTCCATATCGCAGCAAACGAGTTCATGAAAAAATGTGATTAAAATGCATATAGGAGGTGGGTGTCCTTAGATTTTTTCTGACTTTCATTTCCTCAGAACAAGAACCAGGTGAATAACAAGGCTGGACCTGAGTGTCAGATAGTTCAGCTTCACTAGCAGAGTGATGGAGCCATCACCTCCCTTACAGGTGGAGGTTTCTTTTGTGCCACTTTCTCTGATCTTTCCACACAAAAACATTAGGACTAGAAGTAGGGGCTAAAATGTGAAAACATCCCACCAGTATTCCTTGTGCACACAAGCATACGTACAGCAACTTGTCATTTTATACCATACCTTGGTGTCTGAATAGCTCAAACTCATCCATAATTTTGAGGCAGAAGTGGACAATTTTAAGTGACTATTTCAGACGACTGCATACTTTAGCTGATTATTTGTTCTCTCGTGATTTCTAAATAACCTTTATCTGTATATCTTTTTCACAAAGTCCCACTCCTTCTTCTCAATGTGATTTTATGCAGGAATGTATAGGCATATGGTCTTCTACATCTGGTCTGAACTTTTGGGTAGACCTGTGCGGTATCAAGAGTTGGACTTGATGATCCTTAAGGGTCCCTTCCAACTCAGGATATTCTATGATTCTATGATTCTATGATCTGATCTCTGATAATTAGCCATAACTTCATGTGCATTTTACTTGTATCGGGATAATGTATGAACTTCTACTTTGTCTAAATAAGATTATGAAGTTGTACGGCACCAGAGAGAAAATATAGTTTATGTTAATGATGTCTGTATGTCTGTATGCTGAGTAGAGAGGGTATTAAACTAATTCTTCCTGGGGGAATAAAGATCATAACTGTGAGGGTTCTTGTGGATCCTTTTTTTTTTTTTTTTTCCTTCTGTCCCTTTGCTAGACTAGAGGTGACAAAAGACAAATTCACAAATGACACACATTATTCTCTTGCAGTTTCTGGTTGAAATTGGCAGATTTACAAGACAGAAATCGCATTATTTCGGTAGTCCGCTGGAGTATTAAGTTATTAAACAGGCCTACTGACAATACTGAGAGCATTTCTAACTGTTCTGAGAAATAGGAAAATAATGAAGGAAACAATTCAAGTGATTAAATATATGTGTGTGCGTGTACACATACATATGTGGTGTATATAATTTATATATATAAAATAAACTGTAAGTTTTTTGTTTCTGTTTCAGTCCCTGTTTAATTCAGCCAATAAAATATCAGTAATACTGCATATTAACACTATAGATTTTATTAGAAAACAGCCTGTTTTAGGCAGATACTGTTGTTTTCCAAATGCATAAGCATCTATTTCTCCATGAAAAAATGATACTTCTCAGGTCATTTTCACCATCTCTCCTTAACTATTGAGACTCAGGTCAGGCATGGTATTTGCTCATGTATATACTTCTCATAAAAGGCAAATCCAGTGTTGTCAACAGTTCTTGTCATTATGCTAGATCTCTTTTCTCTTAACATTCAGTCACACTCACCTCTGAAGGATGTAGATAATCTTAGCAGACACAGGTGCCTCCTCAGTGGCAATAATTGATTTGCTGGGCTCCCTGGAGTTGCATTTGCTTTCTTGCTGCCTGACAAGCATCTTGGCTTGCTTTAGCTTCTTGATTCCTTGAACATAAATCCAAGTACTCAAGGCATCATGGGCTTGCACCTCATTATTAGAGATACAGAGTAGTGACACCCGTAAGAACATATATTCACCTAATAAGGCTGAAAACATGCAGAACTGCACAAACAGATGCAAGTAGTAATCTGAGGAAGTTTTCAGTAATTGGTTTTAGTTGTCTTCCTTTTCTTTCTGTGCTCCCACTCAATTGCATGTAAGACAGATTTATTCATGTTCCAGGCAAATAATAAAGATTGTGAAAATAACTGAGCTGTAAGGGACTTCTTTTTTATTATAGTCTTGTAATTAAAGTGTGTTGCAAAGCTCCTCAAATTTGGAAATTGAAATTGAAAATCACTTGAAATTTTGTTATATAAGTATATTATTTACATCACATTTGTTTCAAGAAGCAAAAACTTTGTGTTACTCTATACATATATGCTAAGACACTGCATGTTATTTGTCACAAATATCACAGAATCACAGAATGGTTAAGGTTTGGAAGGAACCTCTGGAGCTCATCTGGTCCAAACCCCTCACTCAAACAGGGACACCCAGAAAAGTTTGCCCAGGACCATGGCCAGGTGGTTTTTGAAGATCTCCAAAGAGGAAGACTCCACAGCCTCTCTGGGCAACCTGTGCCGTTGCTCAGAACAGTAAGGAAGTCTTTCCTAGATGGAACCTCCTGTGTTCCAGTTTGTGCCCATTACTTCTTCTCCTGGCACTGGGCACAACTGAAAAGAGCCTGGCTCCACCTTCTTTGTACCCTCCCTTGAGGTATTTATACACATTGACAAGGTATCTCCTAAGCCTCCTCTTCTCCAGGCTGAACAGCCCCAACTCTTTCAGCCTCTCTTCAGAATAAAGTGCTCCAATACCTTGATCGTCTTCATGGCTTTCTGTTAGACTCTTTCTGGTATGCCTAGGTCTCTTTAGCACTTGGGCCCCAGAACTGAACACAGTACTCCACGTGTGGCCTCACACAGTAGAAGAGAATGGAAGGACCACCTCTCTTGACCTGCTGATTTTACTTTGCCTTGACAGCACAAATGTGTTCTGTCAAGAAAGACATCTCAACACAAAGGAACCCTTTGTAGAAAATGTACATCTTGTTATTTGTTACAGAGAAATAATAACGGCACAAAGTGCAGCTCCAGTAGGCAGAATTGAATAGTCATAGCTGGCAACACTGTGAATGAATGGAGTCCTGCTTTTTTTTTTTTTTTTTTTTTTTTTCCTGGAGTTACTTATCTGTATGCTGTTCTATTGGTCTGGCTGAACAAGCCTGACATAAAAATTGATGTAACTTATTGGCTGCAGAGTCCCTCTGAAAGACTGCTCTTAGTCTCTTTCAGGAGGAAACTTGCATTCCAGTGGCTCACGCCATACACTTGGAGAGGTATTTGGTGGCATATGCTTTACTGAGGTCTAATGTACTTCTGCATGTTTGCCCAGGTTCATTCCCTCAATGCATTATTTGAGAAGGACTTCATTTTATTTGCTGTTCAAAGTCCTAGAGAAGATTAAAGAAATATAAAAGCTGGTTCTTCCAGCATTTATTCTTTTTAAGAGTGTGAATAATTTCCTCTGCCTTCAATGGCACTATTTAAATACCTAAAATTAAATGTACTCTTGCTCTTCTAGACTTCTTTGTGAGCCTTCCTCAATTGTCATTGAAGTTAGTGTGAACTTTTAAATCACATTTTGTAAAGCTTTAGATAAAGCCTTACATATACATGCAAGGAAATTACTGTGTTTACTAATTGCAAAGATTTCAAAGTATAATGCAGATTCATACTGCTCTTATAGCTGATCTACTTCAAGATAATTAAGTCTCAGTAAATGTTTGTTAAATGCTTGGTACAAATAAGGAGTTAAACAATAGAGGTTCTACTTGAGGAAAAACTGTGGAATTTCCCTTTTCTTGGAGAAATAATTCAACTCTTATGTCTCAAACTTCCTGAAATTCTGGAGAAATATAAACTGCCTCATTTTTCAAATCAGAGAATAGATGAAATCTTATTAAGGCTTCAATGATATTACACTAGTCAGTTCATCTTAGATTAGTTTTGCATAGTTAGAAAACTCACATTTTGTAACTTGATTTTAATATCAGTGCAATACCACAGGACAGTCATCTTTTATACTGACATTAGTAAAATATGCATTGTGATTATATATGTACTAATCATTATGATTGGGAATCTTTGGATAAAAAATACGCCATTCTTTCTGCTGATTTACTAAATAAATCAACTATAATTCAGAAATCTGCATATGTTAACACGGTTTTTCAAATGATGGCAGATACTTATACAATTAGCTCAACATTATAGGGCTTTAGACAAAAATTTTGGTAAAAAAAAAATCATAAAACATTGCTTTTGAATTCTAGTCTGAATTTGGCAGTCCCAAATCAACTTCTATTGCAATTAAAAAAAAAAAATAAAAAATCAGGATTTATTGAGAGTTTATTTAATCTGTAAAGAATTCAGATGAATACTCTTCTGCTAATCTCACAGGAAAACAAATTTTCTATTTTGGTCAAATTAACGTTTCATTTCAAATTTCTAGGTAGTACAAAGGCTATTTTTTCATTAAATAAAATTATGTAAATAACATACTCTAAGCACTATTTGTAAATTGAGATTTAAGTTCTCTATACATAAAATTAATTAAAAATTAAATTACATTTGGGGAGAAAAAAAAAAAACAGTGTCTCAAGGCATATCAAATTAGGATTTCTCATTTTTAATAAATATGTTCTCCAAGGTTTTTGTTAAATGAAATTGATCAAAATCTACAATTGTATCCAGTTGAGAAGGAACCATTTTATGAACACTATTGTGAAATTTTTATACTTAAGCAGTAGCAGTGAAATGTAGTCACTTGCTAATATAGACATTTAATGTTTTACCTCAACAGTATTATATATATGCATGTTGTTTATTCTTAAAATTAGCAGTAAAGAATGAAAAATTATGTTTAATGTTGATAGCAAGTCTAACAGGTTTTTATGAATCTATCTGCATACTGTTTTTTACACAATCAAATAGATTTTTAGCTTGAATAACTCCAATATTTCCCCACAGCAATTTTAATGATATGCAATGAAAATGGAGATAAATAACTATAAGCAGAAGAGGCACCAATATGAAACTGTATGTGACTCATTGGCCACAAAATATTGCATCAAATCCAAAAAAAATGGAAGAGAGAAAATCATTTTTGCCCCATCAATATTTTATGTCTCTTTTTTTTTTTTTTTTTCTGCCAGTTTAAATCTTCTGCCAGTGTGAATTTAGCTTTCAGTTATGTGGTCTTTTTACTATAAGTTAAGGGAATTGGTCCAACAGTGTTCATGCAACTAACTGCTCAGTCATTGCAGTTTTATACTGATAGGAATATTAATTCCTATTGTTTAGATGTTGTCAAATGATCTCAGATCTCCTTAGGAGACTTAGATACTTAGATATTTGGTGTAATACACAAACACTAGGCAGTACATGTAGCTCCCAGAAGAGCAACAGAGAAGAAATATTTCACACATTCCTTCTCCCACTTAAATATCCTCTTTGTACTTCACAAATTAATTTTCCTTTACTGAGTGAAGAATTGATCGACTGCAGAAGGAATTAAGATGTGTCAAATTAGAGATATTTGTTAGATATATTCCTTGAGCTTTCCTCTTGAAGCCCTTTGAACAACTTGTAGAAAAACTAAGAAAAAGCCTAAATTTAATGATAAAATAATCCCTTTGGAAATAGTCAAATGATATGAAGTTGGTATTTTAAGATATTTATTCTTGAGCAATTCTCTATGTTTGCTATATGGGCAAACATGAGCATTTTGAATAAAGCTACTCTTTTCTCTTTTCTTTTCTTCTTTTCTTTCTTTTCTTTTCTTTTCTTTTCTTTTCTTTTCTTTTCTTTTCTTTTCTTTTCTTTTCTTTTCTTTTCTTTTCTTTTCTTTTCTTTTCTTTTCTTTTCTTTTCTTTTCTTTTCTTTTCTTTTCTTTTCTTTTCTTTTCTTTTCTTTTCTTTTCTTTTCTTTTCTTTTCTTTTCTTTTCTTTTCTTTTCTTTTCTTTTTCTCTCAAAATTTCAGCCTCAATTATACTTTTGAAGCCCTGATTGGAAGATGCATATTTCTGCTTTTAAAGATGAAAATTTTAAGCTTCACTGTTATCTCGTTTCTGCCAGAATCTTTGTACCTGAGCTGAGTTCCAGTTATTTTTGAAAGACCATTATGCAAAGATTTATTTAGTCTTACAATTAACCAATTTCAATACAGTGGATTACTAAACAAAAAGAAATACAAGTAGCTTCCTTCAAAGCTTCATGATTTTTATGTCACATGATTTTATTTTAATACATCATATTTTGGTCTTTCTTTACATTTGTATATAAATACACATGCAAGAGGTTGTATGTTTGAAGAAAGAGGTACATACCAAAAAAAAAAAAAAAAAAAAAAAAAAAAAAAAAGCTAGTTGTTCACAGAGAAAATCAGCACAACATAGAGACAACCCTTTTATATGCCATTTTTTGTCCTTCAGAGCAAGTAGAGGATCCAAAGAGCTCTTTTGTTCCTGCCTTGTTCTTCAGTTACTATTTACTGTTAAAAGGAGCAGAAACTGAAAATGCATTTTGTATTTCTTAGGACACTAGTGACACATTTCCTGAATGTTGCACCTCAGTCAGGCAAGTACTCACAGTACAAGGACTTGGGGAAAGCATAACAGTTTCATGTTGGATGTTAGCCTGGACTTGAGGCACAAACTACCTTTTGTATGAACTTCAATAAGCTAAGATGTTAAGACATATTGATCAGGAAAAAAAAAAAGAAGAAAAAGAAAGAGAAAAAAAGAAAAAGAAAAAGAAAAAAGAAAAAAGAAAAAAGAAAAAAAAAAAAAGGCATGTTTTCTTGCACCAGGGAGGTTTCTGAAGTATTCAGTATCGGGAAATAAGTAACTATGTAACACTTAGACAAAAACTTAACATTTTGGTTTTATTTTGATAGTCTAAATAGTTATAATCTTAGAATAGCAAAGTGCTAAAAAAAATTTGATCTGTTACTCTGACATTGGTGCCTATATGCAGGAATTTAATATTTTAGCTCCAGAGAATGGCTTAAAAAAAAAAAATGTCAGGTGAGCTGTAATAAATTTGCACCTGACCGTGTAACTCCATATGCATTATATTAGGCTTACAAGCTGCTGTGAAATGTCTTGACTAGTGAACCACACAGTTTCATAACTGCCTTGATCTTTTTCAGACTTTTGAATTTTTGTGGTCAGCCCCAAGGCTAACAGCTGCTTTACCTTCTGATATTCTTGCTCTATGAAATGCTTTATTTATTTGTTTGAGTCCTTACTACACAAACACAAGATGCATTTTTATTATCTTGTTCTCAAAGTGTGGAAAACGTGGAAAAACACAATGGCTAGCTTTATATTTTAAATCTCAGTGTGAAACAGACAAACAAAATTTCTAGTCAGTGAGTTAAAATAGCCTGTTTTTTGTAAATGCATATGAATAATGTATTAATATTAAGTAGGTCCCATACAATACAATAATTATCTCCTCTACCAATTAAAGGTTTTATAATATGCCTATTTATATTATAGAAATAGGGTAACTTCATTGTTCTAGGGACTGTTTGCCCTCACAAATGTTTTTATAAAGATGTAAAAGAGGCAGCCTGGGGGAAAGACAACAAATAAGAATAAGCCTTCTGAGACTTCACAAGATGAATGTGACCACCATAAGATGTACATTTATGTGAAATGGATGTGGCCATTTACATTGGCCATT
Source organism: Anser brachyrhynchus (assembly GCF_964034855.1). Classification (NCBI taxonomy): domain Eukaryota; kingdom Metazoa; phylum Chordata; class Aves; order Anseriformes; family Anatidae; genus Anser; species Anser brachyrhynchus. The sequence goes on along the minus strand of NC_137696.1, from coordinate 114,029,733 downwards.
TAAAATGGCTATTACAGTGGCCATTTGTGATAGCAGACATCATAATTAGATCATATGCTCCAAGAGAATCTCATAATATATCAGCAAGAAAAGAAATTTAAGCTTATCAGTTCATTAGACAACTAAACATTAAACAGAATGGAAACCTTTGAAAACTGAAAAAGTATAAGATTTCTGGAATATATTTTAGGCTTCTGAAAAATAATGAAACAGATGAAAAATTGAATCTCTCAAGCAGATTTTCTCTGTAGCAAACATAGACATAATAGTGAGATAAAATTGAGTCACAAAATTAGTGAATCAGAAAATGCAGCGTAAAAAGTTAACATTAAAGTAACAGAAACATCAAAGCTTTCATAGGTGGCAAAGCAAAAATGAACAGAAGAATATGCTTATATTGACAATTAATACATGAAATTAGTAGAAATGTTTTTTCAAGAGATTCTGCATATATTGGGATTATCTTTATAGATACTGCATTGCTCCTCAAATCTTTTTTTTTTCTTTTTATCAGCAAAGAACTATGCAACATGAAAAAAACTGCAAATGCTGGTAAGAAGCTGAAGAAAGGAATCACCTGATATTGATATAGTGTAACAAACTTCTAAAGGTGACCAAAATATGACTATTTACACAACTAATGAAACAATGCTTGAAAAGAAGAGGGTGTAGTAACTACAGGGGTTTTAATTGTCAAACTGCTGAATATATAAAAAGAAAATAATGTCAAACTGCAATTACTGTCACAGCACAGCTTTATTGACTGTACCAAATAATTTTTAGACAGATTATTGTTTACATTGGAAGAAATTGAAGACGTGAAAAAAAGTTTAAAAATATGAAATTTCAGAGGAGGAAGATTATGTGCTTGACAAATAATTATATTGTGAATCCTATAGAAAAGCTTGAAAATAAATTGCTAATCATCATTATTCTGTATTCATTTTGATGCTTTGATGTTCTTCACCAGAGTACATTGTTTAAGGATAACGGATTGCTGTAGATGAAAGTACAGAATTTCTTAATAATAAAATAAAAAAGAGAGCAGAATGCTCACACCTCATTTATTATTCCATAAATTATATGTAAAAAAATTCCAGAGAAATTGTACAGTGGCTTAAAATAGCAGTAGAAGACAAGAAATAACATTAAGTGTTACTCTTGCTGTTTAGATAGTTTTAGATTGACTCTCAGAAGTGGGGAAGCTGGGGAATTCTTTGCAATGGAGTTCCAATGGAATGCTCAAAGATTTGCTGGCAGCATAGCTGTTCCCTCAGCTGCTACCTGAAACATAAAGACAAAACCCTTAAAGAAGACTAGCTATCTCTGATGAACATCATGAAAGTTTTCAAATAATAATAATAAAAAATCCTTTTAAAAAAATGAACAAATACCATACCTTACAGAAAACCTAGACCAAAACAGATGCTGAAGAGTGTATTTGTAACCATGGTGTTTAAGAAAGAACAGTTTGCAGGAAGAGGTAATAAACTATGACAATAACTGATATAACTGGGGAAAAAAAAAAAAAAAAAGTTAAGATTTCAGCATAAAAGCCTTGGTTCAGGTCAGTTTAATAACATGGATTATCTCTATGATTAGCCCATTATAACACTACAGAAATGGAATAATATCAAGAGTGAGGGGGGAAAAAAAAAAAGAAAAAGAAAAACACAAATGATTTTTGTTTTTAAAATATGAAAATATACACAGAAATGAAACTATGTAACTTCATGAAACATTATAAATAGCACAGAAGAAGAGCAAAAGTAGATGGTTATGTTAGATATTGTTAGTGAACAATTTTAAGCAATAGGATTAGCAGCCTTTAGCAGAACAGACTCTGGTGAGTGAAAGGAGTGATGAAAAAAGGGCCAGACGCATTTATTCCACTCACAAATAAGCCACAAAGGACTCCATAATAAGGCTTGAAAAAAGAAATAATGATAGAGACCAACCAAATTATGAGTGTACATCTTTATAAAATATGTAACTTTACTGGAGATCAGCTCATAAAGCAGAAGAATGTTAGATGTGATGATATTTTTGGAAAATCATCCAATGTCGTATGCTTCAGGAACAAGAAAACAATATGAAAGGTGAGCCTTACCTCCACATAGGAAGCCCTCACAATGTTATCTCAGAACCTGAGGCCACATTCTGCTCCAGGTGGAATTCCATCTTGACATAGTTTGCTGCACAATCTGGAATAGGATCTGTTGAAGCATGAAAACTGACATTTAATTCATTTACTGCAAAGGATTCTTGCCTGCAAGCTATCTACTACGGAGTTGTGAAGTACATACATGATAAGGAGGGAAAGATCAGTTTTTCTTCCAAATGTCATTTAACGAAACAAATAAAAATAAAAAATAAAAAAATAAAAATGTGCAAAGTAGGGAGACAGGAAAAATAGGCAGAACACCTAGTGATCTTCATTATAACAGTGGTTTATCACTAGAAATTCAGAGAAAGATTGATCTCACCTAACCTCAGCTACCTAAAAAGTGTCTGGTTTAGGGACTGAAGCTCCCTCAATAGTTTCTGGAAAGAGAAAGGAAATTCCTCACACTCTTCTGAAATTCATATCTTCAGATGGTATGAGTCTCCCACCTGTGTTGCCTGTTTCTATACCTCCTACTCTCTAAGTGACTAGATTAGACTAATTATCTAACTTTTAAATGTCAATTTATTTATTTATTTATTTATTTTAAAAGATACTATTCTCTTCTGTTCCAAATATAAAGAAGTTTCACGACAGTGATGACTGTAAAAAAAAGATAACTGATATTTGCCCTTCCTCCTATCAGTCAACATATTCTGTTTCAGAATTAGTTTTATCATGCATTAAATACATTTTCTTAGATGGAACAATTTGTCTATTTGTCACAGGTTGCTTAAAGAAAATTAGAAACTTTTCACATGTAACACTAATCCCCTACCAATTCGTTTGAGATATTTTTTGGTAATTTAATCTAAGTTAATAAATGTGTAACCATTTGTATATTAGAAAGGTCACCAATATATCATTCACACACTGACTAATTTAAGCTCTTTCTCTCTTTTCTACATTATGCCATAGATAAAATTATTTTTTGGCTTGAAAAACTGCTTCTGAATACAGGAATTGTTCATTCATATATTTTTCAGCATAATTTTACCAAGCATTGGTCTGCAAGAAGGAAAAAAGGCTAAAAAGATTACAGAATAAAACTCAAGCAATATCAATCATTGATTTGTGAAGAATTAAAAAGCAGTTTCATTTTGGAATGAAGTTAATACTTTTAGGAAAACTTCATCCATTCAAGCTCCTACATATGATTTATATAAAAAAAAAAAAAAGTTTACAATAAGTAATCGTAGTTCATTAGAAGCTTTGTTAGAATTTTTTTTTCTACCATGAGAATATAAAGTTGTTTTTTTTTCTTATTATTTTTAAGTTTAAAAAGTTCTTGATTTTTACTTCTAGATATATAAATATTATTAAGAATAATCTTCAAAAATGGATAATTAGGCATATTGGAATTAATAGATATTACTAATATAACCAAATAAGGAACAGCTTATATCTGGAAACATACTTTGAACAGCTCAGCTCAACAGGGAACAATGCTGCACTGCTACAGGGAGGAAAAATGGTGCTAAAAGCCTTCTTCAGTGATTCTGAAGCTTTCTTCATGATTTCTGTGACATAAGAATACTAAACCAAACTAAACCATGTAATTGATCTACCAACAAAAGAAAACTTGGGGCAGATATGAGAAAAGAGGTTTATACTGTGCAAGGGTGACTACTGTAAAGCCCCCCTAATTTACCAGATCTGTAAGGGGAGAGGTATTGAATTATAGTATCATAGTATGGTTTGGGTTGGAAGGGCCAAGACCATCTAATTCCAACCCCACTACCCAGGGCAGGAACACCTCCCACTAGACCAGGTTGCTCAAAGCCCCATCCATCCTGGCCTTAAACACTTCTAGGGATGGGGCACCCACAGCTTCTCTGGGCAACCTGTGCCAATGCCTCACCACCCTCACAGTAAAGAATTTCTTCCTTATATCTAAACTAAACCTACCTTTTTTTTAGTTCAAAGGCACTACTCCTTGCCCTGTCACTACACTCCCTGACAAGGAGTCCTTCCACAGCTTTAATGTACATCACCTTTAGGTAACTACAGAGAGCTGAATGTAGTTCTTCCACACATCAGTGCCTACCAACACTCCAGAGATCTGAGGCTTTGTTCAGATGTCCACACAGGAGTGTTAAGTGGAGTATAAGATGCTCTAATGTATCCTGTCTGTCATTCAGTTGCTGATCTCAAAGAACACAAGCATCCTATATTAGATCTGCCAGCCCCATAACAATGCCTTGGTAGCTATACAAAATGCGTGTTATACAAAATGCCTATATGTGGGCATTTGTGTGAATCAAAGACCTAGGTATTCACTTTAGGGTCAACTTCTAGAAGAGTTCTAAGTTACACTGACTGTACTGATTAGTGTATTATCTATTAACTTCATAGAGATTTAGATAAGTGGCATGCCTACTGATTCATATACACACAGAACTAAATTTAGATGTTTTAATTTTTTCATCTGAATTCTGACATAGAAGCCTGATGCTGAACAAAAATTTAAAAGCCATTATTTAGATGGCATCAGTTCTGCCATGTAGAAAATATTTCTTTCCTTCTAAGGACAACGTATGTATTACCCTCTAAAGAATGTACCTAATCTGTGGAAATCTGACAGCTGTTATCAAACAAAAATATTAAGCATGAAATTCAAGAGATGTCTCTGAAAAAAAGAAAAACATTTTTTAAATGCCTGTGTTCAGTTATATCTAATGTAGGAGTAAAAAGGAATACCTGATTAAATGATTCAGCTAAATTTAGTCAACTTTTTTATGTCAGCATAAATTCTACAGAGTGATAGGATTAGTTTTCATTGACTTAAATGCATGTGAGTATATCAATTATTCACTGGGTATTTCATTGCAGTCTTTTTTTCTCTGAATTGGGATACACTGCATAAATAAATAAATAAATAAATGAAAGATTTTTGAATTAAGACACTCTTAAAGCAAGTTGACTGATTTGTCAGGCTTGCAAGATAAAATAAGATTGCCTTCTTATCCTATACAAATTTTGCTGTTACTGCATAATTAGTGTGTAAGGGAAGGAGCAATTCAAGGTGATACACACTAGTCATAAGAAGAGTGTTTTGATATATAGCAGTCACCGGTATTGCTATCTTCTGCTTGACTTTCTAAATTCATACATTATTTTACTCTTTACATGCTGAAATTTTGCAGGCTTACATATGTATTATATTCCAGCTGTTTTTTGTTTGTATGTTTGTTTTTTTTGTTGTTTGTTTGTTTGTTTATTTGTTTTATGGAAGCCAAGACATAAGTTTTACAGACATGCATTTTATACATATTATGATTATAAAAAGAAAAAATTCATATAGGAGATTGTATTGATAAAACTAATACAAATCAAAAATGAAAATGCATTAATTTCTTATTAAATCCATTCTAACTATTTTCTGTGACAGTAAATCCCTATTCTGAGCCTGTGTGTACAAACAACTAACGAACTTCATGTTGGACTAGCTGGTGGGTAGGAAGACATCCACACAGAGAAAGACCCAAGGCCTGAGTCTGTGGAAACGGGCCACAGAAATTGGATGGATTTAAAGTCTGTGTTAGCACTCAAGTATACCAAAGATATGGGTTTGCTTGCGAACCACGACTGAGGGGGTGTACGTGCTCTGACTCCAATCCCAGTCTTCTTGGGAGGAAGAACGGGAGGTGTTTGTCTGTGATGCTGATGTCTGTGAGCACCATGGGTATCTGTGTGGGTGCTTGTACCACGCTGACCTCAGTGCTGACCTGTATGCTTGGCCATCTGTGCACTGGGTGTATGTCTGTGTGGGCATGCACCATTTGGGAATACATGTTCAACCTCACTGCTGGCAGATAGGGAACATGGACCAGCAGCAGCCTCCCTTCTATCAGACTGGGATGAGAGGAACCCTGGGAGATTCATATAACCGTATCATTACAATATATGATTAAATGTCATATCTTATTAGTCTGCTTCCACAAGGAACTTGGCAAGCCTCAGCTCCACTGGCTCAATGTGAAGTTCAACATTCAACCCTACCTAGCAAGCAAATGTTGAGCTAATATAGGCAGGGAATTGTGGTTTAACCCAGCAGGCAGCTAAGCACCACACAGAAGTTTGCTCACTCCCCTCCAATCCCAGTGGGATGGGGGAGAGAATAATAAAAAGAATAAAAACTCATGGGTTGAGATATAGACAGTTTAATATAACATAAAGGAAGGGATAATAATAATAATAGTACTAGTAATAATAATAATAATAACAAAAGAATATAGAAAACAAGTGATGCACAATGAAATTGATCACCACCCACTGACCAATGCTCAGCACCCTCCCAGGCAGCCTTCCCCCATCAGTTTATTGTTCTGCATGACACCACATGGTACAGAATATTCCTATGATTAGTTTGGGCCAGCTGTCCTGGATGAGTCCCCTCCCAGCTCCTTGTGCACCTCCAGCCTCCTCACTGGCAGGGTGGTATGAGCAGATGAAAAGGCCTTGACTTAGTGTAAGCACTACTCAGCAACAACTAAAACATCAGCATGTTATCAGCATTATTATCATTCTAAATTCAAAGCAAAGCACCATACCAGCTACTAGGAAGAAAATTAACTCTATCCCAGCTGAAACCAGGGCAGGAATTCATAGCAACTGAAAGCTGACTGACCTCGAATTGAAGATATAACTCCTTTTCATTTCTGAAAACAATATGATTAAAAGCTTTGAGAATCAGTACATTTCATTGCCAAGCATGTTGACAACGAACAGGCATTGACATAATGAAGAAAGCTATGTGGTTTTAATGGTTATCCAGGACGTGACCATGTGTTAGTTACTTAGATGAATAGCACAAGATGTTGGAGAGCAAAAGACCTGAGAGGCAGCCTGTGGGAGAGAACTTGTGCCTCTCTGCAGGTAATTCTCTTGATGAAACTTCATTTTAGTTTTATGATCATGGTGCTTTTTCATGCAGCAAAGCCGATGGGCATTATAAAGCTGAGGATGTCTCCACCGTTGCATCTCTGAAACAAGACTGCAGAGGGGTTTTTGTGCACAGATTGACCAGACAAAATAAACCCTGCTATTTCATTACACATCTGTTACTGACTCCAAAAAAAGAATATCAACAGAGTAGCTCACACAACTGTGCTGAAGGCCCTAAATTCTTTGTAAAAGTCTGTCATCAAAGTATTGTCTCACCACATTCTTACTTAACTGGAGAACCAGATGGGATCGAGCATTTCAGATTTTCCCAGCATGTGCAGCACTGCCAGAATTAACAAATGTGTGCCATTCCTGCAGTTACACTGTTGACAGAAAGCTGACATTCTTGCTAGAGACATTGTGGAAAGTGCTGTTGGAATTAACTTATTGACAGATATCTATCAATTAAATACAGCAACAGCTATATGTCAGAAAGTGATGTGCTGCTGCCAGTCTACTATTTGAGCTTCAATTAAGAGATGAACTCAGCAGAGCTTTGGAGTATACTTAGCAGATTAGAAGGACCCATTCTTTTGATCTGCTCAACTACTTGCATGCCCTTCTGTTGTCTAGGAGGGGCTGATAAGTTTGGTGTGAATATCTTCTACTTCATCACTCAAAAGTAAAGGCTATGTGTTACTTATTTTCTGTTTTTCTCTCCAGAATTCATTTGCTTTACATATTACCCTCAGTTTTAAAACTGCATCTCCTGCAATATCTCCTGCAAACTATCATTGTTGCTCACTCTGAGGAAGTAGATTTTAGGATGGGTTATTAAACATCTAACAGATTTTTTTCTTAAACTTCAACACCCTGTCAGATTCTTTCATCACTATTTCCAGCTTCATTAAAATAAGATTTTGAATTATATCAGGCCTCTGATAATCCAGCTTGACTTGCCCATTTATCTGATTTCATTACTAATTTGTCTTGATCTGCTGTTTTCTTCTCTAGTTTCAAAATCAGTGTAGTTATTACAGCAAAATTGCAGAGGGTAATTCAAAAGACACATTTACATATTCTCCAGGATCTAATTAGCACAGGAAAAAAACTCAGTAGTTTCCACTACTTGTTTCTAGTGGAAATAATAATGCTTTGGGACAGGACTCAGAAAGTTATGGTGAAAGGGAAAATAAAACGTGTTTTATAGAAACACTTCTTACATTTTTGTGTGCAGAAACTGCAGGAGATACCAATGGTAGACTCTAGGTTTGTTGGCTGAATACAGTCATACAAAGAGAGGCCAAAAAAGTTAATGGAACAATATGCAATGCTATATCCTCCATGTCCATGGAGGGGACAAAGGGACTGCCAGGAATGCAACACTGGAATTTTAAAGCAGGTCCATCACTACACTGTGGAATGAGGCTGAATTTCTTTTCCTTTCATCCCCATGTATCCCTTGGCTATTTGGGCTGCCTACATGAACAACCATGTGCCTGGCTTCAGATAACCAAACAATCTTATCAAAGTCAAAGTTGCTGAATACAAGTTTTCTGGATGCAAGCCAGAAGTCATGACTGAAAATACTGCACATGGCAAGCACCTAAGAACAAGGAATAGAAAAGGAAGAGGAGGAAAAAAATACCACAGAATACACACATATATTCAAAGCATTTTAAAGTAAATGAGAATTAAAAGCTGCACAGTAATTCATCCTTCCTTTATGCGAGATTTACATTTAAAAAGCAAGTCGGTAATGCTCTCTGCAGTAACTCTATGTCTCAGCATTTAACCTTGGCAATATGCTCTCTCTCACAGATAATAGCAGCATAAATAATTTCCTACAGTTGTTAGCCGCAAAATGACTTGTTAATCTCACAAATTAGTGAGAGTTTCAACACTTCTGCAAAAACCCAAATCAGAACTTTGAAAGTTGGTGAAGGGCAAATTTGGTGCATCAGTGGGACCATTTATTGGTTGCTAAAAAGAAAGAACTTTGAACAACAACTTAAAAAGATTAGTGTTTTTTTTTTCTCATTTGTTTTTTTCTTTTGCTAAAACATGAAGCCCTTTAGAATTTTTGCATTATTTTGAACTGCAAATTAGCAGGAGTAGATGAAAAGAACTATCCACCAAGAATTTAAAAGATAGAATATTAGACAATGCAATTGAAAAGCATATGCTCTTAATTCTTTACTATTAGAAACTATAACTAGGATGAACCTTTCAATTTTCTGATTTTGTAAGACAGACACAGTATATAACTTTGTCAAATATCTTTTACCTTCCCAGTGCATCCCTCATACACAACTATCTGCAGACTTCAAATTGAGTTATATCAGGATATTACTTATCTGTCTACTGACACATGCAGGAAAATATTAAATTCAGAACCTATGAGTGATATTGTGTATATATCGGTTATTACAAAACTGCAACCAAAGGGCATGCTTTGCATGCTATAAAAATGTACCTTGTAGTCCAATACCCAGGATTTACTGACAGTATAGCGAGTTTTGCTAAATCTGCAACAGATTGAACTCATCAGGATATTTAGACCCGTGTATGTGTATCTCACATTAGCTCTTGGTCACAGAGTGGGGAACAGTCAAGTATCAACAGCTGTTAAAAGACACCCTACCCACAGAACAAGTTGAGGAATTTGGTGAATTGTGTGTTGTTATGAGTCTTGGTCAACAACTAATTGCTCATAAACAGTCCTTCTCCTCATCTCCCTCATAGGCCACCTGAGGTTTTAAACAGCTTTCACTGCAGGAAGTGACAAAGAAAGTGAGAAATCAGACCTCATTACAGGGAAGAAAACACTAGAACAGATCTAACAAAAAGTAACATGCTTTTCCCAAGCCCACTCTGAGGACATGTGAGACAGCTAAAACCTTTATCAACCTGCACAATTCTCAGGCAGGATTTATAATAATAATAACTCTGAATGCCTGCAATCTATATTTGCACCAAGCATAGGGAAAAATATCTTCCTTCTTTTGCATGTTTCTAGAATAAAGCACCCTCCCAGATACATTTCTTCTAACTTGAAAGAGTGCGAGAAGAAAATGTGCTGCAAATGGTAGCTAGGTTGCTTAAAGAGCTATAGGATCTCAGATGCTGTGGTGGTGATTTCAGTGCAAGAGGCAATGCAGAAATGGCAACAAAATTAGTTCTCAATACATGGCCTACCAGTGACGGGAAAGAAGGAGGAATAAAGGGGTATGCAATTAGATAAAATTAATTTAATGATTAATGGGATTCAGCCTTCATTTTACTTTTCGTCCAGGTTTTTTATTAATCTTACTGAATCTTTCTGTTCAGACACTGTGGCTGGATTTACCTTGTGCAGCTAAATCATAAATGGGCCCATGCTCACTTTAATCCTCATATCTTGCCAGTATGGTATAAAAGATAGTGAAAATGGCCTTATGGATTGTTTTATTGATATTTTAATTGCAGTAATATACTTCTGCTGTCATAAAATTTGGTGGAGCAATGAGATATAAACTGGATGAAGGGAGAGATTTATAAGTAAATTCATCAGTGAACTAGTAGATTAATGAAAAACGAAGCATTCTGGCTGCAACATTAATCTCTGAAACTGCATTAATAATGTTCTAGAGGAAAAATGATATTTTATATTGTAATCAAATTTTCATTAGCATTTCAATAAATTGAAAGTCAGTGCTCTGAAAACCAGGAAAACTAATCATTTATAAGGTCCACAGTAGGTCTGAAGGCTTTTTGGTTCATTTATTCTAAATGTGTATTTTAATGTTCCCTTCTGCCTTAGAAGAAATAAAATTTTTGAAAATTTTAATATTTGCCATTAGAGTTTGAAGGTGCTGCAAATATGAAGCAAAACATAGCCACTTAACATATCCACTTCCACCACCTGCACTTCTCAGCTACTACATTTGAGAGCAGGACTGCCATTTTTATATATATTTTTTTTTTAAAGTAAAGGGCCTATGTGTATTTGAGAGCAAAGGGTAAAGGAGAGATTCCTGACTGATAAATAATTCAAAACAGTGACTGAGCATTTCTGGTTTTTTGTTTGTTTGTTTGTTTGTTTGTTTGTTTTTGTGTGTGTGTGGTTTTTTTCAATCTTAATTATTCTTTTCACTGTTCAAATTACCAGTTAGCCCATAAAAATCTATAAAGTTCCTATAAACAAATAATTATTTACTATTGCATGTCAAAGTCCTAACAGATTTACCTTTAAAGTCAGTGGAGAGAAACACATTTCTGATGTTGATTCATCCAACCTAGCAGATGTCTGAGGTTAGGTGAGGGGCAACTCATTCCTGGGCCTACCCCATGTAGGCCCACCCCATGACATACACGTTATTGACAACCACATGTTAGCTAGTTCTCTAGAAAAGGTGATTCCTCTCATAGATATGTGCTTTGGAATGAGATGATCATCCTTCAACTCTCAGCTGACTGATGATATCCACATTATGGATCCTTAGTTTGGACAGATGGTTGTCCTCCTGTCTGACTGCAAAACACCTTCTGTGAATTTCTGTTCACCACACTTAATGCAGAGGGTCCTTAAACAGACACAAGTGCTTCTCAACAGCGTAAGAGCCCGAAGGAACATCCTGATGCACCACCTGGGAAATGAGGCCAGCATACAACCACCACACATGCTTCACTGAGAAAGAGAAAAGGCTCACCAGGCCCCCATCCAGGTAATATCCCTTAACAGGAAATCCTTGAAGGATGTGGTTTGAGTCTCAGACACAGAGAACACCTACTGAACTTCATCAAATTAAGGCCAGTATGTCTGAGACTATTTTTGTTTCTAGGTTAAATATATCTTAAGGAAAGAATAAAAATGGTGTGGAACATGGAAATTATTTACAACCAGAAAGCATTTAGAAGGATGCTTCTAGTCTCTAGCATAATCAGAGTGAGAAGACTACAATGAAAGATGCCTCTTTCAATCAGCCACGTAAAAAATCCTCCTCCCCCAACTCCTTTCTTCCATTATTTTCTTTTCAATGTTATATTTCATAACAGGTTATTTAACAATAAAAACAAAGAGGTCTAAAATCTTTGTATTTATTCCCTCTCTTTCTTCTCTGCTTCTCTCTTTTACTGCATTATATAAAGTTTGGTAACCTGGTTCATGCTTCTCCTACTTTTCTGTGTTTGAATTTTGTGTTGTTTCCCCCCAAGACAGAGAAGTTACAAGGTGGCAGGGATGAAATCAATTCTCTTTGATTTATGTGGAAGAAATAAATAGTGCACTTCCATAACTATACCTTTTTTTTTTTTTTTTTTTTCCTCTTGCAGCTCTGTGAATTCCTGAAGGTCACATCACTCAAGTTATAAGTTTTTGATAAACCAATGACTGGATGTTGTTGTAATTATTCCTTCTTGATAATTCTGTAGTAGTCTTCTGTAAAGTCTTGTGCATTCTCATTATCTTTCAACTTTTAGTAAAAATTTAAAAATATCTTTTTTTCTATGGGTTTTAGGACAGAGTATATTACTGGCATGAAATCTCTTGTAGGTCTGAGACTCTACAGAATTATGCTTACTGCCAGTTTTATGGTATTATCCAGGATTTAGTTATGAAAACATCTACATTATTTATAGAAAATTATCCTGATTTACAAAAGCAGAGCTGGTTGACAGTGCATGTTTTCATACAGGTAATTGCAATGAATATATTTTTTCCGGGTACCTTTTGGAGCAGGAAAAATCTATTTCTGGAACTTTTTGCCTTTGTATTAAAAAAAAATAATAATAAAAGAAAAAAAAAAAAGAAAAAAAAAAGAAAAAGAAAATAAAAGACTTCAGGCTTAGCACAAGAAAGTGCCTGCTGGGGGGGACCCCCAATTAGTCCCAGCAGCCTGACAAACTACTGACCTCACCCAGACCCACTGTAATTACCCCCCTTCTCCTGCTGAAGTAAAAATGAGCTGAGCTAGCAAAGACTTTCATTGTTTAAGCCTCCTCTGACAGAAGCAGTCAAAGGCATTCTGGTATAAACAGTTCGGTGCTCAGGTCAGAAAAGGCAGCAGGACACAAAAGGGCAGTGAGGAGGAGGAGGAGAGGGCAACATCAATTAGCAACGGAAGGCTGGATTTTTTAATTTCTGCTGGCAGCATACGTGCAACTTGATGAGTTTACTCCTTGGAGGAGTAGCCACCTCCAAACCCCTGCTCCTTTGTGTCACTTCAAATATAAGCAGTAGTCTTGCACTATGCAGTTTTCTGCAGCTAACCAAAGCTGTGAAAATTAATATTAATCAGTTACCATCTAAATTTTGCTCAAGAGGCATGTAAAGCTAAAGGTTAGTTCTATTCTCATTAAAGTCCAAAACTAAGTACTATGCTGCTAGATTTATGAAATTACTTCCTTCCCTCAAATACAAAAGTGGCAACCAAAATTACCTCTCATTATCTCAGACTGACCTCTAATTGTTATCTTAATAAAGTTAAGATCAAGCAAACATTTAATTAAAATTAATGGAGAGATGCACACTTACTTCAGAAATCTGAGTATATTATAGATTGCCAGATGATAAATTTGATAACACAGCTGTTGTGTTCTTCTCTTTGCTCAAACAAGTGAAGAAAACTGTCATGAGAGTTTTAACTATGATTTATCCTGGTATTTGGTGGGTCTGTGGAAACAAATTTCATTTCAGTTGCACAATGACTTTATTTGATCTATCCTATTAATAAAAATTGCAAATATTCTTTCTTCTTATTTCTAACTGTAATCAGGTTGCATTTTGCTTCACTGACTGTTTTAAATTTTTTGCTAATCCGGGTTTTCTAATGCTCCATGGTATTCTCAACACTTTTGATCTTATATTTTTTTAAATTTTTCTATTTTACACTTAGAAAACATCTTTTATCTTAAAAACTGAATATAGAGTCAGGAAGAAGTAAATGCATATCCAGTCGCGGCCTGGAGGTTATCACCTTAACTTGCTAAGAGCTATATTCTAAAATTATATCTTACTTTTAGGGAGCAATTGGCTCTGAGCTACGGTCTCCACATTTTCCAATAACATCTGCCAATCTTTTAAATCAAGAACTTTCCACAGGAACTTCTTTATTTGAATGCATTAAGATCAGATGGAAAGAGAGGTAGGATTTCAATATTTCTCGCTATTTGCAACAGGCCAGTCTGGTTTTCAAGTGAAGACCTGGCTGGAGCACTGCAATGTGATCACTCTCAGGAAGTCAGTGTATTTTAAAAAAGACCAAGCATCAGGAGCAGATTGAGTTCAGGCCAACAGGACAGTACTGGCACTGCGCTTGACAGAGCAGTCCTGCAAAGAGTAGCAGGCAGCAAAAATTAAGGGGGCAGGATAATTAAGGTATTTGTTTGGTGTTACAATAACTGAGTAAAGCCACTATAGCCCTGCTCTCTGCTACAGGGGCTGGGCAGGAACAATCAGGGCTGATGGTGTCCTAAGAATGGGAAAAGCCAGAAACATCTTTACCGTTTTGTTTAAAACTCCATTGTAATTGTAGCACCTTATCAAATAATCCAATTTTTTCCGCACTCTGTTCTGTGTGCCCTTGCACCTAATTGCATTAATTGAAATCAGAGGTCCCTGGTCTGCAGTTACTTGGGCTACTCAGGAGTACTGAAAGACATGAGCATCATTTCTGCTATATTGTGGGGCTGATTCTATGATACTATGATTCTATAGTTACAGCAACATTTCTCATATAAGAGTTACTATTTTAGTTAAAATTCATGGATGAGCAGGTGCTGGTGGCCTACTTTTTGCCAGTTTGTTTTTAAAGTTCTTGTGATGATACTTCAGTTTGAGACAGCTTTTTCCAGTTATGTAAATGAAGAATCTCTATAACTTTATATGAATGCAGTCAATGAAAACCAGATTTGATTGTTGTTGGTCTTGTTTTAGCTACCAATATCTCTATATATTATAGAAATTTAACTCTTAAACATATATGCGGATGTGGCTGATTTGTGTTTTCGGAAGTAAATTATATTATTATATCCATGTTATTATTAGAATTAGCAGTAATTAAGCCCTTTTTTTTGCCCTTTTTTTTACTTTGTTTTAGATTGTGGTAGTTATGCTTTTGTTTCAACTTTCAAAATTTTTGTTAGCATAGGCTATATGCACTTACATCAAATTTATACTCTATATCACCATGGAAGAGAGACAATTTTAAATAGTTATTTGAAATATAATTAAGAAAACACATTGTTTTTTTAAAGAAAAGTAGGATTTAATGTCTAGGTAGTATAGATTGTATTAAAGTCATATCAGAATTGCTTCTTATTTTCATGAAATTGTTTGGGATAATTTAGGGCAAATTATACTTTGCTCAGAGACTGTAGAACAGATTTCTGATCAATTTACTTTGAGTATTCTTGACTATAGATTTAACTTTCTTTGATGTTCAAATATTTCTCTTCTTAACAGTAGTTTCTCTGTCTGATTCATCTTGAAGAGAATTGCTCACATCCTGAAGAAAAAGATTTGAAGACTTAAAATTGGCACTACATTTACACATGCACAGGTTATTTCTATTTTTTTTTTTCAAGCACGGACACTTAGAGGTATTTATCCAGGACCATGTCCAGGCAGTTTTTGAAGATCTCTAAGGAGGGAAACTCCACAAACTCTTTTGATTTGTAATTTGATTACATCCACCAAGGGCTCTATCTTTGTCAATATAATTCTGTTTCAAAACAATGAATGAGTCAGACAGACTACGTTAGACACTTCAAAATTAGAAAGAAAAAAAATGGTAATAATGTGCATTGTATTTTATTGCACCTTAGGCTTAAGTTACCACCTTGAGGAAATTGCATCTAATCAGTCCCTGTCCCTCAGCTGTGGGTGGTTTTTTTGTTTGCTTGTTTTTTTGTTTGTTTGTTTGTCTTTTGTATTAAACTCCATTTATATTACTCGTGGTAGGACTGCTTATTTGTTTCAGTAGAGAAACTGGAGATTTTGACAGTTCCATGGAGCGTTTATTTCTTGAAAGGCTTCAAATATAATTTAAAATAATAATAATAATACATAAAATTTTATTAATTTCCTTTGCATACGTAAGGATTTTATATTAGGAGTTCTAGTACTTAACAAAGAAAGAGGCCTTCCTAAAAATCAAAGGACTGAAAAATAAATAAATAAAAATTAAAAAAACATATTCTTTGTTTTAGATCCCTAGATATTTGACTAGTTTTCTTAGCATCTCCTAATAAATGAATCCATGATCCTGCAGTTTACTCCCAATATTTAGCTGAAACTGTTCTTGTTCTGGCGGAAGCTGAGCTCTGTGCGCTTTTTTTTTTTTTTTTTCTTCCCAGGTGGTACAATGAAACCATATATCTGACACTGCTGTTCCTCTCAAACATTTTCTGTAACTGGCACAGGTGCTATCACATCACAAAGGGAAGTGAGAAGGGATTTGCTGAAGAGTTGGCAAATCATAGAATCACAGAATTATAGAATGGCTTGGGTTGGAAGAGACCTTAAGACCATCTAGTTCCAACCCCCCTGCCATGGGCAGGGATGCCACCCTCTAAATCAGGTTGCCCAGGGAGCTGTAAAACCTGGCCTTGAACACCTCCAGAGATGGGGCATTCACAACTTATCTGGTCAATACTGAAGTTTTAAAGTGAAAGTTAAACTCTGAATTAGAGTTACCTAACAACATTATATAATCGAAAATTATGAAGAAATTTGCATGGATGCAAAATGTGCAGAGTGTAATGTTCTGCCTGTTTCATGTCCATCAGCATTAAAGATTAAAATATTATCTATGGAAGCTATTTATGTCTAAGCTGTGTTAGGGTCCTACCAGCATTATTTGCACTTATGAAAAAAGCTCAGATGTGAAAAAAAAATGGCTATGGGTCTCTCTGGACTACAAGACTTATCAAAATGATCATCTAGTGACACTGCTGGAGAATTAACTAAACATGAATCTCTGCAGGGGAGGGAGTGGAGAGATACTTAGGGTACTATTGCACCCTATGCACCCATAGCACTAAAAAATTAGAAGATGTGGATCAGTGCTAATGTCTTAAATCATTCTTGAGAATTTAAATGGAAGATTTTAAAGTCATGATAAGGAGAGTGGTCAAGATTATGCTTGTATTTTATAAGCAGGGACCTTTGTACCTCTTTAGGAGAGAATAAGAATTTATGGCCTATATTCACAAAAGAATTTTATTTTGGATTTATATTCTCACACGAATAGATCAAAAGACAATAACAGTGGTTTAAAATTTTGAAATATTCAATAAAGTGCAGAATGAGGAATGAAAGGTATAAAGGTGTATTCACTGTATTGCTGCAGTGCATCTGCACCGTAAAAAATATATATATTAAAAAAAAAAAAAGCATTCCCAAGTTAAGAATAAGCTTTGAAATGGAAACTTTCCCTTTATTTTCATTTTTTCAAAAGAAAATAACATGTCCTTCTCTATCTTTAGGGGTACAAAACAGAAAAGATGAAGAAAAATCATCTTTCCATAAGTTTTCTGTTCTTAAATGGACATAGTGAACTAGTTGTATACTATGATTGACACAGTTGAAGGCAAATGGGCAATTTAATACTCCTATATTTTCAACTAGATATGCTGAATATTTATTTGATGCTGCATTTCTTTAATCAAAATACAGTCCTGCCAAGTTTAAAATGAGCATGTGTTTTGATGGAATATATTTACATCAACATTTGACAAGAAAACAGAAGTAGCTAACTTTCATCTCTTGTTTGGCTTTGATATCCTTGTCTTTTCTTTTTTTATATGTATGAAAAAAAATGACAAATTTATTTTTTATAGAAAATACACTATTTACATATGTCATTGACACAAATTTTAATTCAATATGGTAAAGTCAATATAGTGTAACTAAGTTAAAGAATATAAATCAGTGTGGGCAGAATTCCTTCTCTAAAGGAATCTTTAGAATCTTGAGATTCTTAAGGAATTTAAAGAGATTCTAAGAGTCTTCCTCAACTGTTTGATCCACTTTATCTGTTGGTTTTCATCAAGTGAGGACAGCAGTGTCCAGAGGTAGAACAGGAATACATAGACAGACCTAGCATTGATGTATGACATACTTGATGGCTGGCAGATTAGCAACAAGTTGTTGCTCTGTTTCTCCTAGAGCTCCAAAGACCAACAAGATCATGTTTAGTTTGTCTAGGAGATAAAATACATTTTTTACATCTCAGCAAGTTTTAATTACCAAGTTAATAATAATAACAAAAATAATTAAATATTAGGTATTTTTCATTTTAAAGAAAAAATAATAACATTAGCAGCTACTTAGCCTCAGTTTTGACCTCTCAGAAGATAAATATCGTATGTCTTCTTTAGAAATTGTTTGTGTGCATATGTTATGAAAATGTTGAGTCCTTATGCAACTGATAAATTGAGGATATGTAAACATCCTTTAAATAAATTTAGTAAGGAGCTATCTATGTATTTATTATTGCATATATTACTCACTGTGAGCAAGTGAGCTTTTAGATAGAGGAAGAGCCTTCATTGAGGATTAAAACTAATTGTTTTTTGTTTGTTTGTTTCACTGTAAATCCTTAGGAAGCCTGAAAAGATTGCTTTAGTCAATTTGCTGAAGCAGGCTTTCATTAGACATATACTGAGCAGTGCTTTAATCAGTACATGAATCTACCAATTTCAGATAATTGGTGCTAATCATCATTTCTCAACATAAAAGAACTTGAGCGAGCATTTTTGTCAGCAGTATAATATAGGAGGAGACAAAGTCTTCCAGGCCTGACACAAGATCATCCTACTTCACGGAACCTGGACTGAACTTGTGCTAGACATACCATAGATATAGACTAATTAAAATTACACACCTGAAATTCTGGATATTGCTCCCCTTAAAGAGAGCTGTTGCCCAGATGTAAGCACCCAGTGTGCATTGTTATAGCAAGAAAACTGAGCACAGACCACCTCTATCCCTTGGTAGACAGCTGGTATAGCATGGCTTGCATTTGGGCAGCCAATGCATCCAATCTGCCTTTCTGGGGAACTTCTTGGTCCCTCCTCCCCACTGAGATGTGATGAAACATTTTCTGGGAGGGTATGAGTTGGAATGGGCCACATTTGTGCCATAAACTGTGCTAGCAGTTCAGCAGTATGAACTAGAAAGTTCTTGCTGTTTTAAATGGTGGCTATTTTTGTTGAAGATATACTCATTACTTCTTAGAGAGTTTTCTTGGAAAGAAGGAAATGGTGAGCACAATAGCTTTGTTAGCCCTGAAAGAACTGAATTGCACAGCTCTGAACAGGTAGGCTTTCTTCAGGCCACTCTGGAACAAAATGTTGGAGAAGGTTATCCTGCCTCCATCCCACTGAAAATGGACAGTTATATTGAAAAAATATATGTGACAGACAGGGAAAAAGAAAAAAAAAAGTTACTTCCCAGGGGGACATTAAAATTGCAATAGGACAACTGTGAACTAATGGTAGTTGAATATAGCCTTACCCCCTGCTCATACTGCAAACCTTGTAACATCAGAATGGGAGACTCCAAGCAGAACTTGTACCCTTGGATATTACTCATAGGTTTGGGCAATAATCCAATCTCAATGGTTCTGCTAGTGTTCCCACCAGACCCAGATGACAGGCGTTTGGTCAGAATTCTTACCTGTAACTTAAGCATTCTGGGTTTGAATCCCGCCAAGGCTGAAGGAGAATTCAACCCGAACTGAATTCAAGAATTCTTTTTTTCTTCAGGATCGGTGCTTAGATCACAGTTTATAATACAAAATGCAGGAGCAGTATACTTAAGTTGCTTTAAAATTAGGTCTTTGCACTGCATTTTATAGCCAGCACAATCACAAGGTCATTTGCTATCATGTTCTACAAACACTTCCTAGAAGAGGTCTCACATTCAGGTAAAGAAATGCCCAGTTGTGCTGGACATGTCTAGTCCAGGAAGCAAGATTATTGAAAGACTTTGAAAATGAATATGCTGGAGTTTAAAATGCAAATAATATTTCACATGCCTGAAATTTAAATTAGTTGAGTCTGGTTTTATGCCTCTCTGATGGCTGTGATGAGAAACAGATGGCATTAGTCTAACAATAATGCACAGGGCATGGTCTCCCTTGTTAAGTACCTCTAAAATATTCAAGTTACAGAGTCCAAAAACTGACAAATGTTATCTCAAAATCTTTCTTGATGCTGCTCTACAGGACATGAAATTTTCTTCAGCCAAATATCTAATATAAAACATTTTTTAGTTGAGGACATAAGAATTGTCTTCCTGACAGTGATTCAGGCTGTTTGCCAGGGAGCAGTGTTAGATGCATAGCATTGCATACGACAAATCAATGCAAAGTCCTTATCAACAAAAAATCCTGAAGGCTGCGGCTATATAGTAATGTGTCTAAAATAGTATTCTTGATGTTTAAAATCCCAGAGATATGAAGTTTCATATTCTTTTTATGTATAGTCTTATACATGCTTACTTTTTTAATTATTATCCACTTTATAAAACGTTGCCTCTGAGCAAATAAGCTTTCCTTCTGCAATATGGAGTACTCATTCTTTCCACTACAAAAATTACTGGTTGAAATGCTGTGGCCTGTGAAAAGCTGGAGGTCAGAATAGATTGTCATAGTGGTGGTTTATGGCTAAATATCTATAATACACAATACTGTAATCATGCATTGTGAAATCCTAAACTACCTGAAATCCATGTGGACTTAGCTAAATGAATAGATAGGATTTGCACTGTATGTTGCCTTCAGCTGGCAAAAGAACAGGATAAATTTGAGAATTTATTAGGCATATCTGAATGGAGAGAGCATTACATTTTTGACGTACAATGTAGAGCTTTAGCCACCTGTCTCCAATTATGCTCAGTGTGACTGCAAGATTAAAATACCATCTAGCTCACTATGAATATATGTCCTGTAGCATCTCCTTTCAGCTCAGAAGCACTAATTCTAATAACAGCCCAACAGAGAATCAATTTTATTTTGATACCTACAATAATTAAATATTTTATATGGAGCCTTGGCAACATTGTTAAAAACTCTCTGATACAAAATTGAAGACGTACTGGCACTTGGAAAAAACTGCATATGAAACAGTATGTACTAATTCAATAACTAGCACAAATGGTAGTCAAGAGAACTACATTAATCTGACAAATTCATATGCAGCAGAATGTGAAATCAAAGAAGTTGTGAAATAACTATGCTGAGAAGTATTGAGTATAAGTTAAATTAACAGAGAGCTTTGCTTTTTTGCTTTTTTTTTTTTTTGAGTGCATGGCATGTTTTAAACATCTTTTGACCTTTAATAAATCTACACAAAAAACATCCAGTACTTAATTTTTTATAAATGGTAACATGTTAATCTCTAATTTTCTATATTTTCTCCATTCTTATTCTGAGTTACAGAGCTCCAAAGCTGTAACACAATAAATCAAGTGAATGTCGTGCATGTCATATCCAAAACCATTATGGAGCCTTTCCATTTGAAAATTAAGTATGATTTCTGCAAACTCACACCTTGAAACTAAAAAATTGGACTGTCTTGAGAGAAATGTTAGCTGAGGAGGCACTACTGAAGGTACCATTATTTTGTGTAGAGTGTTTAAATAAGAATTCCCATTTTAAGCTCCAGCTGTTTCGTTCAATGTACAAACAGGTCCTTTTTCATCAAATATAGCTGCCTAGGATTTGCTGTGTTGTTTCACAGCCATTCCTGTTTAAATTCCTTGCTAGAAAAAAGGCCAGCACAACCCTGATGCCACTCCCTGTTAAAAAGAGAGTCTGTCATCTATGGCATGATGATGTTTTTTTTCTCCCCAAACAAAGGGATCAAAAGATCATGTATATGAAATGTAATTCAATGTAGCAGAGTTCAAGCTGCTGAAAACACCAAATACAGAGGACTCTGTACAGACATCTAACATGGCTGTGTTTCCAACCTGCTGAAGCAAGGAGCTTTGCTATATCTTCTAATTGCTAATGGGGTTGTGGAATTGCTTTTAGTGCATGCCTCAGCACTTTCTTTTAATCTGCCTTTGTGCTTGTTGGACTTTTGTATTGCTAATCCACTGTCATATCTTCTGCTCATTCAGCCAGCTTTACCTTTATCACTCGTCACCTGAATTTTGTGCAGAATCATCAGTACTGAAGAGTTTCTGAGATTGTTGAGACAGAGCAAAAGGATTTTTTCTTATTGTGCACCTGCTGCACACTTCTCCTTTCTTTACAGAAATTTTATATTAACTCTGAGAGATACTGACACACTCCAGTTAACAGTTAAACTAGATATAATATTTTTTTTCTGGAACACATTCCACTGTTGTGATGGATTGTGGGTTTATATTATTATTATTATATTTTCAACCCCAAATGCTCAGGCAACAGAAGAAAAGCTGTTACTGTGAACTTCTCTCTTATGCATTGCACCATTATTTGGTTTGTTAATAAATACATAAAGTAAGATTCCTTATCATTTGTACAGCTCTTGTTCTTGAAAACTTGGATACTTATCATTCTGGCATAACTGCATGTGGATATGCCCACATCACTTCTTTTCTGCTTCTCTTCTGTAACACTTGGACAGGAACAGGTTTGTCGGTTAATTATTTTATCTTGTATCTTTGTGCCACATGTGCTGAACTAAGTCTATGTCCCTCTTCTCTTACTGGAATTAAAACAGTAAAAGTTATATTGAGTTTTCCTAGGCAATAAATAGATATGCTATTCATCATCCTTCAGTTCATACCGTTTTCTTGTTCCACTTTTCAAGCTTTTTCTCACTCTTATATGCTTTTTGTCATTGTAGTTTTGAACAAAGAGAAGAAAAAATTTGATCATGTGTGCTTTAAATGTCTAAGAGATAATAAAAGTCAAATTTAGCTGAGAATCCATACAGTTGGCATCCTGGCAGTATGTCAAACCTATTTTGCCATGTAAGGACTCGGTACTGATAGGATACTGCCCTGTGCTTTAGACTGCAGTCATGGACATGTGTGCATGTGTCATATTTGTGCTTCCAGATATTTGGGAAGTAGCTGGCTCATAAACTTATATATATATGTATATATATATAAATTATATGTATATGTATATATATATATATATATATATATTGCAGTAACACCATGCCACCAAAGCCAGGCAAGAAGCTGTACAGATTCCTTCACAGGTGGACTTATTCCTTCTGTTGCAGGAAAGGATGGACTCTGTAGACAAACACCCTGCGATGGCAATGACTATGTATAAACTTGTGCCTAGCAGCAATGGCCTATTGGACAGGATTACACTGTAACTTTTTTTGTATGAAGTTCATTTCATAGAATATATATATATATATATACATATTTTTTTCCTTTTGGACTTACTCTTGCTTTAACTTTCAATGAATTTTAGCACTAACCTGAAAAAAAATTGGAAAAAACCTGGACTAGGGCTGAACATGTAAGACTTTCCAGCTTCTAAACGTGAAATAGCCAGTCTAAAAACTATGTCAGCTTTTTGCTGTTGTCTTCAGAGCCAAGCAGGCACTGCCAGGCCCCCTCTGCAGATCGTGCAGAGTTGTGTGCAGCCCAGGGAATTCACATAAGGTTCGGTAGAGCTGGTTCTGCGAAACTGAAGCAAAGCAGTTGTGTCAGCATGGTGTTATACCCAAGGAAAATCTAACAAAACTACACACAGTACTATGACAATGTGTGGATATCAAAGCCTGGATAATTTGACCTCTTTGGAGCAACCAATTGTGTTATATAGATATATTTCACTCTAACTGAGCAGCAGTATAAAAAGAACAATCCAACTACTTTTCACCTCTTAGATTAGGAAAAAAAATAAACTGTAGGCCCACAGAAAGAGTTGATTTTTTTTGTCATCTTCAACACTACACACTTTACAGCCTTCCTATGTTAATAAAAATAGCTCCTTTTGCTCTTGTCTGTGATCAGTCCTACAGATTATTTTCAAACAAGGAAAACAAGTAAACAAATTACAATTTTCAGTAACAGAGGAGACATTCACACTCAGGTTATTTTTGTAACACCATAACCCTAATGGATTTAAGTCTCATTTATACAAAAATAAAGAATCAAATATTATAAATATCTACTTTAATATCTAGGAAAGGCATTCTCTCTCTAAGGATATTTGTAAAATAAATATGTAATGAATGTCAAAATCTCAGCCAATTTAGGTTTTCTGAATTTCTGGGCTTTCAGCCATTTGCTGCTTGCTGCATTCTTTGCCTCTTGCTGTGAAGCTGTATGTGCTTCACCATCATGAAATACTGGAAGGTGCACTCACAAACACTGTGTCTGTTGGTTTTGAATCTGTAGTTAAGATAACAGATTTTTTTTTCTTCCACATAAAGTAAGTGTTGGAAATACTAGTAATGATACTGTCGTCTTATGAAATCTAAATGTAAAAAAGAAAAATGTCAAAGCCTACTGCTGTAAGTTTTAGTGAGAATAAAATCCCATCTAATTAAAGGAGGAAACCTCGCCAGAGGTCAGCATTAATAACTGCCAAGTAAATTCACATATAA
This sequence comes from Anser brachyrhynchus, assembly GCF_964034855.1. NCBI lineage: Eukaryota > Metazoa > Chordata > Aves > Anseriformes > Anatidae > Anser > Anser brachyrhynchus. The sequence continues at coordinate 114,005,126 of NC_137696.1, read as the reverse complement.
AAGGAAAGTATCAAGTCAGAGTTGGCTGCTGTGCATGTGGAGGATTACTAGATGTATTAGTGACACTAAAAGGAAATTTATTTTATCCTTAATTAAACCTGACTTATATGAATTCACATGTATTGGTAAGACTTAGTCTCCCATTACTTCAAAATGAAGTAAATGCTGTGCTTTCTGTATTATTTTAGATCCTTGTATTATTTTATGTCTAGAGATTTACTTATTTTCTAGGCTCAGTAATCATACCAGACCAGAATTACAAAATGGATTAGACCTTCTGCATGTCAAAGGGAGAGTAACATCACAGTCCAATGTCACGTGCTCTCCTTATTGTTCCCTGAAAATGAAAAAAGAGATACAAACAAAAGTTATATCAGGTGAAAATAGCCTCCATGAGCAAACGTATACCATAATAAAACACCAAAAAATGGATTGTGGCAAATACAGACATAGATGACATGAATGCATGGCTCCATCCCCTGTTGGATATTGTTCTTGGTCTTGCTCAAGTGTAAATAAAGAATCATGGGCTCCTGTAATTTTGTCTAGGTATTTTATGATTTGCTTACAGGCTACTTAGTGGGTGCACCAGTACTGCACCAGTACTTTGGCAAGTAAGGTCTTGCTATCGTATTATTTTATATTCTTTTAATTATTATTTTAATTAATTAATTAATTAAGAATCATATGTGATTTATAAGATGATTCCATTTTTCCATTACTCAATGTAATTCAGTAATTAATTGGAAATAGTTTAAAATGTAGACATGGGATTTAAATTTTGAGTCTAAAAACTGATAATTCTCAAAATGACTAATTTGTTATCTGTACTGATAATTTTAAGATAGGAATTTTAAATAGGAATTTATGAAAGCACAAAAGGTAAAAAAAAAAAAAAAAAAAAAAGCAGGATACCTTGCAGCATGTGCTAAAGCTAGTTCTGTTGACACAATGGAGTCTGTATTCACAAGATGTTCAGCTTCTTCAGAAAAATGGGCACAGTTTTTTAGTTTTGGTTTGTTTGTTTTTCTGGCAATTTTCTTTCGTTGTAAATTCAAGTTTTATAGTTTGCAAACATTAAAAAAAAAAAAGCAGACCTTTGGATATGGAATTGAAAATAAATATTTTTGAATTAATTTGATAACATAGCCCCTCAAGAGAGAAAGATTTGTGATAAAGGTTAATACTTCTACAGAAAAAGCTATAATGAAATCTAATTTTTCAAACAAGATTAAGCTGAATAAATTCAGGTTAAGATTGAAACATAAAAGTTTAATAAAGGATAATTAATTGCAAAAAACATCCTTATCCCATTTGTTGGAATTTTAAATCAAGACTGAATATGTCAAAGGTCTGTGATGTAGATACTATTGAAATTACACGAGATTGATATTCATCACAGTTCTACCCTAAGTAATCTAAGAACCAACCACAAGTACTTACATTGTTTTGCAATTTATGTACTAAAAGCTGCCATCAATATTTTTGATTTATCAGACAGCAAAATTCTGTTAATAAAGTAACGTAGTTACAAATACAAGTACTCAAGGCTACAAAACAACAAAACTCAGTTTGCCAATATAAAATTTTATATATTGGGCAAATCCAAATCTATTTTTGTGTAACAAGTCAATGACACAAACCTAACACTAAATCACGCAGTTGAATATTACATAGCTTTTCCTAAACATGGAGGCAATGGGACTTCATTAAAAAATATCTTAACATATATATATATATAATGTGAAGAATTGAATTTAATAGTGCGAATTTCATTTTAGACGTGCCAATCGTATTTATTGACATCCCAAAAAGTATTCATTGAATGCTTTAATTCATATACTTAAGGTGAAATAGTAGAAAATATTTTCTTAATGTAGAAAATCTTGATCATTCTTGTCTTTAGATAGTCTTAGCAGTAAGTTTTATTGTTTAATAACTGTGGAAAGTTGCCTTTAAAAATACTGAAAAAAAGATTACGTGTATCTCTGCCCTCTGTGTTTGTCCATTTAGAGAGGGATTCCTCTCATCCACCAACACTCAAATAACCAGACATCTAGCCTAAGCAAATCATATATGCTCCTTCTACAGCCAGTTTTAAGATTTAGGTGTCTCCAGTGAGTGATATGTTCCCAGTGAAGTCTAGAGCTTACAATGTGTGTATATCTTCTGGAAGTGTTTCTCCCTAGCTGACCACGAAAACAGCAACGGTGATGAGTTTAAATTAAATGTTCATCCTTTAGATTGCTAAAGAATGCAAACAGTTTATGATCCCATCTCAAAACATTCATATGAAATATGCAAGTGCTTATGGATATAAATGTTGGTAATGGAGCTGGTTCCTTCTGTAGTGGAATGGCACCAGTGGATGGCACAGCTGAGATCCCAGCACCAACCAATGCTAATCTGTCCTCTCAGAAATAAGACCCAACTACGAGTGCTCTGATAGAGGTCAGTGTCATCTTATATTATCAACTTAAGATTTTATGTGCATGCTTCTCTATGGAATAAAGTGGTGATACTACACTGAGTCTGTTTAATAGCAAATTCAATAATAATTACCAACATCAGCTATACAGTGTTTTGGATTGGTTTGCTTGTAGCATATTAAGCCAGATGCCCTTGTGAAGTCAAAGTAATTAATTCTACAGTGTTTTCAATCTACCTGTCCTGCTTTGAGTTATCTTGTAATTCTGTTGATAAAATAAGCGTTTGTGTTCCCTAATTAGATTGGGAAAATAATTAATGAAGTCCTTGGTTTATTAGACTAGCAGCTGCACATACAAATGTGCATTTGTGTGAGATATCCTCAAAACTTGTTAAAGCATTAAATGTATACTAATTGTCATCTAAATTCCCCACTGACAGCTGCTTTACAGTGCCAATTCACCTATTAGTATCTTCAATTGTGCATAAACAGAATAACAGGCATGCCAATGTAAATGTTAATTTAGGAAACTTCTAAAATGTTTTGTAAAAGGGGAGCACTGTCATCACAGAAGACAATCACTGAGTAGATAATGAGGGAAAAGCTGTTAGGTTTGGTACTGCAAAAGTGAGTCCAAGATATACATAAAAACTTGTCCCTACTAAAGGCAATGACAATGCTGTCATGTACACTAAAGGGAACATGATTTCACTCTATTTGTATCAAGTATCTGTCAGTAAATCTGCCAGTAAATCAATGTTAATTAAAATAAACCATCAAAATTCAGAAAAGTAAAGTAGGATTAAGGCACAACTTTTCTTATAAGATTAGAGCAGGCATTACCACACTGAAATTTAAGCATCTATGAATTTAGTTCCATCATTTAATTCCATCATCTAGTATTTCTCTCTAAACAGTGAAAGGAGAAAAATATTTGAAATGAACTAGTCACCTATCCTTCCCTATCAGGAGGGTAGAGATGCTTCTCTGGAAAGTTAACTTTAACTGAATGCCTATCTGAGGTAGCTAATTTACTCCTTGGCATCAGGACTTCTTCCTACTGATGGGGTAGGATCTATCAACCATATACAATATGGTTGTGTATATATCTATCTATATCTATATCATCTATATCTATATCTATATATCTATATCTATCTATATCTATATTTGTATTTCTTATCAGTCTTGAATTTAGATCTCCTTATAACTACCAGAGTTTTAGGTACCCCAAGGAATAGTCTGATTATGGACTGAAATGTCCCAGCTCCTGATCAGGTCAGTACCCAAGACACATGAATGCTTAAGCAAAATTCAGTTCAGCCTGATACCCAGAGGTGTTTGCCATGATAAACCTGCTGGATTTGTTCTGGTAGGCAGTCTCAGAACTTGCCACACCATTCCAAAACAGAGGAAGATGACAGTGACTCCTTCTCTCCCAGCAGTGCCTTTCGGCCAGTGAGAAAGAGACAACTTCTCTGTGCTAAGTGCCAGGTGAACTTGAAGTGCCTCAGGAAGGAACAGGAGTAACCATGTTTTTTTTTGCTTGTGAATTTTTTTTTTCTTGTATGTGTGTGTGAGAGCTTTGGTTTCTTGTTCAGCATTATAGTATCTACTGACATTCATTGAAGCTGTGAAAATCAAGCGCGACTTCCTTTCATACCTCTGCTAGCACAACTTGGTAGCTACTGGATGAACCTTATTTTTTTACTTAAACCTTCTAATTAAAGTTTACATATGCCCCATAAATGTGTTTTGCTGTCATAACTTTAAAAAGCCTGAGAATCCACCCACCTCAGACTGTTGTCCAGAAGGTGATAAAATCTCAAAGTATGTGCTGTCTTGACAGCATCAACTGCAAATTAGAAGCGCTGTCTGTGATCACTCACCTCGTCATTAGGCTGACAGAAACCTGTAGGTCTGACAGGGTACCCTGTGAGTGACTGGTTCACTCTTCTGTTGATGCTATTTTCTTGTCATCTGTAGTAAACTTAGTAAAGAATATTTGTACTGCAAACACACCTCCAGTTCATGTAGATGAATATGCAATAAACTTGTATCAAAAAGCTTCCCCTCCACCAAAGATTGGCATTTATTTTGTCAAAAAATATTTCCCCTGGATGAAGTGAGCTGAGTTGATGCATGAGTGATCACACAGAGGGAAATACTGGGATTTAAAGTAACAAGTATATCTTTGGAAACAAAATAATTCAGAATAAGTAAATAAATAAATAAATAATATTGCATGCCATGTTTTTGTGAGTGAAGGATTTGTGGAAACAGATTCAGGGTATGAAAAAAATATGGTACTGCAGAAAGTGAGTGATTTTTATTTATTTATGTGGGATGATGAAAGGGATAATGTGCATTACCTTGATGGCCTTGCAGTCACCTTAGCAGATCTGATGAGTCATCTGCGTGGTAGCTCATTGAGTCACTATGTATTGTTGGCTGCCACTGTAATCACAGACAGACTTATTGAAAAGAAGCAGATTATGTAAGAAAAACTAAGAACATCTTCATCAGAATTCTGTCTGTGGCAAAGTATACCCAGCCTGCATGCTCACTGAAAAAGTCGTGAATAACTGAAAGCCAAGGTGTATAAGAGAAAGAGAGAAAGCTCTGGGTGCCTCCCGGTACCTATGCTAGGGATAAAACTGTTGTAGAGAGCTTAGCTACTCTTTGTAGCGTAGCATGAAGTGTGTTCTGGCTAGCACTAAGGGAGAAGCAAAAGCTGCCACAACCCTCTTGTAAATCCACTCCACTCTGTGTGCAGCACAGCAGAGTCCCAAGAGCAAATGATGCCCATTTGTAACCATGGGAAAATAAAATACAGCAAATGAGATACTTTATGGCAGTTATAAACCATTTAACATATATATTAATTAAGCATAAAACAGTTTAACACATTACTAAATTGTCTGCTGAACAAAAATAAGCATAGTTTATCTTTCATTTATCATTAAAGATGGATTCTTGATTAACTGAGATATTGGCATGGAGTCCAGTGGCTGAATTTTGACTAATTATCATCTGGAACAGGGTCGCAAAGGACAACAGTTGTTATACGAAAACTGCAGGCATATCTGCAGGTTTTCATTCCAGGAAATCAATGAATCCTGCTGAATTCAAATGTTTCTATTATTATCCTTTCAGCAAAGATTTGGTACAAGATTAAGTAGATTTGTAGGTGACAACTCAATTTCTACGACGGTAAATTTGCTTTGTGAGAGTGAAGTCAGTAAAGTAAAGATAATTTACACTATCTCAGGGCAAAACCCAGAGTCAATATTAAGTTCCAGACCCTTTGTATGGGTAAAACAGTGAATGATTTCAGTGGAGGCAGCACATGATTCTTGAATGTAACCTCAGGACCAAAGTATCAGGTTTCCTGTACTTTCATTCCAAAACAACTCTGTGCAGTCTCTCAGAATAATATTTTTAAAATCCAGAATACTTCAGTGAGAATAGATATCAAAATCAGTTTTGTATGAGTCAGAATTTAGGATGTCAGATTTAACATATATGTTTATTCCACTTTTTTTTTTTTTTTTGGGTGTGTGTGTATTGACTTACTGTTATTTGACTGTTGAACAAAATGACCCTAAAAGTTTTCTCACACTCTGAAAAATTAATTAGGTTATTCTGGATTCTCTACTCAGTCAGCTCAGTTGTTATGACAACAAAATTTTTATCACTTTCTTAACATCAGTCCTTTTGATTTCTGTAGGGTTTTTTGTTGTTGGTTTTTTTTTTTTTTTTTTTTTAGAAAGAAAAAAATCCTTCCAAACTCAGGAAATAAATTCTTTGCTTTTTAATATTTAGAGCCATAAAGATCACGCCCATCAATGACCCAGCTTAATAACTTTCTTAAAGTATTCTAAGAGTCAAAGAGTTTTCCAAGGGCTGCTGAAGACTCAATACAAAAAGTATCTGCAGCTCATCAGTGGTCCTACATGCTCACTGATCTGGGAATCATTCAGATATTATAGACAGGCTATATATAACTGTAGTTCTGACATCTGATCGGAAGACGTCATGCAGTAAAATATAGTTTAGCAAAGAGGGCGGGCTTTTTATTATAATTATTTTGAATGCACTTGGGTAATGAGGCAGTTTCATGTCAGGTGCTGACATGATGCTCCTGTTTCTAAGAATAGCTTTTCCTGGGTGGAAAACTTTTAACTTGCTTCCAGCTCTTTCATTTTTGTGGCAATATTGTAAAAAGCAGTTTGACTTACTGAAGATTTGAATCACCCTCCTTTTAGAATAATATACTTCATGATTGTTTTTTGAAAGAAGATAAAATATTTTATGTGACAAAGGCTGTCCAGAAGACAGAGGACTGTGTTGTTCATCTGTGGAGTTTTGTGTAAGCTTTTTTGGGTGTCAGGACCAGATCTAGTCAGAAATGTAGATTGGGAATCTTTCTAATCACCTCCAGTCATGCCATGGAGTGTAAATCAAAGTTTCTCGATTCCATACCTTCAATCCCTGAATGTGGTCTGGGGAGAATTAGGTACTTTAAAATACAGCTGTTTTGAAGCACATGGAATTAGTTGATAAAAATGGCAATACAAAAGTATACCTGTGAATCACCTTCCTGTGAACTTTTGTACCTAAAGTGGATTGGAAAATAAGGGAGCTATCTCCCCTTAGGGATGGAAAGCACTCTGCTGCAGCAAGATTTATACGATATGTCTTTCAAATAAAGTAATATCTGATTCTTGGTTATGAGTTGTGTTAAGCACTGTATGTCTTTTCTGTAGTAACCCAAAGATTAGAGTTCTGGAGGAAATGGGAGTGCCGTTTTTTATGTTCATCTCAGTTCTTCCTTCCTTTTTCTGGTCCAGTGAATCTTTTCTTTCTTTTTTTTTTCCTTTTTTCTTTCTTTCTTGTCTGCCTTCCTGCCTTCCTTCCACCTTCCTGCCTTCATGTCTTGGTCTTTCTTTCCCCAAAAGCTTCAAAAAGAGTAGCTGAAAGCTTTTACATTCCAGAATAACAGAAAAGCTAATGTAGGCCAATTGCTAATGATTCCCTGAACTGCTGGTCTGAATATCCGTCAGTGTCCTCTCATTATTCCCTCAGTTCCCTCAGAATGTAGATGAATGTAACTAGCTGGTTATTGTACAAAGCTAGGTATGACAATTCTTTGGGGGAAGAAAAAAGGATGCACGGATGGGGAGGGTTAAAAACAGGAGCATAAAACACCTATCTTTGTGTATTGAACTATGCCACTCAAGGTATTTTTACGTGTACTGTGTCTGGCTGGGATGGAATTAACTTTCCCTGCAACAGCCCGTGTAGTGCTGTGCTCTGCACTCGTAGCTAGAACAGCACTGGTATCACACCAGTGTTGTGTCTATTGCTGCACAATACTGGCACAACATCAGGACTCCCTCTAAACATCCCCAGAGCCAGCAGGCTGCGGGTGGACAAGAGGTGGGGAGGGGACCTCACCAGGGCAACTGACCTAAACCGACTAAAGGGATATTCCGTACCATATGATGTCATACTCAGCAATAGAAGGTGGGAAAGGGAAAGAAGAGAGGAGTATCTTGTTATGAAAATGTCTGTCCTTCCAAACAAGTGCTACATATATTGAGGCCCTGCTTCCCAGGACGTGGCCAAACATCTCTCTTTGATTGGAAGTAGAGAATATATATTTTTCTCTCTCTGTGCTACTACACGGCCTTTACTTGTTTTTCCCCTCTTCCTTTTCCCTTTAATTAAATTATCTTTATCTCAACCAGTTAGCCTTTTCTTTTTTTCTTTCCAGCATATTTTCTTCTCCCCCTCTTCTTCTGAGGAGGGGGACTGAGAGAGTGGTTGTGGCAGAGTTCAGCTGCTCAGCAAGGTAAAACCACCATATTATGTTATCTGTTTGGCTTTTGGGCTGCGTACTGGAGGATGAATGTGAAAACTTCTGGACACCCCCAGGCAAGAACAGCTGCATCTGAAAACTTTTTCATGTAAACTAAGGCAGTAGTGAATGAACTGAAATGTCTGAAGATGTAAAAAACAATAGCATGAGGGGTTCTACAGTGGTATTTTTATTTTAGACCAAATACCTCCAGCCTCCTTTACTGATCTCCTCTTTAATCTGCACTTCTGTTATGGCCTATGAAGAGAAGGCATTTGCCCTTCTCAGAGACATATTGTATGTAGGTTGCGAGATTTCACAGTATTGTTGTGATGAGAGCGAGGTAAGTACAAAATGACTGTATCCCTCTGAAGATGTCAGTAGAGGAAGGATTCTTGGTTTCCTCAGCACGGGAGTGAGGAGAAGAAAAGGGGACCTGCAAGTGTTTAAAAGCAGCACCTACAGCAGGGTGATGATCATGACATAATTCTGCATAGATCTATATTGTAACTCCATTTAAATACGGACTTCACTGTAAAGTGAAGTAGATGCCTTATTTATCTCATAAGTCTGCTGGAATTGTTTAGGAAGCCCAGTTACAAGTCTGTCCTGATCTGATGCTGATGAAGGCTCTGGTTAGACAAGTCCCCAGGCAACCTGATCTAAAGGGTGGCACCCCTGCCGATGGCAGAGGGGGTTGATGATCTTTAAGGTCCCTTCCAAGACAAGCTACTCTATGATTCTGCGACACTGTTAGAGGGGTGATGGAAGCATTTCAGAAGGAACTTCATGCAAGCAGCTCCTGTAATTTGTTGACTATATTGCAGTAGAATGGATTCTATATCTACACTAAATGAAGCAAGTGCAAGGCCCAAATATGACTGTACAAATAGTTTAATCTTCATCTGGTTCCTCTTACAGTTTTGGCCTATGGCTGCTAGCATTCGTGCTCAGTTTTACTCGTTTGTGAAGCCATTAGAAATCAATGGATGTGAAATTATTGGGTTTATATTTGTGTATTATAATAACTATATATCTTTAAAGCTTTAAAGTTATATTGACTTTCGTGACTCATGAATTAATAATCCAGTTTTTAAGCTATAAACCATACTGCGCTGGAATAACTGACTGCAAGAACTCTGTGCTGTCCATTGGTGATAACAGACAGGAACAAGCAGCTTTCATGTTTTGTTTTGTTTTGTTTGTGAAGATGTCATTATAATAACATGAACTTAACTCAGATTAAATCTTACTTTGACTTTTAAAACTCACAAAACACATGAATTGAGGCAGAACAAAACAATGTAAATAAAGTCAGGGAAATAAATTATTTGTTTAGAGACAAGAAAAAGATGTAACAAAAAAAAGAAGTGAGTCAATGAGTGTAATGAAGACATAGGTGGAAAGCCTGCTGAAAATAATTGACATTGAAAGGGATCTGGGAGCTACGGCTGACAGCAAGTTGAATATGAGTCAACAGTGTGCCCTGGCAGTCAAAAGGGCTGACTGCACCCTGGGGTGTATCAAGCAAGACATTGCTAAGCAGTTGAGGGAAGTTATTGTCCCGCTCTGCTCAGTGCTTTTGTGGCCTCACCTCGAGCACTCAAGGCCTTTCATTACTTAAAGGGGTCTAAAAGGATGGAGAAGGACTCTTTACTTGGGTAGATAAAGATAGGACAAGGGGGAATGGTCTTAAACTAAAAGAGGATAGATTTAGAATAGACATTAGGAGGAAATTCTTCACTGTAAACATAATGATGCACTGGAACAGGTTGCCAAGAGAAGTTGTGGACGCCCCATCCCTGGAGGTGTTCAGTGCCAGGCTGGATGGGGCCTTGGCCAACCTGATCTAGTGGGTGGCATCCCTGCCTATGGCAGGGGGGTTGTAACTAGATGATCTTTAAGATCCCTTTCAACCCAAGCCATTCTATGATTCTATGATACTATAATATCTGAGCAACAAACAGTCCCTCTGAAGTTTCAGTGTATATGTTTCTGCTTAATTAGTTCATCATACAATCTTTGAACAACAAAGAAAATCAGCAGTTAAAATACCATCAGGAGCCACAGTCTCACATAAACATTTCTCTAGAAGTACTGAAGGCCAGGTCATCCATGAAAGACCATGAGATAGAATTGGAAAGCAGATGACAAACATTCTGCTACATGTCGCTGCCTGCACAGAAAGCAAGAGCATGATAAAAACACACAAGATGCGTGGGTGGGGAAAGACAACGGGGATGGAGCAAGGAGAAAGCGTAACAGAACAATTCTGGTTTCTGTTGTTCATCTCTACTGGGATTCCACCTGCCATTCCCCAAAACTCTTCCTGTCTAAAGTAATAAATTCCTTACACTAAAAAATAGCAAATAACTGTTGGAAAAAATATGCCATCTGCAAGGAGCTACAGGATTCACCCAGACTTTTATTGTTGAGTTGGAATCATGGTTTACATCAATGCGTTCTGGGTCACGATCAATGTTTGCAGTTAACTGAGAACTGGAAACTGTTCTTAGTGTGCAGGTCTTAGCAGAGTATCCTGCTGCTACTGGGTGACGGATTTTTCACTAACATTGTAGACCTCTTGAGGGCTCACAACACTATCAATGTGGTAGATTTACCCTGCTGGGCTGCTAAATTCCACCACAAATATTTTCTCACTCCCCTTTCTCAAAGGAAAAGGGCATATGAGCTGAGATAAGGTCAGGGAGATTTCTCACCAGTTACCATCATGGGCAAAACAGACTCAGCACAGGGAGATTAATGTAATTTATTGTCTATCACTAGCAGATTACAACAGTGAGAAACTTCAAGCAAACTAAAAACACCTTTCCCCCACCTCCTGCCCCCGTTTCCATCCACCCTATTCTACCTCCTCCCCACAAGCAGCATTGGAGAATGGGGGCTGCAGTCAGTCCATGATGCTTTGTCATCTGCTGCCCTTTCACGGTCACTCTCTGCCCCTGCTCCCCGTGGGGTCCCTCCCACGGGATGCCGTCCTTCCCGAACTGAGCCTGAGGGAGCTGCCCACAGGCAGCAGCTCTTCAAGAACTGCTCCCACATGGCTCTGTACCACAGGGTCCATCCATCCGTCAGAAGCAAACTGCTCCAGCACGGGTCCCCCACGGGCGGCAGCTCCCCCCAGACCCCTGCTCCTGCGTGGGCTCCTCTCCACGGGCTGCAGCTCCGGCCCGGGGCCTGCTCCTGCGGGGGCTCTCCATGGGCCGCAGCCTCCTCCAGGCCACATCCACCTGCTCCACCGGGGGCTCCTCCATGGGCTGCAGCGTGGAGATCTGCTCCATGTGGGACCCATGGGCTGCAGGGGGACCACCTGCTCCACCAGGGGCCTCTCCACGGGCTGCAAGGGGAACTTCTGCTGCGTGCCTGGAGCACCTCCTGCCCTCCTTCTGAACTCACCTTGGGGGCTGCAAGGCTGGTTCTCACTCTTCGCTTTTCCTGCTGCAGTTGCATGGTGCTTTTTCCCTTTCTTCCATCTGCTCTCCCAAAGGCCCAACCAGCGTCGCTCCCTGGCTGGGCTCTGGCCAGCAGTGGGTCCCTTTTGGAGCTGGCTGGAGCTGGCTCTGATCTGACATGGGGCAGCTGCTGGGCTCTACTTGCAGAGGCCACCCCTTCTACCAAACCCTTGCCACGTAAACCCAAAACAATCCAGTATAACACACCTGTGTCTAGTACCAATGAGAAACCTCACCACTAGAGAATACATTTTTATTACAAGGAAAATGGATCCCGAGCTCTCTGGTAGCACTGCTGCATTTGCAGGTTTATACGCTCAAGAAGAAGCCTACCTGAACTTTCTCTTCCTTGCCCTCTATCATGCATTTTTAAGTTTATCATATGCCACAAGTATCATACTGCCTCCTACACTCTGCTGTTTGGCTGTTCTGTTTTATCCTGAAAAAACGCAGATCTCAGACCTGGACTGATTGCTGCATTAGGTACTTCAGGAAGAACATGCAAAAAACTTGGGAGCTACTGCTGCATGAGGCAGGGAGTTTCCCCGGTCATCTGATCCACTGGAAGGGTCTGCTCCATATCTTCATCAAAGCTGTAATGAGCCTGGTAGCTGTGTCCTGTCCATGACCCAGTTAATTGTCTCTATAGAAATATATGGATAACTCTGAAATGGTATTTAAGTCTTAATTTAGGTGCCTGTGAATTTATGGAAGGTGCTTGCAAGCCTGCTTCTGTTCCCAAATTAGCCAGTGAATATGTTATAGTTTTGCATTAATTGTTTATCTTCTGTTTTCCTTTGTGTCCCTGTGTATAAGGAATAACACCCTTAAAAGGTGTTTTGGGGAAAAATACTGTTTAGTACTCAATAACATCAGTCATTTAATCTTTAATTTGGTATCAGATATATACCAAGCCATAACCAGAGGAATGGAAAGATCCTACAAAATGACGCTGCAACACTGGTCTATTATCTTCATGTTTTCAAAGCCATGTAGAAAAGTTCAGTTGCCTGACATACATATGGGATCAAATTCAATAATTCAAATCTACATTTTATAGTGTGGCCTACTGGGTAATGAAAATTTGACTGGATGATTTTGTAGTCACGGGCACTTGCCCTTCTTTTACATGGGGAAAAATAAAGATATTAAAAAATGTTTGTATATTTAAACTTACTGATGATGTGATGAATTAAAAGAAGAGTAAGATAGGATATGTGCAGTCCCTATAGATTATCTTTTGTATGTGGGTTGGAGACTACTAGGCTTTTTAACAGTTTCTAAATGTGCTAAGAAATTCCTCAAAATCTGCTGCTAGTCTGTTGACTACAACTTCTTGGCCAAAGATACAGATGGACAGATTTTTTAATACCTTCAAGTAGCATTTCATGATGATTCACACCAAGAATAGGAAAAAGAAACATAATATTTGAAACAGTTTAATATCTTTATGGTTTCTCACAATCCTGGTAACATCAGGGTTAAGACAAAAAAATTACCTGTTTGGCTATGCCCTTGTCTATCATTCTTGATTCTCTTGCCTGCTGACTGAACTTTGAATGGTTTCCTCTACTGTATTTTAATCAGAGCCTGCACAGAAAAAATATCTGCTGCTTCTTTTCTCTCATCCTTCGTTATCTTCTTTTTGCCTCCTGTACATGGTTTCTTAAGCTGGAGGCTGTGATATTTAGTGAACAACCTCAGTCTTTTGCTGACAGACAGATCAGATCGGCTGCAATCTTTCCAAAAGCACTGCTTGTTCGTTTACATGCACCACAGCCATCCCTTTCTCAGCAGACTAGATCAATCTCAGTGTTACGGAGATTATATTGCTGTCAGTAAGCCTTCAGCTTTTTCCTCACTTTGCTGTAGCACAAGGCTACATATTGAAGACTAGATGAACTTGACATTTCATGTCACCCATTCAATATGCCAAAACGGAATTTTGCTTGAAGAAAAAGTGATTCAGATAGATCATTATGTAGTTACTGGAAACAGTCCATCTTCTGTGTGATCTAGTTAAAGACAAAGGTTCTCCTTAAGTATAGGTGTCATTGCCCAAGAATTCATTTAATGTTTTGCCAAAACCAATGTGCAAGTCTAATAAAGTCCTGTGGGCAACATTTGGTAGAGGAATGGGAAAAACTGGGAAATAGAGTCAGGTTTTCTGAGTTATGATCCCAGCTGTGACTCAGTCTGTGCGTGTGGCTTAATCTGTCACAAAATATTTCTTTCTCTTCATCTTGGAAGCTGCTGAGATTCTTGTAAGCTTCTATTGGCTTTTGATGAGAACTAATCTCATCAAAATCCTTTGAAATTATGTTTTAAAAAATAAATGTTTTAAAAAATAAAATGATATATAAATTTACCTTATTTATCTTCCCAGCAAAGCTGCATAAACACTTGTAGCTTTGAGTATTTGGTCGCATGAGATTCGGAATAGATGATACAAAATATAAAGCTTAAAGCAAACTTCAAAATGGATATTTTTTTCAAAATAAACATCACATTTCGTTTTAAAAGATCTGCATATTGGTAGTATAGCTCAGTGGCTTATTCATAATTTAATGGTTGCTGGATATTTTTTTTCTCTAATGAAAATCAATCCTCTTCCCCCCCCCCCCCCCCCCCAAAAAAAAAAAAGGCAAAAAACCTTAAAGATCAGTAGTCACACCTATGGAGTTAGGTATTTAAAAAAAATAAAAATAGGCAAAATAATGAGAAGTTTTGCCCAAGGCAATATATAGACTGAATGATTTCCAGAATCATTTTCTTTCAAAAAAGAAATCAGGATGTGATCAGAAGTGAAAGCAGCACTTAATTTACAGTTATTCACTCTGTAAGACAGTATTCTTTATTATTGCATCTTCCACTTTCTCATGGCATTCCTAATGCCCTGATTTGCTCACTTAGTTTGACTATTATGTTCTGTTTTTGAAAAGTATGAGTTGGAAATATGATCTTTGTTTATGTGAGTAGCACAATTATTGCTTTCAATGTGCCCATTTGAGTCTGTAAAAATTTCCAAAGTCAAATGCAGATCCAAGATCTATAACTAAATTTTGCATATTCACTTACTTTGGGTGGATGTGCAGGGATATGAAATGCATCCAGAAACATGGGGCAGATCATGATTGCCTGTGGACTTGGGGATGGGGGGATAAATGTATGGTTAAAATTGCCCTAAAAGTCAGAGGATACAAATGAGATATTAATGAAAGTCTGGGATGGGCAGTGTACTAGCCATAAATAGCTGCTGCTGCTGTTTGACAGTTCGCTTGTTTGTATTGTGATTAGCATTATAAATGTCCATACATTTCTCATCAGCAGTGTTACTAGGCAGAGAGCATGTCTTCATTTGTATTCATAGTCAGGATATTACCTTTTGTCATGGGATGTGTGGGTTTTTTGTTTGGTTGGTTTGGTTTGGCTTTTTTTTACCCTTCTCTCCACTTTATTTTCCATTCTCTGCTTCTTAGCTCTTATTAGTCTGTCTTCCCTCAGCACTTTTTTCTCTAGAACAATTCTCTATCCCTTTGGAAATTCCTCCTATTTCTTTTTGATTTGAGTAAAGGCAGCATTTTTTCAACAGTCAATGGTGAAATTCATTGCCAAAGACAATAATTGAGGCCACAGAAGTATGTGGGCCAGATGTCTGTCCTCCAGAGCACCTGACATGTATATGGTTTGGGGTTTTTTTTGGTGCTTTGCAGCAGTGGAAATTAATCTGTGAGCCAAGTACTGAAAGAAATGGGAAAAGTTAATGCTTCGTTCTCCGTTAGAATTGCTGGCAAATATAGATAGAAGTAGAGCCTTGTTATAACAAGAAAATTACAATGTTTCTGTGAGTCTGTCCACATCTGAGCATGAAATATGCAGTGAAGCATAGCTATAACCACCAAGGAGGGTCAGGGACAGCCATAGGAAGGCAAGTCAAAGTGGTCACAGTAACAAACCCCAAGTCATAGAATGGTCTGGGTTGAAAAGGACCTTAAAGATCATCTAGTTTCAACCCCTCTGCTTTGGTCAGGGTTGCCAACCACTAGAGCAGAGTGCCCAGAGCTGCATCCAGCCTGGCCTTGAATGCCTCCAGGGATGGGGCATCCACAACCTCTCTGGGCACCACCTCTCATATGTGCGAGTACAAAGCAAGAATCATAGAGTAATAGAATCATAAAGTCATTCAGATTGGAAAAAACCTCTTAGATCATCCAGTCTAATCTTTAACCCAGTACTGATAAGTCCACCACTAAATCGTGCTACTAAGTTCTACAGCTATGCATTTCTTGAAGACCTTCAGGGATGGTGACTCAACCACTTCCCTGGGCAGCCTATTGCAATGCCACACAAACCTTTCAGTAAAGAAATTTCTCCTAATATCCAACCTAAACATCCCTGGTGCAACTTGAGGCCATTTTCCGTTGTCTTCTCATTGGTGCTTGGAAGAAGAGACTGATCCCCACTTTGCTACAACATCCTTCAAGGTAATTGTAAAGTAAAATAAGGTTTCTCCTGAACCTCCTCTTCTCCAGGCTAAACAACCCCAGTTTCCTCAGCCTCTCCTCATAAGACTTGTGTTCTAGACCCTTCACCAGCTTTGTTGCCCTTCTTTGAACACACTCTAGCACCTGGATGTCCTTCTTGTAGTGAGGGGCCCAAAACTGAACACAGTATTCAGTGTTCTGGAGTGCAGCCTTACCAGAGCCAAGAGCAGAGGGACAATCACTTCCCTAGTCCTGCTGACCCTTCTATGTCTGATACAAGCCAAGATGCTGTTGGCTTTCTTGGCCAACAAAGATTTGGAGTTTAAGTGGAGACTTGTTAGAGCCACCAGAGGGATGAGCTCTCTTCCAGTGCACTTGAACCTACTTGACGGATCATCCTAGGCATCACTTCCTTGTGCTTCCCTTTGTACTGACTGCACATAATGTTATCTTCAAAAACATTTGCAGAATTATGTCGTCACTAATTATAGAAAGCTTCATATTTGTTATCATTTGTGAAATTATCTTCAGTTTACTTGTACAAATAACTCTTCTCTCTCTTCCACTATTTTTCCTTAGTGTTTATGATATGATGAAATCATATCATCATCAGCTGATGAAAGGTAAAAAGCATGGAAACCTGGAGCTGTAGACATTAGAAAATACAATTTATGCAGAAACTTCAGAAAAGTTTGTCTTCTGTGCTAGCATCTGTTTTTTTTTTGCTTATTTTGCATATTAAAATTTGATCTAAGAATAACTGATTGGACACTAGGTATTTATTTTTTAATTACACACACATGTTTTCTTGAAGGTAGAACTTCTCATTCAACAGCTTATACTCACCGTTTCTCATTTTTCACACCAAGAGATTCTCAAAGCATTCAACACAGTCATATGTGTTTCAAATGTGTTTCATATGTGTTTCAAAACAGCACTCTGCAGTAGCCTGGTTTGACTGTGAGATATTTGAGATGAATTTGCAGACATGAGCTCAATTGTCAGAAATTTTAAACTGAGATTTTCTGTTTAGATTGATAACTATAACTGGCTGAAGAAAGATGGGGAAAGCTGACTAGTCTTTTTCTGAATTTAATTACTTCCATGTGTGCTGAACTCTGACAGTTAAAGGAGGATTTTTTTAATTACTTTTTTTTTTTTTATACATATATATTGACATTATGGCCTATGGTAATAAAGCTACTCTTAGAAGACAGAAAAAGATGTCACAAAGGAAACAAAAAATGAATTTAATAGAATAATAGCAAGTTAAGAAGACCTCTGAGTTCATGTGTTGCATAGGTCTGACTCTGTGAATAACTGGAGAGCATGTTTTATTTTTTCCATGGTATGCATTTACAGGAATTATATGAAAATAAAGAAACGTCAGTCTGTTGAACTCTTGCATTGGTGACTTCTTATCTGTGTGAGAATTCCCATCAAAATGAACAGGAGCTAGCTGTTGCCAGTATTTAATGATAGGGCTTGAGATACAATCTCAACTTTTCCTTCTTTCCACAAGCATTCAGCTCTTACTTGGATTTGACTCAGAGCATGATCCTTTGAAACTGGTGACACTGAATACTTTCTCTTGTTCCCCTCTTAAAGCATGGCTAATGGATGCATGTGTATTTGTCTAAGCTATTACACAAATACAACTAGGACATTTTCAATTTAAGTGTACATAATACATTTGGCTTATATGAGCCATTTCAAATAAACCAGAAGAACTGATGGAGTTGCAATTGTCAATCAAGCCATTAGCTTCAGGGGAATTGCTCACTGAAGCAGGATGAGTTTTGGATTCCACTGAGGTTTCCAAAGGGAATCTACGAGCAGCTTGTCTTTCACTGAAAGAGCCCTCCTGGTGTTCACCAGTCCCTAAGCTGCGCATGTTGAACTTGTGTTCTGCAGTGCTTAAAAGCTGCAGTGCTACTTTGAGAAAAGTACATATTTGGTATCCATAAATTATGCTGTTCTTATTAACCTGCTTTAAGTTTTGAAATTATGCTTCAGGTATATGAAATTATACAAAATCTTTTTTAAAATTACAGACTGTATTCCCTCAACTATGCAAAGCAGTCCTTGCCTTTGGTGTAGTTGATTTCATTAACTTCTTTGACATATGTAAGTGCTTGTCATTGTAAGAAAAGTTTACAGATTAGAGTTTGATCTTTTTGTAGAGGTGGAACAAAATCTTCACTTGTCCCACTTGCAGCTGAAAGAGGAGTTATATGCAGGTGGCAATCCAACTACCTTCTTCATCTTTGGTTTGTTTATTCACATATTAATTTGCAAGTCATCCCTAAGAGGGTCTGCAATCTGAGTTGCAGAGCTTGTGCCTCTGTTGCATTTTAACCTGTGCTGACAGAGCTGACTGCCACACAAAATGCTGTGGCGTGCCTGTGGACCGTGACATCTTATGTCTACGGATGAAATACTACATAGGTCAAGGCTGAGAACATTATTATTCTTATGCCATACCATTGCAGTTCAAATCTGAAGATGCAAAAGAATGGAAAAAATCACTTATCTGCCCAAGATGGAGCTTTTGCACACATATAAGCTGAAAGATCTATTTTACCTTTAGGATATGTATTCACTCTTCACTCAAAAAAAAACAAAACAAAACATTTTGAATTGAATGTCATGAGGGGCTCAACTTAGCTGTCTAAACATGGGCACCTGAACTAGTAACATGGGTTACTAGTGTCAGGCCTTCTGTGGAAAGATGCAGGTCTCCCATACAACCAGTTCCAGGTGGATGACCCACATGCTTAATGGTATTTGTATGGCAGTTAATATCTAAGCTTTGTGAATTTGAAACAAGCCTTTAGGTTTCACTGCAAATACCCCCTTATCCATGATCATTTAAAATTGGAAAGGGTAGAGGATTATTACATTTATAATTGCCTTCTTACCTTGTAAAACAAATGATTTCAAATTCCTAGCTTTTGCATTTTGTCTGTAAAATATGGAACAAAGATTCTGTATGAAAAATGAAAAAAAAAAAGAAAACAAAGTTTAGCCAAAGAGGAGACTTCTCATCGTGTACTAATATAATACTATTATTCTTCAGCCAAATTCTTGAACACTGTCATGCAAGACCCTGACTGCTGAGATTCCACATCTTGTTCTGAATACTGTGACAGAAAAGATTTGTTTGCATCTCCAAATTTAATCAGTTACTTCACAGTAAGGGAAGGAAAAGCACCTCACATTTACCAAAGTTTATTTTTAGAATTGTTAAGTTAATGAAGCATTATTTTAAAAGTACATTTTTATTCTAGAAAAACAAAGCAAAGTCCTCATTTGCTCATTAAAAAATTGGTTAGAAAGTTGCTAAAGACTCTGTTGAGGTTCTCTTGTAATTCCATTAGCATCTGGCTCTTCATCAGGTTGCTGGTTAATATCCAAAGAAATGGAAATGAAACATACAGAGCTTTCATTATGAAAAGGTATTATATTTCAGTGTTGTGCATCAATAAAAGTATACAAATATCTCTTCAAAATCAATGTCTTACAACACTAGTTGTTCAAGAACCATGGCATTAAACAAATACATGACAAACGTTACTTAGAATGCTTTTTTTCCCCATGCGGTTTCTTAGTTTGTATGTTTATACTGTCACAAATGCCACTAACTTTGCCTTACAGCTAAAAGATACAATGAAAGTAGACTTTGTTATCTGTCTCAGCAGTTCTTACTGTAAATTATGAAACTCAGTCTTTCACTGACAATAAATTTGCTCCATAAAAAGCAGTGTGGTAGCTGTGCCTGTGTTACCAATGTTAAACACTTCCATTTCATAATGATAACAGAGAAAACAAAATTAAAGTTTTATATTTTATATTTTGTAAAAATGTACACGAGAGAGATTGATGCCATAGGAAAGAAAAGCTATGGGAAAGAAAAGTCAGCTAACCTCTGTGCAGACAGTAAGTTACAATTTAGACAGCCCACTGCAGCAGAAGATCAGGTTCAAGACCATCTAAGGACACTTAAGGTGTGTAAGTCCATGGGTCCTGATGGGCTGCATCCACAGGTCCTGAAGGAATTGGCAGATATAGTTGCTAAACCACTATCCACCATATTTGAGAAGTTGTGGCAGTCCAGCAAAGTTCCCACTGACTGGAAAAGGGGAAACATAACCCCCATTTTTAAAATAGGAAAAAAGAGAAGACACGGGGAATTACGGGCCAGTAAGTCTCACCTCTGTGCCTGGCAAGATCATGGAGCACATCCTCCTGAAGACTCTGCTAAAGCATGTGGAAAATAAGTAGGTGATTGGTGACAGCCAACTAAGGGGAGATCATGCCTGACAACTCTGGGACCTCTAAGATCATCCAGTCCAACCTTTAACCCAGTACTGACAAGTCCACTACTAAACCATGCTACCAAGTTCTAAATCTACATGTTTCTTGAAGACCTCCAGGGATGGTTAGTCATCCACTTCCCTGGGCAGCCTATTCCATTGCCACACAAACCTTTCAGTAAAGAAACTTCTCCTAATATCCAATCTAAACCTCCCCTGGTGCAACTTGAGGCCATTTCCCCTTGTCTTATCACTTCGGTTCATGAACCTTCTCTCTACTTTTCAGGGTGATACAAAAATTGTCAAATTCTGATGTATCATTCGCAGCATCTAACAACACCTGACTTCTGCCTCAAATGCCAGGCATGCTTTATGAGTGTAGGCTCCAGGAGAGGGTAAAACAGAGCTGTTCCACTCAAGATCAGACCAAAAATAAATAAATAAATAAAATGTAAAATATAAAATAAAAAAAAAATGTGGGTTTTACCACAATTTGATTCCTGGCTTTTATTTTTCTTCCAGAAAAGTCAGGCCATGGGGTGTAGCTCACTTTAGACCACCTCGTGGAACAGTATTGATGCTGAACAGTACTGGTCCTGCTCTGGACCTCATACTGACTGTGCTGCTTCCTTTATTTTAGATTTATCATTGGTAGTATTTTGGGAATGCCTATAAAGCTGCATGATCTCATAGCTATAAAACTTATGGTCAATGGCTATAAAGCTGCATGAACTTCCTGGGACACAACATCAGAAAACAGTGTTCCTTCCCTACCAGAGGGAGAAAAGGAAATCAGAACATCAGTTAATGCCTGGTAGAAGTATACTTACATCATGATAGATTCTTTAGTAGTATCATTTTATTTTATACAATAAGAGTCACCATGTCACAACACAAGATTGTTATTATGCAATGCCAAATTCTCAAGCATATACCCATAAATACTTGAAGAATATTTGTTGCAGCACAGCTCCCCCTAGGCAGGAGCAGAGCAATTTTATATTCAGTAGCAAATAAGCTGCAATCTCCAGAAATTCACATCACTGTAAAGGGAAAAGTAAAGGGGGAGGAGGGAATATATTATTGTTGTTGCTATGGAAACTGAACAAAGAATAACTACTTGCCAATTTTTTTTCTGGTTCCTCCTGCAAATGAGACTAAAATGCTGAGATTTCAAGGACAAGAGTTGCTGTCAATAACTAAATATTTTGTTATTCTGGGATTTACCAGCATATTACCTTGGAGCTGTTTAGTTTCTAAATGCTAGTGAATTCTTTTTTACTGAAGGGCAGTATGTTTTAAGTACATGAAGCATGCTGTTATGAACAGGCAATTAATTTCACATGGGTAAATCGATTGAATAGTCGATCTGGTCCTAAAATTGGGGATGTATTCAGTGCATTTTATATATATCTGTAAAGACTTTTCTATAAAAAGAAGAAATTTTGAATTTACAGGTATGCATCTCCCTGCACAGCACCTGGGTACTGTAAGAAATTAAACATTGTTATTTAGATGTTTATCCCCATTCAGTTATAATATAGTAATTCCATTTGCATCTGTGTAAGAGGCTATTTGTGAGACTCTCTATACCTCTGCCTCCATTGGGCTTATGTGGCAAGGTCTTTGGTAGCAGGGGGCTGCAGGGGTGTCCTCTGTGAGCACAGCACAGCAGCTGCCCCATGTCAGATCAGAGCCAGCTCCAGCCAGCTCCAAAAGGGACCTGCCACTGGCCAGAGGCAAGCCAGGAAACAATGCTGGCTGGGTGGGCCTCTGGGAGAACATATGGAAGAAAGGGGGGGAAAAAGCTGTTGTGCAACTGCAGCTGGGAGAGAGGAGTGAAAAAATGTGAGAGAGCCAGCCTTGCAGCCCCCAAGGTGAGTTCAGAAGGAGGGCAGGAGGCGCTCCAGGCAGGGAGCAGCAGTTCCACTTCAGCCAGTGGAGAGGCCCCTGGTGGAGCAGGCTGTCCCCCTGCAGCCCACGGGTCCCACACGGAGCAGATCTCCACGCTGCAGCCCGTGGAGGAGCCCCCGGTGGAGCAGGTGGATGTGGCCTGGAGGAGGCTGCGGCCCATGGAGAGCCCCCGCAGGAGCAGGCCCCGGGCCGGAGCTGCAGCCCGTGGAGAGGAGCCCACGCAGGAGCAGGGGGTCTGGGGGGAGCTGCCGCCCGTGGGGGACCCGTGCTGGAGCAGTTTGCTCCTGGGGGATGGCCCCCGTGGTACGGAGCCGTGTGGGAGCAGTTCTTGAGGAGCTGCTGCCTGTGGGCAGCCCCCGCAGGCTCAGTTCGGGAAGGACGGCATCCCGTGGGAGGGACCCCATGTGGAGCAGGGGCAGAGAGTGACCGCGAAAGGGCAGCAGATGACAAAGCATCATGGACTGACTGCAGCCCCCATTCCCCAATGCTGCTTGTGGGGAGGAGGTAGAATAGATGGGGAGGGAGGTGTTTTTAGTTTGCTTTTAGTTCTCACTGATCTAGTCTGTTATCAATAAGCAACAACTAACTTTTTTTTTTCTGAATCTTTTTATCTCTTATGCTGAGTCTGTTTTGCCCACAATGGTAATTAATGAGTGATCTCCCTGTCCTTATCTGCATCCAGAAGCCTTTTTTATTCACTATATTTTCTCTCCCTATTCTGTTGAAGAGGGGGAGTGAGAGAGCAATGTGGTGGAGCTGACCTGGCCATCAGTGTTAAAACACCACACTGACTCATACATATTTCATCTCTAAAACGGACAAGCAGCCAATCTATTTCTGCCAAATAATAACTTAAGTCATGCAATATTATTTTAATGACCTGTAGTTTACAACTCATCTGGAAATGAAGATGCAGCTGATTTAGGGTATAGAGTATGACCTTAAGTATGGTTTCAACCATGTTTTCTCACTCCGAGCATGGTAAGTGAAACCTAAAGTTAGTGAAATGAAATGGTCACAATCATTACTCAGACTAGAATTTGTTATTTGTTAAAGTTTAGAATAGCATAGGCAAAATTAACCGCAGGAAAATATATATATATATTCTACAGGAAAAAAATATCTAGAATCTTCTGGTGACCAAAAGGTGATAGAAGTAATTTCTCTTTTCATTTGTCTGGGTTTACAAACCAGAGGTGGAGACCTTTCTTTATTCCAGTTCTTCAGAATGCTTTCTATTGGCAGCCAGCATCATCTTCATCTTACGCAGTCTGTTTAAGGCAGGTATTTTCCCATGTAATTCTCTCTGCTAGATGTTAATTTAACTATCCTCCCATGTACAAGAAAAAGAGATATAGTTTAAATATCTCTCAGCTATAATTCATCTTACAATATCTCAGTAACATGAATATCCTGACTGTTAGGGGTAGAGAAGGAAAGAAAGGCAAAGGAGTAGAACAGGTGCTGAATGTCTTTTAAACTTGAAGGACTCTTCAATTATGAAACATAAGGGATATTAAAGAGTTGTCCAAGGATCTCTTCAAGCAGATTAGATATATAGAGATATAGATGATATATAGATAAATAAATATAGAGGTATATAGGTAGATTAGATAAATAGATAGATAGATAGATAGATAGATAGATAGGTAGATAGATAGATAGGTATCAAGGTCTGAATTCTGATAAACTTGAATAAAAAACACTGATGGAAATCACAGATGGTAGAGGAGGCAACTCACCATCAGCAATGTTCCCTAGAAAGAGATGATGATTTTCCTACAATTTCATTTCTAAATTGTCTTTCAAGTGCATCTCGGGCATAATGATTATGATTATCTGGAGGAGGAGATGCTATCATTCAAAATAGTAGCAGCTATTAATAAAATAAAATTAAAAAAAAAAATGTTAACACTTAAATTCCCAAACATCAATCTGATGAGGTTCTTTCCTTTTGAAGAGGATTTCGTAAATTTCATTTACAAAATTTGATTTAATTTCATACAATTCAAACATTTGATTCAGTCATTCATTTACAAGAGTCTATGTAGTTTCTAATACAACCTTTAATTGAACGTTTTACTAAATATGATCTAAATATGATACAGTATAACTGTATGACCCTGCATAATAAATATGACCCTGCATATTTATTATATATTTTCAACATACACAACTCTAAGGTATTTTCCTGTCAAGAGTGCATAGTGCTGGAAATCCCCTACTGTTATAGTGTATAGCATCAGAAAGACTGTTCTTTGAATTATAAGGAGTTTCTGAATGTATTCTTCATTATTGTCTCAGTATAGAAGTGAATGCAAATGGCACCTCTACATTTTTGTTTGCTTGTTTCTTTTTGCTTTTGTTTTCTTTGCAGTCTAATTAGGACAAAAATCTGCCTCACTTTTGTCACTCTATGGCCATTGACAGTAGTGAGTCAGTCAGTCAGTTGTGGAAATCTAAATGAGTTATAAAACCATTTAATTGCAGCATTGCAGAACTGCAAGAGTAGGTGGATACAACTATGAATTTCAAATGAACTAATGGGCTAATTACCTCATTATCTTATTATTCCTATAAGCTAAATACAGTATCTCTTTGCCATATATAAAGCTGTGTCTTAAACAAGTTTTATCATATATCTCGTCTTTTCTTTGTTTTCCATTTCTTAGTGAATTCAATTCATTCTATTTTGACTTGACAGTAGTAGAATACACCAATATTGTATCTGCAATTAATGACAGATGTGTGTGTAACATATGGGGTCAGGCCAAGCAAATGGTACAATTTAGTGATGCAAGTAATAGTGGCTGTGCACTAAATAAAGATTCTTTCTTGGCTCTACTTGAATAAGTGGGGCTACTCTTGAAATGCCAAGCTTTTATTTGCAAAGTAAAAAGGCATTGAGAAGGGGAAATCTCTACAATCAGCAGAGATATTTGCAGCACAAATCAGCTTAGCTTTGGCATGCAGTGAGTGGACTTGATAATCTCTGCAGCCCTAGACATAGCTCCACTGAATTTGTCTATGATCCTTTCAAAACTAATCATAATTTTGTGTACTACAGAACATGTTCATTGCATAGCGTCAGCTCTCTCCAACACAAAAGTTCAGGTGCATTTTTGGCTCAGAGAAACTCAAGGGTAAAATGCTTGCTATTTGTAAAGCCAGGATTACACCCTGCATTGTTAGATGTTTGTAGTAAAGTAAAGATTTCAGTAATGTTGTTTTGCAGTGATTTCCCTTAGGCCAAATTTCTTTTGAAAGAATATGATAGCTTGAAGAGTAGTCACAACTTACAGTGGCATAGTTATGTTTTTGAAGGTATCATTTATAGCAAACTTTCTGAATGAAACAACCTATATTGACAACCTATGTTTAACAACCATTTGACTACATATGTGTGCTAAAAGTTAGGACCTGGCATACTATGTTCTAGCCACATATATAACTATGTTCTAGCCACTTCATACAACTTTCTATTTATTTTAGCTGATGAGCACATATTAATTTCTTATACTATGCCTTGGTCAATTATACTATAAAATAAAAGAGTAAATTCTACATTTAGGCTTCGTCATGTAAAAGCTAGTATTGAGAAAAAGAAAAATAAGATTATGTGATACAATAGAAATGCACAGAAAAAAAGATACATATGCACACATACATATGCACATTTATATATTTTTAAATGTGTTAATTTTTTACTTTTTTTAAGTATTATCTTAAATGTCTTTGCATTTTTTTCATAGACATTGACTGTCTTAATCTCTGTTTAACAGTTTGAATTGTTCATATCTTCAAGTTTTATGTTTAATGAATATTGTTTCTAGATCCTGAGTATATAGTTATCAACCAGTCATTGGAGCAGGATTTAGTCTGATATTAAAGCACTACAACTGGGTAATATGTAAATTACAATGTGTAATATTGCAATACATAAAGTGTACCAAGGCAGGATGGTCTCCTGTGGCAGCTGGAGACTATGAGCTCTACTAGGACATCTAAGGCAAGACCTAAGAGTAGGTTAAGATGTGACATTAGTTTTCTTCATTCCAGTCCCTGAGCAAAGATGTTCTGTAAAACAGGCTGTAAAACAAATGAATCTGAAATGAAGCAATGATGACACTTTCAGTTAGAAGTGTTCAATAATTCATTTAAATGCCACTCCCCATCTCCTGAATAACATGTACTTCCCTCTGTAACAGATATAGTGGAACCATGGAGGAAAATTTTCATTGAGAGTTCTTAAAAAGGTTTAAAAAAATTAGCTAAATCATTTTTCACTGAAAAATGGGAGGTTTTGCATGAATATTCTATTTTGATAGTATCTGCTACAGAGAACTAGCAATACAAATTATTTCAGCTTTTTTCTGGCTTGAAAGATATTTGACCTTGTTGCTTCATCCTGACTTTTCCACTCCGACATTTCAAACGTCTCTCAAGTGAAATGTCTGATAAATGTGGATCACTTTCTTTCCTTTTTTCTTATCTAGCAAAGTTAGATTCTTTTCACTTTTTTTCTCTTTAAGGATAAAAACTTTGAAACCAGTGCTTCCAGTAGAAAGAACATTAGCTTCTCTAGCTGTCACAAATCTTCTCTGCATCTGTGCCAACACTAGCAAATTGAACCGGGCATGGGCCTGAGCACCTCCACATAGTCATTCACACTTAAACTGTTGTGGTCTCTGGCATGGTTCTGGCTCCAGCCTACTAATACTCACTCACGTGCTTCAGGTAGGCTTCCGGTTTAGCACCTTCCAGGAGCATGAGCCACAGAAAGTTTGGACTCGACCCTTCTCCTTTATGGGAATCTGGAAGACCAGCTGTAAGGACAACGGCTGTGGCATGATCTCAGACATGCTTATTTGTGCAGTTATAGCAAACAAGAAGAGAGGGAACAGCTACTCTTGGAAACTTCCTTATAGAAGTATAATATTCACTAGATAAAAAATTGTACTTCTGTTACAAGACTCACAATATTTCACTAACAGTAGTTTGACTTTTTATGAGACTGAACAGCTCTATGCACCTTCTGCTGTCTAACCACATTGCCTTGCTGGGGCCTGAATAAAACAGAAGCTACTCATCACTGGACTCAGAAGACATTTGTTCTTCTGTGTGTACATGAAACCAAAAGACAATGGTATGAGGGCTATATGTGCTCTTGGAGGCTTGATTTGTCACATCAAACAGGGAAGAAAAAAAAGAAAAAAAAAGGAATCAAGAGAACAAAAGGATATTGTTGTGTTTTAAGTAATTTGTCCATGTTTTTGTTTGTTTGTTTGTTTGTTTTCGTAGTTCTTTCTAGGTAGCAATGTTTCTGCTATATCTCAGGAGCTGGACTCGATGATCCTTATGGGTCCCATCCAACTCAGGATATTCTATGATTCAATGATTCTGTGATTCTACAATTCTTATTTTTTTCTCTTTCATACCTATTGATTTGGCCTTTATCACTTGGAAGGAAGTTATGCAATAGTTAGTGTCCTGCAACAGTTAGCAAGCATTAAAGTCTGGTATTTTATTATCAATATTCACTACACTGTTCGGATAAGAAATTATTGTGAATATAGCGCTGTGTGAGGATATTTACTACAAATTACTGCTCCATGCATGAGGTTACAAATGCCAATAAGATACTGGGGGCTCAAAGATAATGTTCAGCTCTCTGCAGCCAACAAGTAAGGGTCAGCTGAATAAACGAAAGGCAGATCAGTTTACATCAGGCTGATAATTTCTATTTCATTTGACATTTTGTCCCTGCTGAATTATGCACGTTATCTAAATTATGTAGAATCTAAGAAACTTTCTTTCATTGTTTCTTTTCATCTTAATCAAAAATATTAAATCATTTCCATGCAAAAGAGTGGAAAATGTTCATTTGTATTGAATAGATCATGCTAATGTAAGTAAAAACAAGAGTGGAAAAACCTCCCTAAGTTGGCTTTTCTTCCTCTCATTGTCAGCACATTTTACTTGCAGATGCCTCACGCAGATCTTAGTTCTATTCAAAAGTATTCAGTTCCAAACAGGATCAAAGTAGTTCATCACCATCCATTTCTCTTCACTAGCTTACTCAAGGTTGCTGTTGTGTAAGATCTGCTTCCCCTGACTCCCGTAATTCCCTTCACCCCAATAAGTCCAACCTACATATGTCATATGTAAAACCAAATGGCAATGTGGAAGGTTTGCATACTAAAGGACTTTAATCACACATACATTAATTACATGACTTTCCTGTGCTGTGGGGGAGATGGTGCAGTGAGGGAGAGCAGCTGTACAGGTTAATGTCTTGGCTGCCTGCATGACCTCCTTGGTCCATGGGAGAGATGGCACAGTTTTGGAGGGGGGCTGGGCAGCTGTTACAGTGGTTCCTGCTCTGCTGTGCATTGTTCTAGTGCTGGGCTGTGAGGTTTTCCTGGGCTTCTCTCCACTCTCTGGGCTTTTTGGAGGATGGAAAGATACTGATGAAGGTGTGTTGGATTTACTTCCCTGGAGTTTGGTTTGTGGTTTTTGGGTTGTGTTTTTTTTTCAGTCACCATTTTTTATCTCAGTACTCTTAGCTTATTCTTACTCATAGGACTGGCTAAAGAACACAGAATCACAGAGTCACAGAATCACAGAATGGTTAAGGTTAGAATGGACCTCTGGAGGTCATCTGGTCCAACTCTCCTGCTCAGGCAGGGACCCTTACAGCAGGTTGCCCAGAACCATGGCCAGACAGCTTTTGAAGATGCAAGGAGGGAGACTCCACAACCTCTCTGGACAACCTGTTCCAGTGCTCAGTCAACACAGTAAAGAAATGCTTCTTGATTTCCAGGCAGAATCCCTTGTGGTCTAGTCTGTGCCCATTGCCTCTTGTCCTGGCACAGGAAAAAAATAACTGGCTCCATCTTTGCATTCTGCCTTCAGGTACTTATACACATTGATAAGATCCCCTCCTGACCCTCCTCTTCCCCAGGAGGAACAGTGCTAACTCTCTCAGCCTCTCCTCAGAGGAGAGGTGCTCCAGTCCCTTGATCATCTTGGTGGCCCTGCATTGGACCCATTCCAGTAAGTCCATCTCTCTTATACTGGGGGGCCCAGAACTGGACACACTACTCCAGGTACAGCCTCATCAATGTTGAGTACAGTGAAAGGATCACCTCTTTTGACCTGCTGGCAACACTTTGCCTAATGCAGCCAAGAACATTGCTAGCCTTAGCAGCAAGGGCGCATTGCTGACTCATATTTGACTTGGTGTCTACTAAGACTCCTAGGTCCTTTTCTGCAGACCTGCTTTCCAACTGGATGCCCTCAGCATGTCCTGGTGCCTGGGGTTCTTCATCTCGGTCCAGGATGCTGCACTTCTTGTTGAACATCATGAGATTCTTGTTAGCCCCCCTCTCCCCCTCCCCAGTCAAGGTCCCCATGGATGGCTGCACGACCCCCTAGTGAGTCATCCGTCCCCCCAAAGCTTGTGTCATCCACACATTTACTAAGGGTGCACTCTTCCAGATCATTAATGAAGATGTTAAAAAAGACTGGACCCAGTGCTAACCCCTGGGATACTCTCTTCATTGCTGGATTCCAACTAGACTTTCCCAATGACCAGTCCGGCCATTCAGCCAGTTTTTGATCCACTTCACTGACTTGCTGACTGCTCATCCATCACCTCACTGATGATCAGACTTTATTTATTTATTTATTTATTTATTTATGGATGCTTTCTGATTTGCTTCACTGTTGTTGGTGCTCACAATCTGCTGGTTCTAGATACTTGAGGATATTTTGGGACTTCTTGTTGATATCCAAGCTGATTGCATAACTTGGTTGCCTGTTTCCTTGACCACACCACAGCTATCTTGTTGTTTGGGACAGAGGGTTTGATCATATTTTCGTCTAATTCTACTACAGCAAGTTGGTTAAAGTTCACAGACCTACACAAGCAGATTTACTAACTAGGCCATACTCAGGCTAATTGCTACAACATAGTAAGCACTGTTAATATTATAAATATTTTCACCGAAAGAAATTATATGGTTTTAAACTATTAAGAACTTTCACACTGAATTCAGTCAATTTGTGTTTTGTTTTGTTTTGTTTTTCACAATCAAGGCATTAGAGCCTGTGGGTGAGGGGTTGTGTGTTTTTTTGTTAGTTTGTTTTTCTACAGCTACTGAGATCTTTAGGATGCAGATAACACTTGAACCTTGGTTTCTAAGCCCCACAGAAATCAGAATTTGTTTCAAAGAGTTTTTTAACAAATCTTGACCACAAAAGAATGTGGTGGAATTCATATGTCATCATTTCTCAAAATGTGATAGTTAAAACAGTAGGTGATAGAAAAAAATGCATATTAGTGGAGAATTAAAGTACTTTGGGCTTTTGAATACCTCTTTCTTTTGGCAGGAACAACATATATTTGATCCACCTTGGCAAAGATGAACAGCAGTATCTTTTTTTTTTTTTTTTCTTTAGTCAGATATTTGCATCTTCTTACTGAGGAAACCTTAAGCAACTCCATTAACTTCAGGGGCTTCCAGTAAAGTCCTGAGCTCCACTAACTTCTTTAACTAGATCCCTACTGACCATAGAGGGTACTTAGGAAACTGTGGCAAAGCAAGGTTGTAACACAACCTTTTGTCTAATGCGTTTTCAGATAATCAAAGTATTGTGCCCAAGTGATGGTACACGAGTGTAAACAATATTTCTATGTATCTCATGCCTCATCTGTAAACACTATGTGGTTGTCTTAGACACCCTCTGGAATTTAAAATAGCACTAGAAGTCTCTGTTTGGACAACTGAACTAAGCCTGTAGTTGCTCTATAAAAAGATATAAAATCAGAGTTGTACTAGTGTTGCCCTGAATCCTAGCCATACTGATTGATACGTGTTCAGACAGCTTGCAAATTGGTAGGTAAGACCCTGCACTTGGTCACAGAAACAAGATTACTCTTTGAAACCCTGGATTTATTTCCTTTGACACATACTGACTACTGTGGAGAATTCCTCCCTGAAGATGCTTAAATCAAAATGTCCATTTTTTCTTTCCCTTAAATCTTTATGCTATCATTGGAGCAACAGTTTTACAAGTAAGACCCATTGGGAACAGTGATGATGTTCCCTGACTCCTAAATCTCAAGGAGAAAACATCTGAAAACATATAGGTCATCCAAAAAAGCAGAGAGCCTTGGCAGCTCCATTTCTGTATTCTCATACCTAAATCTCAATCAAAATACATTGACCCCTGGTTTGTGAAGAATGTCAATGTCACTGACTGGGATTCAATACATAGATGCATTTTACCCTGTCCTAGAATGAGGTTCAGAACTTCATCCTGGACTATATTTTTTATGTTTTTACTCCTTGCACTTGACTTTCAAATTCTAATGTCTTAAGTAAAGAGATTTGTAACCAAGGATACATGAAGTGTTATTTCTCTTATTGTTCAATAAATTTGACACGAGCTACAGAAAGCATCTATCTATTAGCACTTTCAAGTAAAAATGTTTTCCTACTTCCTTTCCTATAATTTGTCTCTGCCTTTGATAAATGGCTTATAGCTTCAATGTCAAATATCACAGATTTACATGCCATGGTAGGACAAAGTTAAAACAAACAAACAAACAAATAAACAAAGCAATTGTTTTCCTTAGTCTATATGAAGAAAGATTTATGATTTCCATTTCCTCCACAGATTAAATGTTTCTTGCAGAACCATAGCATATTCCCTAGCAGTTTCCACAGCAGAGGGCCATAATGGGGAGTCAGAGATTCCAGAATGTTATGATTATCTTTGCTTTTAATTATAAACAGTTTTGACAGCTTTCAGCTTTGACATTCTAACAAAACACTGATAAGAATATTTATGCTGTTATGATTGATGAACATAATCAGGACTGCAAAGACCAAAGTTAATCTTATAAATTAGCTACAGGCTCCTCTGTTCTGTTTAAAGCAATGTTTAAGATTTCTTAAGATTCTTTAGGATCTGAAGTAGACTGGAGCCAGGCTGAGTATTGAAGAGAGTATGAACATGCTTTTTTAGTGAAGAGGAGGTGATTAGGACTAACATATTAACGCCAAATGAATTTTTTGTTTCCCACTGCAGAAGAAAAAGTCACATTCTGCATGACTTACATACTTAGCACCGCATTTTCAGTGTTTTGCTTTATGCTTTTGTTTTTCTTTCTCTGTCCATGGAGGTCTGAGGTGTACCAAAAAAGACTATTCTGCTTAAACTAGAAGGATTACCTATGATGCTGTTGATGATGGGTATGCAGTTTGTATTGTAAACAAGAGACATCCAGCTGCCACTTGCAATGAAGCCTTTCTGTGAAATCTGTTAACAATTTGATTATAAAATCAAGGTTTTGAAATGTGAAGGCACAAGCAGCAATCAAGTTATTCAGTGCTTTATACAAAGAATACGTGCTTTATTATATCTATTACAGTACCAAAGTGATTGGTGATTAGCAGAGAAAGGAAGAAGCTAAACTTCATGCACATAGAAATTTAGATTAGATCAAAGCCTTCTGGTATAGACATACCAGATTGGCAATATGATATGATTTATGAACTGTTAATTAAATCTACCTCCTCTGTGTCAGATTGAATACATGAATATAAATGTCTTTACCTTGATAGCAGATAGCCAAGCC
This sequence comes from Anser brachyrhynchus, assembly GCF_964034855.1. Taxonomy (NCBI): domain Eukaryota; kingdom Metazoa; phylum Chordata; class Aves; order Anseriformes; family Anatidae; genus Anser; species Anser brachyrhynchus. The sequence goes on along the minus strand of NC_137696.1, from coordinate 113,972,000 downwards.
TTAGCTTATATAATGACTGTACATGGCATACTGATGAAAAACTAGACTTACACAACAAAACACTTTGTAAATATGACCCCAATAAAAGACAATCACAAGCACAATAAATTTCCACTTCTGAGCTATTCCTAAATAAAATTGAGCATAATATTGATAAATAGTCCTTGCATTTTCTGTAGTCGTAGAATAAAAATAATGTTATAAATGCATTCAAAGATTGTTTTATTTTTCTTTGCTTTTTTTTTTTTTTAATTAAGATAGAACCACTATGGTAATTGCTAGAGTAATATGAATTTCTTGATTTTACTAGGCTGCTAAAGTTACCAAAAGTAATTCTGTTATTTGCTAATAATTCTAAAAGGTATTGAATACCTAATTTTTATTACTGTAATATAATGGACCTTATGGCTATGGTGTCTAAAACATGGGAATTAGTTTGGACCAGCAAATAAAAGTTACATCTATGACATTGAATTCTATGTACTGTAATCTAAGAAATCTGTTTTGTAAAGTGAGCTGCATGATGGCACATTTCTCATCGACTGATCCAAAAAAAAAAGAAAATTACTTTCACCATGTGTGTTATCTTTGTGCTTCGAGTTCTGGCAGCTCCAGGTAAAAATTCAGTACCATTTCAACAAATACTATAGTATTTTCTTCTGCATAGTCTGATCATCCAGTTCATAACTTCCAGAGTATACATAACATCATTAGACTCCATTACAAAGAAGCAGGAAAAGGTAGCAGTACAATAATTTAACAGTTAATATTCAGAAGACTATACTATAAAATCTTAGACTTTTGTGCCTTTGCAAATGCATACTAAGTCCTGATTTTCTTGTTCACTTGGGTAACTCAATTTTAATCTTTATGACAGCTCAGATAGCTAAGGTGACTTATTTTTGTGTAATATTCTGTATTTGCATAGCACCTCTCCTCAAAGGATGACTGTATGTGGTACCTATACATTGATTACATTTCTATCCTCTTTTCTTTTCTTTATCCCTCAGCCCTATCATCATGGTCTCTTTTTCTTGTTGTCTACTGTGTTACCTCCTATTCAGCAGCATAGAAGGAGTGATGCTGATGGCAGTATAATTGTACTATTTATAATTAATTACAGTGAAAAGGGAAAGGAGTATTAATAAATGCCAGTAACGGGACAGGTGAAATTTAGAAAGCATTCTACATTTCTGGTTTTATTTACATTATATTTCTGTGAAGGAAACTTGAATATTGGTTACACTATAATTCACAATATTATGAGTGTTATTGTGTTTATTTATTTATTTTTATTTATTAATAAAGGACAAGCTGTCATCCCAAAGTAATCTGGTAATTAATTCTAGAAAAAGGATGCAGGACAGAATGAAGAGTTCTCATCTAAAGTCTAGCACTCTTCTTTTTTAATTTGCAATAATAACTTGGCTACTTGGCTATAACATCCTCTTAGTCTTTCCTGCTTGAGCTATTCAACTTTGTATGAATGTGCTCTTTGTATAAATGCTCTTTGGAGCAGGGATTGGAACACTGATGTTTGGCTTCTCAGGGGACTGCTCTGATCACCAGCCTCCGGAGTCAGACCCACGCCTCCCACTCCCACCTCAGAATAGGACTGGCAAGGCTCCAGTACAGCCATTGCAGTCATTCTACAATCTTTTAGGCAGTATGAGAGGAACCCAAATATTCTTTTTGCTGGTTTTGGAAGGAAGAGTCTGGCTATGAATATTTAATCCTATGAGTCCTAGGTTACATTGCTAAAAAAAACATTTCAGTACAACCCACGTTTTTAAAAAAGCATGCACACTCATAAATGTACTGCATCTTTTCAAGACATTTTCCTCCTGACCTTCCTTGCACAAATATCTGCTATGATCTTTGTATGGAAAAGCAAACACAAGGCAGTGGATCCTGAATAGGAGGTGTGAATTCTGTAAGAATACCAGTTATTTCCTTGTTATATTTAAGATCTCCAAACCTTGTCATTCAAGAATAATTTTTAAATCTATGACCTTAAATTTTATAATCTCTTGATACATACTTATAATAAGGAGTAATCTTATTAAAAAATCAGAAAGATTTTTTTAAATTCTTCATGTCAGAGAGGATCATTATGTTGAATCCAAAGCAATTACTCAAACTGCTAATAATCCATTGCTAATTAGTACAACATGTTTTTTTCAAGCATCTGGATGTGGGTGTTAAATCTCTAACAGCTGTTAGTGATTCCCTGCTGTATTCCTGTATTTTATTATTGTAATCCATGTATCTCTTGAATATTAGAAGCATTTTAATACAGTTACCAAGCAACTGCTCAAGACAGCTTTATTATATGCATGTTTCTTGCATGCTTCATGAGACTGCTCTGTGAAGAGAATTATCAAAGCAAGGGAACAGAAGAGCTAGCTGGAGAAGGAGATCAGCTAAAGGAGACAGCAATTTTGGAGGATTAATTCTGTGAAAATCACTTTAATAAACCTCAAAGACTCAAAGAGTGTAGAGGCTGTTAGCTGCCTACAGCTCCAAGCATCACACTCTGCTGTGTCAGGTTGACTGCAAGTTTTTTTTTTCCACAAATAAGTCTTTGAGGGACTTAAGTTATTCTGTCTTGGCCTTAAAACTCTACAGGTGTGGAGCATCCTTTCAAACATGCAACCTTTAGTACAAATTTAATGATAAAAAAAATAGTTTAAAATTGCAGGATTTGTATGTGTTGGTTTAGTGCTTCTCGTTTTCTTTGCAGTCCATTTTTTGCACCCTTTAGGTGCAAAACATCCGTACAACTCAACATATTTTTAGGCATTTTCTGCAATAATAAGAGTTTTGTAAACAAAGTTTACATCATATACGAAAGCTGGATATTTCCTGTAACCACATGATTTCTAGAAGCTGCAGTGTTTGGAGGAAAGCAGCTACATATATACTTCATATATATTTGCCAACATACTTTGATTATAGTTAGATTCTAAGGAATTGGCATGACATAGTATTTTTAGAAAACTGTGATTTATCAACACACTGTTGCTGGGGTTGTAACAAAAATACAATTTAATAAGAGATATGAGAAGGTGACAAATAATGTTCCCTTCTGAAAGATGAAGTGGTTCTGACAATGATGATACTAAACTGGACCATACCGTATAAAAGTACATATGTGAGACATGAAACCTTCTTCATTGGAAGGATTTTGTTTTTAAATAATTTTTAAGACAACATTTTCTTCAGTCTAGAAAATGCAAACTGAGTTTCTTTGTTTCAGTACTGCTTATTCCATAAGTGGTATAGTATTATAGCATGAATTCTCCATAAGGCTTTGGTTCTTGTTTTTTTTGTTTTGTTTTGTTTCATTTTTTCTTTCTAGAAATAACATGCATAAGAGGATTTGCAGGAGCTAGCATATGTCCTGCAGGGCTTGTGCTCAGGCAAAAATAATAAATCCTTCTGGATAAGAGCTGACGTGGAACAGAGCCATGTGTCTTTTCGCTGTAACCTCTAGGACTCCAACTTCCAGGAACACAGCTTGCTGCTGTGATAATGGGTAAGTTATCAGCTCGCTGTTACATACAGTTGTGTTAGGCTGTGCTAACTGGTTACGCTGCTAGCCTTGGAAGCAATATACATGCATTTGCATGTTGCAGTGATTGAACTCATAACTTATAGTCCAGGCAGAGCCGGCTCCAGTGTCTAATCCGCAAGGTGAATGAATTCTCTGTGGATAAATGAGTTTGTCATTTATAAATGCTATGATATCCTTTTGTGTAGTTAATCACATGGGATGTAAACAGGCTGAAAAACTGCAACATCCGTATTTCCCATTAAAAGGATGCTCACCTTAAAGAAAGTTAGAAGCTCTATGGTATATCATGCAGTTGGAAAAAATAGCTGTACAGTAACAGCAGGGAAAATCTAATAGTTGTCCCAATGTATAATTCAGGGTCAAATTGATTTCAGATTATCTGTATGGAGAATACACATCAAAAGCTCTGTGGCAATCCTTTCTTGAGCAATCCAGATCTGAGAGCTGTGCTAACGGTTGCCCTAGATTGTGACTGGGGAGGAGGACTCTATAAAAGACAGGATGTCTTTCCCCACCCCCTTTATAATCAGTGCAGGAATAAGAGCAACAGCTGAGATGGCAGCATGCTTCATACGATGTAAAGAGCATAACAGACCTAGTAGACTCACACTGGAGCTCTTAATTTCTAAGTAATTTACAACATGCAAAGCCTGATTTTAAACTACAAGGACACAGGAAAGATTTATTCACAGAGATGGTTTATCTGATCCACTAGTAACTGGCCACACAATTTCAGACATTAGCATTCTGCTTTTCCACTGCCAAGCAGTTGTGAAGTTATACCTGTCACTTGTGGGTCAAGAATCATGGACCTCAGGCATTATCGAAAGATCTGGTCTTTGTTAAGGTCCACTGATTTTTGAAGAAGCCAGCAAAAGTCAGCACTAGACGGGCACAAAACATGATGATCATGCTGTTGCACACTTTAACATTTCTGGAATTACACTCACTGGCCTTCTCCCAGCCCCTGAGGAATTATGCAAGGTAGTAAAAATGATGTGGACTTCATTTCCTAAGGCTCCTCCATTTTAGCTGGAGAAGGAATATGGCACTGTAAATAGAGTATGTTTCTACTGACTTTGGTGGTGGTGGTGGTTTTTTTGTTTGTTTGTTTTTAATGTAATATCTAGAAAAAGAAACCAGCTTTGTGTTTTCTTTTGCATAATGCATTAACACCCTGTCACCTATAAATACTCAGAGTCAACCTCCTGTCATATTCCATTTGCATTTCTAGTTAACGTTTTCTTCCCCTTCTTTTCAGCACACTGTTTGACACTGCTTTGCTACTGACTTCCTGGGAGTTTGTCTACATACAAAATGAACTCAGTAGGTTCTTCTGAATCTTCCAAATTTGAAATATAAGTGTGTCCCATTTAGTTTGATTTGATTTCTGGACTAACCTGAATATGTGATAAAATACTCAGATGAAGATTTCTAAATAGATTGGTATTGAGGAATAACTACTGAAGATTAGATGCATACTCTACATTAATTCGAATTAGCTTTGTAGCTCAACTTTTAGAACAATGTCTATTGCTATTAAGACTCATCCTAGTGAATTAAGATGAATGATGACGAAATTATAATTCAAGTAAAAATATAACAACATCACGAACAAGTGCTAACACAGTTCTAACGTAGCAATCTTTTGAAAATCTACTTTAATTGTATTTCATATAATTCCCAAAAGCTATGAATGTTCCTGGGAATAGAAGATTTCTTATCTAATAAATTTCCTACTTTTTGCATGGATGGAATGAATGCTGCAAAGTGTCCAAGGAACTTCAGCATTGATCACTAAGGGCAGGATTAATATGCCTATTTATTTCATTTCATCTATTCATTTCACCTCTAGTCACAATGAGTCACTAACATAAGGGTCCCCATATCATTCCATCAACTAAAGGTGTAGTCTACAGGGTTTGAGTAGATAGAAATTGCCTCACTCAGTCTCTTCATTTCTCTAATGCAGGTTTCTGCAACTTTAAACCTTCTCAGCTCCGGTAGATTACCCTCACTATTGGGATATTGAATCCTCCTCCTCCACAGTGTCTTTATATACCCACACAGAAGAATAAGGTACATCCTGGGAGGAAAGCTGAGACATGGACCATCCTTTCCATGCTGCAGAACCGTTCATTTTCCCTGCCACCTTCAAAAATCCTCAACAGCGTCTCTCCAAGATAAATCCCAGGTAGGAGCTGGGGGGGGAATTTACACCCTAGGAGACAATATCATTAAGCCCACACCAAGTTGGGTTCTCTCTGACATTTTCCCAGTGAGTTCTGCATCTGCAAGCACCCCTGACTTTCACCCATACCATGGTGGCAGGCAGGCTACCTGTGTCTGCTGTCTGGGGCCATGCTGTATCTCACCTGCTGCAGGTTGAAGCAGGGAGAAAACTTGATAAATATGTTGTCTCTGGGCCATCAAATGCAGATATATGGCCTGGTGCTATGGTTTATAGGCATGTGTAGTCTGCCGTGGAGGGAGCTTGGTCAGGCCTGTAGCTTTTTTTGTTAAATAAATGAGTTTATTTATTCTTTATTCTTACTCCTTCCCTTTCCCGCCCAAAAAAAATAAAATAAAATAAAATAAAATAAAATAAAATAAAATAAAATAGAATATCCACTCCAACCACTGAAACATTTGTTAGAATTGGCTTCAGTGACAGCAAATTACCTCAGTGCAATATATAAATTGTCAATGCAATTCCTAAAAACATTCTTAGCTTTTTTGTTGTTGTTTATAAAGTACATATGTATATGTATATTACAACTGAGCAAAGCTTCTGCCTAGTAAATAAAAGCATATTGTCAATGACAAACTTGTCAAAATCCCAAATTTCTACTGTCATGGATTTTCTACCAGGTTTTATATGCCATCAGTGAAACTGCTTAGAGTGGACAGATTTTGGGGGTTCACACAATTTATCTCATGACATTGTATGATTGCTTTGGAACACAGCAATATATCTACTATACCCAGTGCTAAGATCCTAGGTACTAACAATGGTAATTAAATCAAGGATTTTCATAAGGATTCTGCATTCACTTCTAGCCCTACACAAGGTAGGAGGAGAAATATAGCTGTCTCTAACTTCGGATTTAGTGAAACAACAAAACAAAAACTGCTTTTTTTTTTCTATATTTTTTATCCTGTTTTGTTTCTGCTACTTAAACATTGATCTTTGAGTTAAGATACAGACCAGAATAAAGATTTCTTACATTTTAAATGTCATGAGACCTGAGATTAACCTGATTTCTGAAGGGAGAGGACTGAGTAGCTGTTGTTTTACTATCAGTGACTTCAGGCATCTGCCTCTGATCTCTCCCTGTGTCTGGGATTATTACAGTTATTTTCTGTGTTCACCAAGAAAGGGAGAAAAAAAAAAAAAGGAAAAAAAGGGAAAAAAAGGGAAAAAAAGGAAGAGAGATCATCTACACGTGGCTGTTTTTGTCTTTCTTTAAAAGGTCAAAATGAAATGTAAAGTTGGAGCCTCAATGGGATTCAGAGACCAACCCTAAGGAAGTGTCCTGGGATTTCTGTACCCAGATAAGAACAAGTAGTTTTTATAGGGTTTGCCAACAAGTGTTTCCAACATGATGTTTTTACAGACATTAACAAGCCAGCCTGTATCCTCTACATGAACTATGCAGCACTGATAAACTGCCGGTGGCTCTTCACTGTCCTTTAGGCCTGGAGAGGTGACAAGCCCAACCTCCAAATCTGCCAGGCAGTTTCTAAGTCATCGTCAGAGCCCATTGACAACAGACCTCAAGGCACTTTTTTTTTTTTCCTGTACAAAGACAAAATAAATATCTGAGATTTATCTGACTGCTTTACAAAATCTAATTTGATTAAGAAGTGAGTAACGTGTAGATATGAACAATATTTTACTAAGTTTAGTTATTTTTTCCTATTAACAAAAAAGACATGTTCTGAGGATTTTTGTTCAAGTGTTTCAATTATGATTCTTATGCCAAGCCTTATTTAACGCAGTATAGTGAATAGTCTGTACTATCAGTTCTTTAAAGCCTGTCCTCGGATTTCAAGATTAGATCTCTACAGGATGTGCAGAATTTCTCTAAGTTTCTAGTGCTCTTCCACAGCAATTAGCTGTCATTTCTATTCTCATTATGATGCAGTCTGGTTTATAGGAATCTGAAAGCACTCTGAATCCCACAGGATGTCATTAAGGATCTTGCAGAAGATCTGTCAACAGCTAATCAGCACCACCTCACCTATACACCACCTAGGACTCATTATGATCACTTGTGAGCGACATTGTAATATTAGCTGCAGGGTGATAAATCATAAAAATGACGCCAAAATAGCTGTTAGTCATGGGAAAATGTGAACGAAAAAAAAAAAAAAAAGCTTTCCTCGTTTCTTCCTTTTTTTAATGCCTTTTTGTTAGGGATGAGCTCCACCTGCTGGACCAAGGCTGCTCGCACCAGCACCCAGCCCAGGGGTGAAGCCCAGGTTTTGGACACCCGCATGCACAGGTCTTGTCCCACGGGCAAACACAGCACGTGTTTTATATAGATATCCTCCCAGTCCTCATAAAGCACGGGACACCGACATATCATTTGTTTCTCAACACGTGGGAGATATTTAGTATGTCAACAAATTGCATGCCATAGTTGAAGTGCTAAAATAACAGTCAGCACAGCTATGTCCTTGGGTGTCTGCTCATATCAGGCATGCACTGTCTGGAATATGACTGTGGAAGGACAAGATCTAATCCTAATTATCATCCTTTTTTTTTGTTACTTCGTGCTAGAAGGTACAGATGTAAATATATATATATATATTATTTTTTTTCTTTACCCTTCCCCATTTATTTTAGAGTTATTACTGTCTAACAATGTAGCACTCATATTCTGGCATTTGCTCCTTAGGAAATCCCAACAGACTTTCTCCAGAACTTCTGATTTCACTGGCTCCATTACTTTCTCTGTAAAAAACTATTAGACTTGTATGATGAAAACATAATCTTATGCCATCTTGTACTCCTTAAGACTTCTGCTGTAGAGGTCTTATCAACTACATGCACGCAAACTGTGATGTTCAGTGTAACCACTGTTTTTTATTAGTTGCTTCTTTATTTTATTTTTGTACTTAAATTACTTTTGTAATTTTTATTTTAATTTTGTAAAGATTAATTTTATGACAGACATGGGCGTTTCACGTAAATCACTGGAAAAAATGGCAACATAGCATAGCTGTGCTGAGTCACTAAAATATGATTATTGCCTGTGTAGAGCTCAGTACAGCTATGAAAAGATCCGTACCAAATGTTTTTGAGCAGAAAATAGCCCTGGCCAAGCTAGAGTTTGAGGAGGAAAAGAATAAAATAAGAAAGATCTCTTCCAGAATTGCCTTTTCTGTCAGGAGTCCATATTTCTCTCTCAGAGAGAAGTTGAGATGACATGGACTTGTTTCTGAGTGCAAAGGCAAGCATAAGTAGTGCAGAGAGGCTGTAAAATAGAGCCTGTCTGGAACCACATTTGAGAGCAGTTCCATGTATGTACCTCAAAATTCAACTCATTTACTCCATAAAAAGTGTGCCATACAGGAATCTGATTTGGAACATTTCTATTATTTATTTTTCCTTCAATAGAATGGAATATATACATTAAATGGGATATATTGTCTACAGTGTTTATGGTAAATAAATTCCTTCTACCTGGGCTTTTATTCTCAAGAACAGTGAAAACCAGAGACTCTAGATACTACGTCTGTTATGTACGTCTCTGTAAGGAGAAGAGCACAAGCTATCATGAATGCCAAAGTATTTTAGTTCTAAAAGGTCTTAATTTCCTTAGAGGCTTTGTTTTCTAGAATTAACAACTTTTCTTTCTTGTTTACTTGCTTGCTTTCTTGCTTGCTTTTTTTCTTCTGTTGGTCCCAGTGTGACTGTTCCAGTGTTCTGAATGTTAATAGCAAGGATTTTATAAACATAAAAATACATTGCTGGGGACAGAATAAATAATATATATACTTGTATTTATATGCCACTGATACTAACAAATGAACACAGCAGAATTAGAGTTATTTATTCGTCTGTTCCAGACGGCACATTGTAAATGCCACTGCACTCTGATAGAAGCAAAAACAAAAATACTGATTTATGGAAAGATGGAAGTAGCCTGTGCTTTTATTGCGTGAGAATAATGCTCTTGTAATTTTTTCTTGATGGTAAAACATATTTACTAACATAGAAACAGAGAATAAGAGAATTATTTAAGATTAAATGGATCTTTGTAAGTTGTGTGGTCCAACTCCCCACTCACAGTAGAGCCAATCTCAAAGTTGAATTTAACTTTGACATTATATGGTTGCCCAGGGCCTTGCCATGTAAAGCTTTGTCTCTCTCTAAGGATGGAGATTTCGCAGCCTCTCTGGACAACCTGATCCAGAATGTCACCATCCTCATTATAGTAGTTGTTTCTGTCCTAATGTTTAATCAGAATTTTAACTGTCTGCATTTTGTCCTCAATGCCCCTTGCATTGGATGCTCTGCACCTCCAAGAGGAATCTAGCTCCATTTTCTCTGTAAACACCCAATAATAGTCAGGAGGGCAGGAGGGGAATTGCCTCTTTTTTTTTTTTTTTTTTCCTGCTCTTATTTGTACTGGGGAGCACAAAATTAGAACTTCAGATGCAACCTTACAAGTTGATTACATTGAATAGATGGCAATCATTACTTCCCTCTTCCTACTGGCTGCAGTCTTGCTATTACAGTCTGGTACATTGTTAGTTTTCACTGCAATACATACAAATTGGTTCCATATAAACCACACACTGGTGGTACTTGGTTGCTTTAATATAATTACAATGCTGTTTTGTTGGGTAACTGTATTTTCATAGGTAAACCATAGCTGACAACTGTAGTTGACATTTAATTAATAATCATATCATACAAGCCATGTTATTTATTTTCAAGAAAACATCGTAGTGGCATTCTATAAGCTGGACAATGCTTCCTATGATCTGTATAGCAAAATGCCATGCGGCCAGATGTACAAGTTCAACTGCGGTTGAAGCACGCGTTGCTTTGCACTTCTGTAGTTAGTTTTATCCAATACTAATGAAGTTTTGCAGAGCTACTACAGAGCAGGTAATTATTACATCCATTATACAGAGGGGAGGAACTGAAGCATAAATAAGCAACAGAACTAATTTTAAAGTCCTCACTGATGGCCTAAATGACCTCTTACTGAGTGGGAGTTTTAGGAATGATTTAATTAGAGAAGAGCTAGGTCAAGGCCAAATGCTTTTGAAAATCTCACACTACGTTTTCTAACTGAAGGTCAAGCAGAGAACAGAAGTCAAGAATCATAGAAGAGAAGGCACTCACCCTGATCCTTCAATTTACTTTGAGTGTTACTTTACTCATAAACAGTGAGTCATATTCCTCCTCCCCAGATGCTAACATTCTCATCAGGAGCAACACAGAGTAAAAACATGAAAATTGCTTAGTTTCACAGTTCTGTGGGGAAAAAACACAGCTAGCTAGGTAGATGAATGTAATAGTAGATAGATTATTGAAGCCAATTTAGTAATTCAGATGTTCAGTGCTTTGTCTACAGTACATTGATATCCAGGACACTCTTCACCCATCCAAAAGAGAATTTTGGGAAAACAATATTTTCCATGATCCCCACTTTATCAGGGCAACCTGTCAGGCCACCCTTTTAGCAACATAGTTTCATGGCATAATTAGATAGTTTCCTTATTTTCAAAACCTGAAATGTCTCCTAGAAAGAGTAGGGTTTTTTTCCATTTATATAGTGGGATCGATATTTTTTTTCTCTAAAAAAAAATAAAAGACAACCACAGGAATGTTTGTGGTTCAACAGGGAAATTTCATTTTTGTTTTCTTGAACAACATTTCAAGAATAGTCTGGAAGACCTTCATGTATGGGGTGTTCAGTATGTCACAACAAAAATTAACACTCAAAAATGTTGACTTGGAAATAACATCACTGGGAAAAAATGGAAATAGCTACACAACTGATGAGTTCCACAAGATGGCACTATTTTACGCCACCTGATTTATTCTAAGGGGTATACTAAAACAATAAATAGAGTATCGTAGATTATAAAACCAGTAACGATGCATATACAGGTTTATAAAACAACGTGAATAATGATAAATGAGCAGGAAATATGATACAAAGTTAGCTAAACATGAGATTCAATAAAATAGATAAGATTGAACATATTCTTCAGTGAACTATCTGCCCTGATGTTATCAGAAGGTAGAGAGGGATTGGAAGCGAGGACAGCTGGTCTGCTTCATATTAACCAAGAACTTGTCAATATGAGTCTTCAATTTCAGGAAATAATACTTGACTGTCCTTATAATGTTTTTCAACCTTTTACTGTCCTTTGAAAGGTGACATTTAGCTGCATTCATTTGTATAGTTAGAAAAAGTATTTTACATCGGAAATGAGTTCTAGAGCATGTGCACACAAACATTTGCGCAGTGTGTATTCACATTATTTGCAGCCCTGAGACTAATTTTACTCAAACTTTCCAGAACAACAGCATGACACAACATACCATGTTTTAAACCTGGGGAAGAGGAATTTGTTTCATGTAGGGAGAAAGGAGGATCAAAAGAGCTTCCTGGCACACCCAATACACTCACTTTGGTATTGGTGGTTGAAACTTAAGACAGTAAATGCTTATTCAGACCTAAAAAGTTGTGGCTCTTCTATGAGTGGGTTGGTCTGTAAAGCACAAGGAACTTTCTTCTCTACATTCCTGCATGAATGTCAAGATCAATTTTGCCTTCAAGTTTGGGAGGGCATGGCCTGCACCTTCTCTGCATTCCTCTGGGAACAGGCTGCTATGAAAGGTATATGGAGGAAGTCATACATTCCCAATTACCTCGTTGAGAAAGTGAAGGGCATTAAATACGTTTATTCAAAATACCTGTCTTTATGGGGAGCATGTCACACAACTAATATACAACATGTCTTTATATCAGTACATGCGAGGTGAAATTTTCTGACTCATAGGAAAATGTTTAGCTGTGATAGATTTTTAGGCATATCTTTGAAAGACAGGTGTAGGACATTTGTCTGAGTTTTGAGTAACCACTCATCACAAGTAGATCTGTGCCTTCACCTTAAGTCAATGATAATGAGAAAGTTCCTGATGAATTTCAAGGAATCTCCAACAGCTCTCCCTTTTTATTATTGCAATATTAGCATTATTTCTTATATTTTGTTCTCTTCCTTACTGTCAAAGTTTTTGTTCCTTCTGCCCTATCTGTATGTACAGAGGAGCCCTGGCATTTCTAAGCTGGGATCAAACTGCAGGTATAAAGCAATTAAAAAGAAGCAGGACCATACATGCCAAGATAGGCAAGACAAAGTCAATATTTGGAGCCTTTTTCAAGTAATTGGAGCATATATTTTCCTCTTTGGGGAAGTACAACCCTCAACCATACATATATCATCAGAAATTTTGTCATACAAATTATCATTTCATATTCTGATGCGTTTTTCTGATTACTTTCTATAACAAGGAAGTAAATATCACCTTATCCAGAGTAGCTATGAATTATGCTGGTATTTAAACATGCTTATGACTTGAAGCCAGAACACAAGATAGGGAGATTGTTCAAAAGTTCAGATCAAACATTTTAAGACCATTTTAACATTCCTTTCAACTGTTTGCTCTACTCTAAAGCACATCTAAAGCTCCCAAGTTGGAGTGGAGAACAGTGCTTCCAGCAGGACACAGCAATGGCTAAATGTACATTTAAGAAAAGCTTCCTTATATTTGCAACCTTTCACTGAATCTTCTTGTCCAGCTAGTAACATCTTGTTAGAAAAAGTCTTAAAAACCAGGAGCAATCAATTTTCATTAGAGAACTTAAGGTCACTTTAGGACTTTTGTAATACTGAATGGTTATTTTAATTTACTGACTCTGGAAGGAAAAAACAAAGCAAAGCTCATATGGTATAAAACTATATGAAACTGCTAAAATTATGTGCATTTGGAACATATTAAGATAGAAACTAAAATGCTTAGACACAAAAAGGCATCACATGTACAACAATATTACATCAACAAAGAAACATCAAATTTGATAAGCATTGTAAGAAATCTTTCTAAAAAATATTAATTAGTTCCTTTAAAACATTTTCCTTCCTCCTCTTAATGGTTACTTGCACTGGGATAGTCAGTCTTAAAAGGTCATGACTGTGTTTACTAAAAGTCCCCTACTATAGGAAAACGGCTTTGCAGACATTATATTAGCAGCCTTCATGGAAGATGAGAGGAGAAGAAAAGGCAGAAGGACCAGGGATTTTTGGTCTTTTAGTCTATTCAAGTCAGGCAATGAATAATGAAGGTGAATGTTGGCAAAGGTTTTCTCAGCTCAGATCTTGATGTGTTTGCTGGGGAAGGGAGGAGAGACAGGAGGGGGAACAAAAGAGTCATAGTGTTTGGAAGATTGGCTCAGGACCCTGAAATACGTGTTTGTAGTGAGTTGCTATTCTGGAGATAGCCCAGTCTTGTCATGTCTCTAAGCAACAAGATCTATAATATGCACTTACACCAACACAGGGTAAATTGCCTCAAATGTGAATAAATTTTGTCAGATCTGAATCTTTATTTAGTGATTGCTTTATTATCACAGTAAGTAGGAAAATAAATATTGCCATGGTTTTAAAATCCTCATAGAGTTTAATATTGTTCAGTATTCATAAGAGAATAATATCTAGGAATTATTTGTATTCAGAGTTCTGACTAATGCTCAAAATTACTGTGTGGTAATGTCTTCTCCTGTAATAATCATCTCATTATTTTTTCCAAGATCAGTGATGGCAGAATATAGAAATTCCTGGCTTATGTGGTATTCAGTTGTTATACTTTTATGCAAAATATGTATTTTTCCAGTGCTTGTGATCTATATGACACTAAATGTTATAAATAAAATAGCAATAAATACATATCTTTTGAGAATAAACTATAGGTAGAAATAACTTAGGTTATGCAAGAAAAATCTATACTTGCTCCATAAGAAGCAGTCTTCTAAATTTCTTCATGCGAACACAAAATATGTTTTCCAGTTTTTATAAAATGAAAACCTGAAGTATGTATTCCAGTTGTTATAAGATGTGGTGAAAAATATATTTAAATCTGTCTAGTAACTCGAGACATTCATAACATAACCTACTGGAAACATGAGATAATATTTTAGAAATGGGAAATTAATGTTTTAGAGATTAGAAACAGGAAAATGTGCCTATGAGATCTGATTTTTTTTTATTGTTATTTTTTTTTCACTTTGACATTCTGCTGTAAGGTCACTAAAAGAATTTCAAAATAACTGAATAAGTCTAGTACAAATGATCAATTTTTACAGCCCAGGGACTATATGCTCAATTCCAATATAAACAATGAAGAAATGATAGTAACAGGACAAATGTCACATCAAAAAAAGTGTGAATTTGCCCATTGTAATAATACGGATGGTACTGGAAAAAAATAAAAATTGAATTAAAAAATATATATATTTCTCATAGGAGAGTCAGTACTCGTGCTTAAACTTTTAAGTAGCTGTATAACAACATTCTGACCTGGTAACACTTCTTTGAGGCCAACTTGTAATTGATACAAATCAACATATGACATTCAGAACAACAAAAATTGATTCCTTAGTTGGACAGGAAGCTGGAGCAGAGTCAGTGCATTTGCAGTACTTGTTGAAGTCTCTTTCATTGACAACTTCCTCTGAACTTGGTAGTCTCACTGAATTAAGTAAAAGTAAAATTTATTTATTTTTACCTTAAATAATTGCTTACATTTTATAAAATACTATTTCTCCTTGCAGTTACTGAGTGGCACAATATAGGAATGGGATACCAATACTGATTTGAGCTCAAGCTTGCCTTTGAAAAAATTGCCATGTACTGCTATTTAAGAAATGAATAGGACTTGCTGAAGATGTGTTTTTGTAGCAGTTGTAGGAGGACAGGTGTGATGCTCTGGGGCACCTCATACACCATTAGGTGCCTATATGCAGGGCAATATATAAAAATTTAAGGTTTGTTGAATATAACCATAACTTTAGACACCAAGCACATATATAAGTAGAAACCTGAGTGTAAGTGTCTCCATCTGGAACTGATACCCACCCTAGACACCCTTCTACAAGGACAGTATAGAGCTGATGTAGTTTCCCATACTACTAGTACGTCTAGTACTGTTTCATATATCTTAGAGTGTTTGACCTGTTTTCTACCTGCCATTCCACAATGGCCTGGATCACCAATGTCGTATTTGATGAACATGTTCAATTCTTTCAAATACCCCAGGGAATCTCAAAATGCTCTGGATGTTTATGTGTGAGCAAGTGAGCAAGGAATATTTTGTGTTAATGAATTATTTTACGACACAAAATGGTGCAGCAAGCACCTGACACCTGTAATTTTTCCTGGCACTAGGTAGCTTTAAGATCCAATCTTTTATTTAGTTAGTTAGTTTCCCTCCTTTGTGGAATTTCTTACATAGTCTGGTCTCTGCTTTCAGGCAGTTTAAATGGTATTCATCTGACCTATTTTAGACATCTTCATCTGATCAGGTCTCTGTAGACTAATTTTATAGTCAAGGAGACCAAGACACATTTCTAGACTGCAATTAAACTCATCCTAAAGTATGTGGCTAAAATAGGTCAGATGAATCACATGCCCCTTTCTCTTCGTCGTCTATAAAGTATGGCTAGCCTAGATGCAGACATCTAAAGTTAGGTCAGATGAATCATGTTATATGGTATCCCTCAAGGACAGAGTTAGAGGGAGGAGTTACATTCCTTCTAGTGACTTGTTACCACAGTGTCTGGGGATGTCAGAAGTCATAATGGTTAATTCTACTCACATATTGGTGTAAAGTATGGCTGTTGTTTCCCAGGTTCTAATGATTTATAAGTCTTAGCATATGAAGAGAGATGAGACAATAGGTACAAATTGCATATACAAAATTTATTTGGCTTTATGTCTTTCTGTCATCTTTATGCTGACCATGGGAAAATGGCAAGCATCTGATGCAGCATGAAGTGGAACAGAGAGACAATGACTTACCATTCATAAAACCTACCACTGCAAGGTCCATGTTTCAGAAAAGTTAATCAAAGAGATTTGAACTCACACAGATGGTTTATATTAGAATAATGATTACTATCATTTTTCCATGATATTTTGATCTGGCGCTAGGAGTTCTGAAACTGAATTTACTATATTGCCTAGCCGAAGACTCAGAGTTGAATAAGGCCATGTTGGGATGAGTATTTTACTAAATGTTTAGTTCAGCATAGAAGAGAACTTAAAGAACATCATATTTCTAAAACTCAAGGGGGCGAATAACCAATGACAGAAAAGTCAAAACTCCTTCCTGGATCAATTGAGGACCAAGAAAATCATAAAGAAGGAAAAGACAGGGAGAACTGAATCTGAATATCCTCCAAAGACAGTTCTGAAGAACTGTACCAGAGTTCAGATCTTGCTCAGCCTCAAGATTTAATATTGAGGGAGGTACTTATCCTTAGGCAGAGGACTGTGAAGCATCCATCAGTTGGCCAGATGAAGGAGAGAAAGCTTTAGAATCTAAATACTACATAAATACATGTGTTCTTATATTTACATTAAAACTGTGTTTAATAAGCTTTTATAGCACTATTGTTTATCTTTGTTCATATGCCTTCATAATGAGAAGACTGCTCTCTTCAGCATCAAACAGTTGGGTGATCTGTTTCTGTTCTCCAACCCCTCAACCTGGAACTTGTAACAACTAAACATTGCAGTAATGGAACAAAGTTTAATTATACTTAACACCTTGCTGTTTCACATGAATTGAAAACAGAGACCCAGAAGCTGAAGTTTCATAGAAAGGAAAGGTGAGACAGAGAAGACATCTGGTGTTTTGCAGTAGTCAGGGAGGTGTGGATTTGTATTAAAAGAAATTTTACATAGCTTCTGACTTTTTTTAAGCTCTGTTTTTAAAGCAAATTAGTGATATATTGTAATATGCCTGTTTATTATACCTCCGAGCATTCTGTATCATCTATAAGTATTGTAACTCTGGTAAAATTATGAATATTGTAATGTTTTTGCTGTCTTGAATTTTGCATCCTAGATTTTCCAAGACAAACCAAGGGAACAAAGAAAAAAAATAAACAGAAGTATTCAAATGAAAGATGGCTTCTATTAAAAAAATCATTCTGAAATAAGCCAGTAGACCTCCCAGGAATGTTCTTTTACAAATATTGTTGCAGTTGGAATGAATATCTCTTGCAGTCTAAGCCTGCTACCATAACTGGACTGACTTCATTACAAGGCATCCAAAAAAAAAAAAAAAAAAAGTAGCAACATTTTAGACGTGCAATGACTTAATTTAAGAGCTATACTCATTGACTATGACACAAATATCTAATGTTCCTAGTGTCACTTCCTACAAACAGCACTTTAGTATGTGCAGTGATTGTTATTATTTTTTAAAGAAGATCCTATTTCGCTAGATCTTTTGTAGGAACTTTTTAGAACTGCTTGCATAACAACTGCCAATACCTATATTTGCCAATTCTTTGGACAGATAAGCCTTCTCTCAAGTGACCTCTGGCTGCAGTTGAGATACCAGCCCCACAATTTGGTACTGCCTTTTTTGCACACTTACATACAAAAGCTAAATGAAAGCATGTATCTGTAAAGAATAAAAGCCATGCAGGGCTTGATCAAGACCTGACCTGTATGTTTACAGATGTTTACAAATATTTGACTTGTGGTAGATCCCATGTTACATCTGCATAGCTGCAGGCTACATGTGGGTCTCTGAGGCAAAAAGCCATCAGACTCTGTTGATGATTCAGAACAGACTTGTACTAAAAAGCATCATTGGATTTTTAAATATCTGTTAAGAAAATAATTACTATTTTCTGACATAGCCAATGAGAAGACAGGTCAGGATGCTATTACAGGGAAATGGAGGCACTCTTGGCTCCCCATGTCCCTGCTCTTGCCCCTCACCCTGCCCCTGCTGCTCCCTGACACCTTATTTGAAGTGCAGAAACTCCCAGTTCTTCCTTTCCCTGGTGTCTTCTGCAGAAGTGAATGAGAAAAGCTCCATACTCCATACCCTTTGAGCAGGACCTCCAAGAGCAGCTTGCTCACAGAGAGCAGCCAGAATAGATTCTGCTTTTTATTCCTTGCCATTGACATCGATCAGCCCCGCGTTGACCATTAGTGCTCCTCACATGACTGAATCAGAGTGCTCAGCAAAGGCTCAAATCAAGGCCTTAGGAAACACTACTGATGAAATTTTGAGGCATCTGTGAAATGAAGTGGGGATTTTGAGAGCTGTTTCCCAAATTAAGCTACCACATATCAGCCTTAGTCCCAATTAAAACAACTTGCATTCATCTCTACAAGCATCACCTGTATGTTTTGAGATGACAGCTGCTATAGAAATGTAAATTTCTATAATGATGCTACATTTTTCTCAAATATATTGTAATACTTCTTTCTCTTTCTTTATCTTTCTCTTATGCAACACATAACACTTATACAGCTATGTCAATATTCCTGAGCTATTACTGCTTGTCTCAGCAGCTTCTTCAGGCCACGATTGCCATTACACCTTACTGAATTAGACATACTGGAGCACAGTCCTAACACATCAGGTTGTAAATGGGAAAGCAGGGATAAGAGCTACATTTTTTCTTCTTGAGTGCAGGTAGTGTCTCTGTAATTAAAGCTACCAAAGATGTTGTTCATAAGATTCTCCCATGGCTCCCTGAAGGCCCATTCCTAAACTTCACTAAAACACAATCCTTGAAATATTTTTCATGTATGCCGTTCCATATAGTGGCATGAATAAATATATAATGTTAGAGAACAATTCTTTATGAAATGATGATGCTTTGTTGTTCTGTAAGATAGTCCTGATCTTTCTGTATATACATGAACATGGGTTACTTTATACATGAAAGCACTTCACAAGTAATTCCTTTAATTTTTTTCAGCAACACCAGCTTATGATAAAATGAACAGACCCTTGACAGTACTCTGTAGCTACAGTATTATAAACCCTGTGACTTCAAAGAAGAATTATTATTAGAGGTTTTTTATGTTCTATTATATGCAGAAGAAAAGGCTTCAGAGTGAAGGAAAGGAAATCAGAATGCTTGAGCTTATGTAAACTTATAACTATCACTGTAAATTTTCAGCTCTTACTTTACAACTTCATGCTTCATGTTTTTATATAGATCCCCTCTTGGCATGTTTGTGACTATTCACAAACATTGCAGTCTAAAAGTTCAGTGCCAGCTAACTTTGCCTTGTATCATTTTTTTCAATGACAAGAACGTGTGCACATGTGTTTCCTGTTGGAGACAAGGTTCATATTTACAGGATATGGAAAGTTAGCATGACAAAAGTAATGATTGTGTAGAAGGAAATTCACTTTCATTAACAGGCATCCTATTTACTCTACTGTCACCTTGCATGATATGCTGCATACCATTTCAGACAGACACCAAAGTAATTTTAGTGAAAACTTCCTGCACAGAAAATGGAAACTTTGACCAAAAAAAAAAAAAAAAAAAAAAAAAGGCAAAAGAGATACGGCTGAATTTACCCTGAAAAATAAATTTATCAGTTAGATCCTTTCCACAGCTACACCCACTCAAATCCTGCTGCGTCCATTGGTCACACACAAAATTGACCTCAGAAGATGATAGTGAATTGTTTGGTTTAATTAAGAATTTTATTTTAAAATTACTTTATTTTTTTACCCACTGCAACCCACTCACTGAGAGGTCTATCTGTTTTCAAAAACTGTTTTCCAAAATCTTTTAATTGTGGCTGAAGCTTAATTCTTCTGGCAATAACAGAGGAAGGCCTCCCAATCAGCAGAAAAACATCCAAGGAGGCAGACAGAGATTGGACAATGATCTACAGCAGCTATCTATAGGATTACTGGATTACTGTGGGATGAAGATATAAAGAAGTAAGTTTGTGTTTATAAATCCTCAAAAAAAAAAAAAAAAGGACTGAGAGACCCAATGACCAAGTTAGAAATGCCACATTCAGGCCAGCAGATGGATTCCCAATGACATTCTTTGTTAGTGAGGACCACAAGAAAAACTCAGTTAAAGGAAATTGGTTTCCATGTGTTTAACATTATCACAAGCCCTCCACACTTAAAAACTGTATTCCACATGATTGCAACACAAAGCATTGAAATCAGAATAAAATCCCATCAACTGGTGTAGAGATTTATATTTAAAAAAAATAAAAAATAAAAAAGTTGCTTACGGTTTCTATAAAAACAATGGGGGAAAATGTACAAGTGTTGACAGTAATGGTACAATTTGCAATTTTATTTCAAAAATAAAATAATTTGGCTGCTGATTTCATGCAAGATTATAATCAACTGCAATGGTTCTTTTGCAAAGGCTATAACACTGAAATTTAAAAGATGGAGTTTACCCACATCAGAAATTATATTCTGTGAAGAAAGATTTGACCGTAAGTCAGGTCATATTAATGACTGAATTGAGACCCATGGAATAACATTCTTCTCTGCTCCGTGATGCATTAATTTAATATTACACCAAAATACTGAAAAATATCATTTCCAGGGTTATGGAAAAGCTTGTTACTGATTAGAAATCATAGACTGGATCTGAATTTAGGTGCAAAAAAAAAGGCTGAAAATCAGTTTAAAGACTCGAAGCTTGGGCTTCTGATAACATATGTGTGTGTGCATGTGCATGTGCGTGTGTGTGAATGGTTCACTGGTTACTGAAATATACCCAGTTTTACAACAGCAAGAGCATGTAGACTTTACTTGTCTAATAAAATATGGGTGGTAACAAATTATGTTGCTGTGAAGAGCAGATCAGGAGAGACGCCCACTGAAACCTGATGCTGTCTTTGAACTTTAAAATTTTGACTTAATAAGCTCTACGCTGGTGTGGCTCAGTACAGAGCTGTCACTAAGGGCAGATTTGTTTCACAGCAGAGCTACTTTATTAAAAATCCTCAGCATTTCCATAAAGTCCTGATTCAGAAACAGAAGGAGGAGTTACATTGAACTTGACTGCTGACCTGACAGTGAGAATGGAGCTATTGTATCCAGAACTGAATATGCAGATCTGTGCTGCTTCTTGCTGAGCTTCACACGGCAGTTACCCTCGGAGAGAGAGGAACCCTTCAGAGATCTGAAAGTTGCTGACTGCCAGAAACCGAAACCCTGAACAAGACCCTGAAGTCAGTAGGTTTCCAAGTCATTAAGAGGTTAAAATACAACTTTTAACCTCACCCCTTTTTTCTCCATTTACTGTAGGCTAATCAATGGATTGCAAACCACGTACAGCAGCATGGCCCATGTCGTCATCTTTGTGCTATTTAGCAAACTGCAAGCTAGATGTGCTCAATTAATAGCAAAGATTGTCAGGGAGGCAGAGCTGGAAATGCCTTTTTGGTACTGCATGAATTGAACCTGCTTGTTTGATTAAAGCACTAATTATCTCGTTGATTCGTTTGCATTAAGCCTTCTTTTTATACTGTGTTTTACTTGGTGAAAAGACATTAAAAAAATCGTTCAGCACAAAATGTGATACAAACTAAAGCTTGGGAAGGAAAAACTCTAATGGCTTGTTTTATGTTGTTCATTGCATGGCGTTCCCTATCACTGTTGAACCTTCAGGGTAAAGAAAACACCATTTGTAATCACTGGATGCACAAAGCAAACACACAGAGAGGAATTTCATGCCCTCATCCTGAACCTCAGCAAAGGGCAGAGCTCCTCTCTGCTCTGCATACAGGAAGGCCAGCCTCCAACTAGGTTATGCGTAAGATTTTAGCTATATTTCAAACTCTGTGATGAAGAGAGATCTCCTTATGATTTGATCTAGTTATGATGGCATGAAAAGTTATCTTGTTTGTTTTTTTCCACTGCCATATTTGAGTCATAGAGGCTGTCCTATCCAAGAAAATTTTAAATGCTTTTCTCTGTCTTCATCCATGGCTTTCATTTTCATTCTGACAGAATTTGTGGCACAGCTTGACATTTTCTTGTTATGGCTGCACTGAAACAGCTCCTAGCTCAGTCCTACAGCTCCTTTTAAAGGTGCTACCTGCAGCAGGAAGCCATCTCTTGTATGCAAAGAAATGCAGAAAATGCAGTGAAAGACTTAAAGCAGAGAGTATGCTTCAGCCTTACTATGAGATCTATAAGGATCTGAAAAAAAGCTTTTTCTAAATTTCATTTTTATGCAAAATCAGTTGTTTTATAAGTCAATGCTCAGTTCCTTCTAACAACTGAATGAACATATTTTTTATCATAGGAGAAATAGCTTTCTGTTGCCACCTATTAATGAGCTAGAAAAGACTGTTTGCATATCATCTTCTCAGAGAAATACTTGGATTGTTTTGCACCATAGTGACAAAGCTGAAACTGTTCAAAGTAGAACTGTGGTATGTCTAACTAGGACTGTTACAAGAAGCAATGCCAAAGCAATGAGACACTATAGCTGGCTCCCAGAAACTTCTGGTCACTACTGGAAAGCAAGGAGCTTCTCTCACTAGAATAAAAGCTCAAGGCAACATCATGATTTAAGATGGCTTTGGGGACTTTGCTATACATGGCTCACAGAAGACATACCACCGGGGAGGACAGGGGATTAGGATCGGTGGCTTTATCAGGAAAACAGAAGAAGGTGAGGTAGAGTAAGATATTTATTTCACATTCATAGTAGCTGATAGGAAAAATGAGGCAAAGACTTACTGTCTATTGTATATCACTATTAGGGAGAAATAACAGAAGCTTTCTAATACCCATGAGAAGGTTATCCAGGACAGAGACAAGTTCTTCAGAGTGATGTATGGCAGGAGGAAGGGACTCAATGCACATAAGTTGAAAAAAAGGGATGTTCAGACTGGATATAAGGAAAAGTCTTTTCAGCATGGGGACAGTCAGACAGTAAGCTCAGAGGCTGTACAGTTTCCATTCTTGGAGGTTTTCAAGAACTGATTGGATAAATACCAGAGCAACTTGGTCTCAGAGCTGACCCTGCTTTGAACAGGAGGTTGGACTAGAAACTGCCTCGGGTCCTTTCCAACATTAATAATTTTATGATCCTCTTATCCTATAATTGTTCAATATATTGTGGAAACAGGTCTTTTTCCACCCATGTAAATAAACTTTCAATTTATCCTCATAAATGACTTGGTATTAATTGCTGTTCATTTTTAACATCTTCTTGACTGCTGACTACTGACTTTTCATAATTACGGCTGCATTTATCTTTCAGATAAGTAATACTTTCTTACATTTGTGGATAGATTCAGTGCTTGAAAGAAGAAATATAATGGTTATTTAGAGAACTCACGAAAATGTGCTTAGCTTTCCTTGTTCAAATGCCAGAAAAGGCACAGGTAGTTTCCTACTAATAATGATATTTACCTTTTTTAATTACTTTTGACATTATCTAGCAGGAAGATAGTATATGACCTATAACTATTCTAACTCTAGTAAGACAGCAAAAGAGTAATGCACTTTTGGGCAGTGAAGAAAGCATTATCTCAATGCTCCTAGCACTTCTGTTGCTGTGCTGTTTGTATTATAAACTAGACAAGTGATAGACTAAGCTTGGAATGCCTAGATTATAGAGGAATTAATTTTGTTTGTGTGTCTTTGTGTGTTGGCACCCTCTCAAATGGAGTTTTTACAGATGCTGTTATACTTAAATTTTCTTTGAATGTTCAACTAAAAGGCAGAAGCACTTCTTTCTAAAAAAGTAATTTTGACTTTTAAGATCTCAGGTAAAAAAAAAATAGATTTTTTTTTTTTGGTCTGATTAAAACATATAAGACAGTTTTAAAGTACTTTATCCTACTTGTTCTCAAATAAAACCAGAAAAGAAAACCAAGATGAGCCAGTCTTCTACTGCCTTTCATGTATTATGGGTCATCTACAATTAGTGAAATGTGGGTAAATAGAAAAAAACACATTCAAGAAAAATCATTAGATTTACACATAGTGATTTACACCTACACTGAGATTTGTTTTGACATAGCAAACAGATAAATCCCGGTGACTTTAGTAAAACTTACAGCATGTGCTTTAAGTTGTCTGTTGTATCAAAAGAACCAAACAATTGTAGAAGGGAGGACTCAGTTTTGAATTCCTCAAGTTTGCTGAGTGATAAGCAGAAGTGCATTCTAGGAACAACCTGCCCACCTCTCTCCACTTTATGCTGGACGTTGTCACATTTACTCATGTTTTCTTGCAGAGGTGACAGGGTGAGCATATCCTAGTACGATTCAGTCAAAATGAGATGACCCAGCAAAGACTTACTTTTTAAACTGTTTCATCTAACCTGTCTCATTTTGACTATATTAGCAAGTCATCCCAGCAATAAGATGGGGAACAATAATCACAGGCAAAAAGTTGACAAGCAGCTGGGAGTGGTAATGTCCTTTATTAACACAGTGGAACCAAGAAGGTAACATCCATTCACAACTTAATGCTTCTGCAAAGGAGAAACTCAATCCTGCAAATCCTTCCCAAACACTCTATGCAAGACAGGGTATTGGATCTTGTTTGGTTTGATGTATTCCATAAACAATTGTGCTGTATACATAAAGAATGCATTCAATACAGTATTTCATAGAATCGTGGAATGGTTTGGGTTGAAAGGGACCTTAACGATCACCTAGTTCCTACCCCCCTGCCATGGGCAGGGACACTTCCCACCAGACCAGGTTGCTCAAAGCCCCATCCAGCCTGGCCTTGAACACTTCCAGGGTTGGGGCATCCACAGCTTCTCTGAGCAACCTATTCCAGTTCCTCATATACCTCATAGTGAAGAATTTCTTCATTATACCTAATCTGAATCTACCCTATTTCAATTTAAAACCACTACCCCTTGTCCTATCACTACATGCCCTTGTAAAAAGTCCCTCCCCAGCTTTCCTGGGGGACCCCTTTAGGTATTGGAAGGCCACTATAAAGTCTTGCTGAAGCCTTCTCTTCTCCAGGCTAAACAATCCCAACTCTATCAGCCTTTCTTCATGAAAGAGGTGCTCCAGCCCTCTGATCATCTTCAGAACCCTCTTCTGGACTCAATTCCATGTCCTTCTTGGGCTGGGGGCCCCAGAGCTGAACATAGTACTTCAGGTGGGGTCTCACAAGAGCAGAGTATAAGGGGAGAATCACCTCCCTCAACCTGCCAGCCATGATTCTTTTGATGCAGCCCAGGATGTGGTTGGCTTTCTGGGTTGCAAGCACACATTCGTGTGCATACAGTTCTTATTGAACTTCTCATCAGCCAAAACCCCCCAGGTCCAAGACCACCCTTTGGGTGAAGAATTTCCTCCTAAAATTTAATCTAAATCTCCCTCTTAGTTTAAAACCATTCTCCTTTGTCCTATCACTATCTGCCCATGTAAAAAGTTGCTCTTCATCTCTTTTATAAGCCCCTTTAAGTACTGAAAGGTTGCAATGAAGTCTCCTTGGAGCCTTCTCTTCTCCAGACTGAACATCCCCAGCTCTCTCAAAATTACTTCATAGGAGAGGTGCTCCAGCCCTCTGTTCAACTTCTTTGCCCTCCTGTGGACCCACTCTAATAGGTCATGTCCTGCTTGTGCTGAGTGTCCCAGACCTGGATGCATTGCTTCAAGTGGGGCCTCACAAGGGCAGAGCAGAGTGGGACAGTCACCTCCTTCCACCTGCTGGCCACACCTTTGTTGATGCAGCCCAGGATGCAGTTGGCCTTCTGGAATGCAAGTGCACACCGCTGGCTCACGTCGACCTCTTTGTCCACCAGAACCCCCAAGTCTTTCTCTGCAGGGCTGCTCTTAATGAGTTCTCCTAGTCTGTACTCCTGTCTGGGATTGCCCCAGCCCAGGTGCAGAATCTTGGACTTGTTGAACCTCATTAGGTTCATTTGGGCCCACTTCTCAAGCTTGTCCAAGTCCTTTTGGATGGCATCCCTTACTTCAGTTGGATCAACCGCACCACTCAGGTTAGTGTCATCTGCAAACTTGCTGAGGGTGCACTCGATCCCACCGTCTATGTCATTGATAAAGATATTAAACAGCACCAGTCCCAGGACAGACCCCTGAGGGATGCCACTCATCACCAGCCTCCATCCGGACACAGAGCTGTTGAATGCAACTCTCTGACTGAGGCCATCCAGACACTTCCTTATCCACTGACTGGTGCACCCATCAAATCCATATCTCTCCAATTTGGAGACCAGGATGTCATTTGGGACTGCGTCAAAGGTCTTACAGAAGTCCAGGTAGATGTTATCAGTCAGTCTTCTTTTGTCAACTGATGCAGTCACTCCATCATAGAAAGCCAGCAGATTGGTCAGGCATGATCTGCCCTTGGGGGATCAATGCTGGCTGTCTCAGATCACCTCCTTGTCCTTCATGTGCCTTGACATTGCTTCCAAGAGGACCTGTTCATGATATTCCCAAGTACAGAGCGGAGGCTCACTGGTCTATAGTTCCTTGGATCTTCATTTCTACCCTTTTTAAAAATGGGAGTGATGTTTCACTTTTTCCAGTCACTAGGGACTTTACCTAACTACCAGGACTTTTTGAATATGATGAAAAGAGTCTTGGCCACTACATCAGCCAGTTCCCTCAGGACCCTGGGATGCATGTCATCGGCCCCATAGACTTGTTCCTGTTCAGTTTCTGCAGGTGGTCTCGAACCTGCTGTTCTGACCTTTTAACTCTCTAACAAAGATCTCAGACAAAAATTTCAGTGACTGCCATGTAGCAATAGGGAAAAATCATATTGCTGAAATTACTGTTTTCACCAGCTATGTACTCCTTTCTTTTTAAAAAGCCTGTTGTACCCAAGGAAGGCTCTACTGATTAGCTCATGAAGCATGTTCTGAACATTGTGTTTTGTCAGTATAAGGTAGGAGTTACTTTGAAAACAGTTCCCTTGCTCTTGCTATAGGTACATTTGACTCTGAAACAACGACAGGAAAAGTGACTGAGGACCATTTCAGTTGCCCAGTTTGAATTTATTGTAGATATAATTGAGTTTCACTGCTCGGTAGTGGAAGATTACTATCTCAGAGTGGAACAACAGTATCTTTTATTCACTGAGGAACATCTAGTAGTATCCAGCTTAGGTCTACCAGCTATGCTGCTACAGAAAGCTTCAGTTGTTGCTTTAGAAGGAATATATAGGTCCAACTTCTGGATTATTCAGGTTCATTGAGTTTGATCCAGGCTGAAAGC
This sequence comes from Anser brachyrhynchus, assembly GCF_964034855.1. Taxonomy (NCBI): domain Eukaryota; kingdom Metazoa; phylum Chordata; class Aves; order Anseriformes; family Anatidae; genus Anser; species Anser brachyrhynchus. The sequence goes on along the minus strand of NC_137696.1, from coordinate 113,944,129 downwards.
TCTTGAACAACATAGGTAAGAAAAAAGTATTAACTATTTTTATGAGAGTTTTGTTCTTATGATGGCATTATACACTCTGCATTTTTATAAGCAGAGCTTTGTTACAGCTGAACACCTTAGATCTTCTCTAATCCAACAAGGTTTTGATGATACTAGAACACACTGAAGATGCACAGGTTGCTGTAACCTAATCCTATAGCAAATGCATTGAAATCATTCACACATATGCACTGAAACCAAAAGTTTTCTTATGTGTCCTTTCAATGACATTTGCACACAATAAGATAGAAACTCCATATATAGCTTCAGCTTTGTGTTTGCTCTAGATACTGTGCTAACTTATCAAGTTATCAAGTCAGCATGCATAGATGCGGTCAACGGCTAGAGCCTTTGCTCTTCCCCCTCCCTTCAGCTGATTAAACTCTGTATGAGTCTGGGAAACATGCAGCATTTTCAACCCCAAAAAGAACAAAACAGAAGCATGACTGTGGTGTGTGATAATCATTACTTCACAGGACGCAGCTTGGGTTGCTACTTCTTTCTATTTTGGAGTAAAAGTACGTGAATTGTGCAAGATAAACCCCTTAGCTAGATAGGTACATGGAAAGAAATGCTCAATAGATTGTTAAATATATATATATATTACTCACTTATCACTCCTAGTCATCTATATATAGCTCTGAACGATGTTATCCAAGTTATCCATCTTGAATTCTCATGATTCTTGCAGTATTGGTTACCTCATTTGCATAAAATGAATAGAATAAATTGTTACGAATCCAGAAATATACGGTTGCCAGGATACATCTTGCTAGATGCAAATGAAAATGGGTTTGTGCCGACCAGCTTAAAATAGTTTGGTACTTAGACATTTTCTTATTAACATTAATAGTGATAAATGTAACATTACATACCCGGTAAGCTATTGCAATTATTGCTATTAATTTTTCATTAGGAATATTATTTCAAGAAAATCTGAGCTTTTTTTGTTTTGTTTTGTACAATATAATTCCACTACTCTGCAGTTTCATTGTAGAAGAAGAATACAGAATGAGTAAATATTCCATGTTAGCTACTTGATAAACTTTTGAATTTAAAAGGTAAGTTTCCTGTTATTAATTTTTATGATTTTCAGTGTTATAGTGTTATCAATAAGCATGTATCAGTGTATAGGGACACAAATATTAAGCTTTGCCTGTGTACGTTTGGATAAGTTGTATACAGTTGAGAACCGTGCCCCAAAAATATCCTAGGGTCTTACCACATTCCTATTCAATTACATAACCAAAGTCTCATTATTTAATGTATATTATTCTGACTTGGTAAAAAATGACAAAAATAAAATTATTTTTTACTTTAAGCAATATATTTCATAAATCTCAACTGTTTTTAAATTGCATGCATGCATATCTATACCTTTAAAAACCTATACCAGAAGCTTAATCATATCACTTTCTTGAGAAAAGTTGTTTAATTTGTGTAAGACTGACAGTGAAGATTGTCTGCATTGAATGCCTAATGAATATACTTAACATATAAAATAAATATATTTTATTGTATACCTCATTAAGGTGTGTACATGCATTATAAAGAGGATTATATTTCCAACATATTGAGTTTCAAATAGGTAAACAAACACAAGTCAGATTTCCAGCTGTGTTCAGTGGGGACTCCTATATTTTTGTGATCAGTGTAGCTGCTGTGATCTCCAGTAGTTGGCCCTTTGCCAGCAAAGGGCCGTCTGCCCATGCTTCTGCTAATTTCTTTCATCAGCTGTTGCGAGAAATAAACAGGGGATTTCCAATGAAGGCTCAATGCATGTTGAGAAAGCAAGCTCTTCAAGCAGAAGATATCCACAACAACTGAGAAGCAGAAGTTTTCTCTGCCCACTTACTAATAGCTGATTCTTTGCGAGGAGAGAAAAATAAGCTGACAAACCACAGCAGCACATTTCTCTGGTAGGAAACATTTTCAGACACAATTCAGACTCATAAAATGACAGATTAACTCCTCCCCTCCACCATCCCTTTATTTATTTATTTGGTTTGTTATGTCTCATCTACGGTTTTTACTCCTAATTTTGAGCAATATAACTCATAACTCAGAAAATTATGTCCCTAAATTCCAGAACAGTACAGAGCATTGTCTTCATAAGTGATGAACAGCTACAATTCCAAACAGTATCAGTGGTACCATGAATTATGCAAGTGATGACAGGATCATACTGAATATTCATACAATTTACTTCATAGAATATATTAGCATTATCCTTTTTTTTTTTTTTTTTCTGCATTAACCACAAAAATAAAGTACTTCCAGATGGAGGAGGTGATTAAGGGGCTGATTCAATGGCCGCTGAAATTGAAGAGACTCTCCTTTGAATTTGGTAATCTCTGAAGTGGGTGCTAAACCCTTCTTTCATGGCAGTCTGTACAGAGTTAAAATGAATATTAAGAAAGATGTCCTTTTATTCCACAAATCAACCCCTACATTAAATACTTGAGAAAACTGCTAGATAAATCTATTACTTCTTCTTGGCAAGTCAAATATCAAAAGCAGAGAACTCACTTTTCCATCTGTTCCAAGGCCACTGTTTGCATCCAGATGATTGTTAGTGCAATTCTGCCTAAAACTATGAGTTTCAAAACTTTTAAGGCACTGTACTCTCTACAGAAGGCTACACTGTCCTAGGTAGATAGTCATTCAAATATTTGCCAGCTTTGTGGATGGCTTATCCAAAAGCCTTGACATAAGTCTATGACATAAGTCTTATGAGGAGCAGGTGAAGGAACTGGGGTTGTTTAGTTTGGAGAAGAGGAGGCTCAGGGGAGACCTTATTGTTCTCTACAGTTACCTGAAAGGAAGGTGTGGGGAGCTGGGGGTCAGCCTCTTCTCCCAGATAACTAGCAATAGAACTAGAGGGAATGGCCTCAAGTTGTGCCAGGGGAGGTTTAGGTTGGAAATTAGGAGACATTTTTTCTTAGAAAGAGTAGTCAGGCATTGGAATGGGTTGCCCAGGGAAGTGGTGGTGTCACCACCCCTGGGGGTGTTCAAGGAAAGGTTGGACGTCATGCTTAGGGACATGGTTTAGTGGGTGACATTGGTGGGAGGTGGGCGGTTAGACTAGATGATCTTAGAGGTCTTTTCCAACCTTAATGATTCTATGATTCTATGACTTTATGACTCAATCATTCCCATTTAAAACAAACAAACAAACAAACAAACAAAAAAAAACAAACAAAAACCTCTATGTTATCTTTCAAATTACAGACAGCATCTAAAAAATGGGCTATTGGTGCTATGCTACTATGTTCCAGTTAAGCCATGAGAACTGGTTGCATATACATTGTCATAACTGTGCAACAAAATGTGTTAAATTCCCCTGAGATTTAAGATAGCAAATTGATTTGGATGGGATTCAATGTGAGACTCAAACTTCCAAATTTTTGTTGTCTGTATGCAGTTGTCTTCAGCTAGGGATCTAAATTTCCATTGCAGTGAAGACAGATTGACTTCTGCAGCAGTGGGCATCTTGAGTTGTCTGAGCTACCTGTATGGGTCATAGGACCTAGAAGAGACCTGCATGCTTCCATAAGAGTGGCAGAAAACAAAGCAAGATAACCAAGGGCATCTTGAAATGCCCTGCATATTCCTGCTTACCCCTTCAGGACTTGGCTCAGTGGAGCCTGGGTAGCTTTGAGCTGTGATAACACAGCTTTGTAGTGGCTGGTCCATATCATCGCTCCCCAGTAGGCACCTGACTGCTTCTTGTGATGCTTGAGACACCCATATGAAAGGACCAGAACCAGACACTACTACTGACTTCAGTGGGAGATTAGACACCTGACCAATGTCTAAGATCATTTAAGTGTCTACATACCTAATTTTAGAGGTACAATTTGCCTGCCTAAATGCAAGCACATCCTTAAATCAAAAAAAAGTTTAGGGTGTTTGAGGTACTGGCATGCAGCTGGTAGATATGAGACAGAACTTTGTAAGATTCTGCACCTCTTCTGAGCAAAAGCTGGGCACTATGTAAGACACCTCATAGAGTCCAAATGATAAGAAAGAGCTTTATTTAGGAATCTGAATCCTACCAAATGTGTCCCAAATTGAATTTGTCTCACATCTGCATTGGCATAGCAGTTTCACACAGATAGTTACTGTGGCATGGCCAATATGCAAGTAGCTGACTAAACAATTAATTCCTGGTCTGTAACGTCATTGTCCAAAGTTGAGAATCTGAAATCTATCACTCAACTGCCGTTCCCCCTAAAGGCTGTTCAACTTCAGTCTTACGGCAGTATGTTACGCTAAAGCTGGGTAGATGTTCTACAGTTCATTTCATCAATATATAACAGTCCCTTTGTTTTGGCAGAATTTAAAAGTTGGACATATCTAACTCCTAAATACTATCAGTATCCAGAATCAAAATATTCTTGTGGCTAAGTTCCAGCTGCATTCAGTGCAGGCATTCTGAGAGCATACGTAACACACACTAACAGAACGGGAGTATTTACCAGTGATGGGTGACAGCTCTTTCTTTTTGTAACAGCAGACAGTTAAAGACGTGTCCATTATACAGTGGTCAGAACACATGCCCCAGAAAAATAAGCAAGGAAAAGGGGACATTAAGTTGCTAGCTGTGAATCTGAGGTTCAGTTCTCTCTCCTGGTTCAAGTTTTCCACGTGACCATTCTTCCTGCTTGAAAGTGGAGCAATGCTTTTTACTTCTTTTAAAAGGTACTTTTGAGACTTGTGGATAAAAAATGCAAGCCAGCAGTTTAGTGTTCCACTAAGCTGGGTGCTGTAAGGATAGCTGTATTAAATATGTGCCACTGTAACAGAGACTAAGCCTTTTAATAGACCAGTTCTGTCCCTTGAATTATTTTCTGACCAGAAAATTTGGAATTTTCAGACCAAAAGACAATAGTTCAAGGATGTCTGACCACAGCCTGGGTAAAGACAACAAGTTTGGGCATGTAAGTGTTGCTGCTCTGGGACGCTGACTTGGTGTGAAAGGCCAGAAGATCAGGTCAGCAGCAGATCCTACACGCTCCCAGCTCTACCGAGCTGCTCTGCTCCAGAGCACTGCAAAACTCACCTTGTTCAAGAGCATCACACCTGCTCAGCGCGCAGAGGCCCTTTTTCTCTGACACGTTTTCCCAACGTTACATAGCACAGCTGTGAACTCCTGGGTGCGCTGAGAGTGTTACAATGGCTTTGTGGTCAGCCTTGCAGCGTCTCACATCTACAGAGCTCAGTAAGCAAAACCCCGGTGTGAATAAATAACCTGGTATTTCTATGCTGTACTTCCAATAGTTACTTGTAGGCAATTTTTTTTTTTCTTTCTTCCTGTAAATGACTCATAGACTGGCTTTTGGGGAAGGGGGAAACCAAGCGCCGCATAGCCGCTTTTACAACTTTAACCTTACTTAACCCTCCAAACAGTAAGAGGAAGTACAAAGTATTTTCACGAGCTGTGAATGGGCTCAGATCTGGTTTTGACATCTTGAGGAAGTGCTGCCTTCTGCGAAGTCAGAAATGTGCACACACACATACAAAATGTCTTTGCAGCCCTGCTGAACTCAAGCATTCACACACACACCAGGAGTCAAAAGCCCACAAAGGAGAAGGGGACAGGCTGGGAAATGTGAGAAACGGGGCAGATTTGGGTCGAAACGGGGCAGTTTTTGGTCGAAACGGAGCAGATTTGGGTCGAAACGGGGCAAATTTCGGTGGAAACGGGGCAGATTTGGGTCGAAGCCGCTGTTGCTGAGGGGAATAGGATGGGTGGGGGCCGCTCTTCAGTGACTTCAGGGGTAACACCACCGGGTGTCTCTACCCTTCTGGGCTGGGGGGTACATGTGGAGCACGAATCACCCTTGGTGAGGTCTGTGCAAAGGCAGGATACCCCCCTCACCCTCCTTCTCCCTCTTCCCCTTATCTCAAACCGCGCCGCCTCCTCTGTCCCCGCGCCCTGCCGCCCCTTCCCCACCCTCCACCGGGGGAGGGAGGCTTCATCCTCTCTTCCTCCTCCCTCTTGTGACCCTATACAGCCCGGTGGGGAGACATTGAGGGGCTCTCGGCCCCCCTTCAGCAGCGAGAGGCGGGCCCGGGAGGGGAACCGCGCCCGGCCGGGGCCGGCGGCTGGCGGCAGCCGCACGCAGCCACCGCGGGGCGGGCCTGCGAGTGTGGCGCGGGGCTGGGCTGGGCTGGGCCGGGCCGGGCTGGGCCGCGCCGCCGGCTGTCTCTGAGGCTCGGGGGATGGACGAGGGTCCCCGCAGCGGCCAGCGGCGACGGGTAGCTCAGGTAAGGCGGCTCGGGGGCTGCGGCTGGCCGCCGGTGGGGGCGGGCGGCGCCCCGTCGTCTGAGGGGTGGAAGATTCGTGGGGTAAGGGGGGGGAGGGAGAAGCCGCCCCCGCAGCGCCCTGCTGGGAGACGGGAGGCTCTGCAGCCCCTGTGTTGTTTTGTGGTGGTTTTATTTTTATCTTTCTCATCTCAGATCGGGGGTTGCCTTTCCCCTCGCCGCCGCCTTTGTGCCCCCCTCCTTCAGCCCAGCTCCCCGCGGCCGCCCCCCGTTCCCTGCCCTCCTCCTGCCAGCCTCGGGGGGCAGAGGGGTGGGGGGGGTTGCCGGTGGGGAGGCGGCCAACTGTTGCCTCAAAAAACACCGGCTCCGGCGGCCTCGAGTGGGGTTACGGGGCACCAGGGCCAGGCTTTGCTTTCCCTTCCTCCGTGGTAAAACGTTTTGCTGGTAGATCTTAGCCTCTGTTCGGGAAGAGGCTTTTTGCCTCGGCCCCAAAAGGAGCTCTCATCGCAGCCTCGGCCCCAAAAGGACCGTGCCTGAGCTCCTATCACTGCCTCGGTCCCTAAAGGAGCTCCCATGTCTTCCTCAGGGACCCCCATCAGGCTGATGTGCTGTGGGCACCTGGCTCCCTGTGGGCCCAGGTGCCAGGATGAGCTGTAACAGGGCTGAGGGTATCAATCAAACAAACAAACAAACAAAAAGGCTGTAGCCCTTCTCTGGATTAAGTACGCCCTTGCTTGAGGCTGGGCATAAGGGGGGTTCAATTTCACAACTTCGGTTATTAGGGAAAACTTTCTATTTCAGCTGCTGGAGATGGTTGGATGCAGGGTGCTGTGAGCACCATTTCTAGAAGGATGTGCCATTGTGAAGGCTAGGCATGAGAGAGAGCAGATGGAAAACACGTTCTGCAATGTTAAATTCATCTCATCGTTTGAATCTCTGAACAGATACCACACAAGCATTTCTGCTCTTTTTTTTTTTTTTCCCCCTAATTTAATTTCAAGACAGTTGAGCTTCAAATTTATTTATCTGGGTTTTGTTATGCTACGGCCCTGGTAATATATGATGCCAGTGTATAAAATCAAATGTTCCATAATTCACGAGAAGCACAGAAAGACTTTTAACTTCCCATTCTTTCAGTGTTGTTGCTAATAACTTGCTGAGGGTTGTGATGTGTGTTGGTTTCCAGCCTGTTCTGGTAGTCCTTGATTTCCATACAGGGGATCTTTGCACTCTGTTTATATTTACCAGCTCCTAAAGGCAGTTTGTATGTGGAAAGGGTAAGTTGAGGGGGATAGGGATGTTTTTGCTTTGCTTTCCTTCTCCTATTCTTGCCATCTGCAAGGTCAGAAAAAAATAAAAATGACTTTGACTGTGAACGCTTAGGTGGGGAGATCTGGAATGAAATGCAGTTGTGACAGGAGGTTGCCTTGTGGGCAAAGAATTTTACATGCTCAGCATTGGTCTACAAAAATACCCCAACTCATATTACACAGAGAAGAACTAAGTTGATACTTCCCTTTTCTCAGTTATGCTAACTTTTATATCTTTGTAAGATATAAAGAAGATTTATACATCGGCAAGATATCTTATTTTTTTAGGGAATAAACTTTGTAATTTCTCATGTTGGATTCTCCTTTCTGCATTCTTGTAAACCACCCCCCACACACACCAGGCCTGAAATAAAAACAAACAAATCATAAAGTTCAACAACTCACAAAATATTTTAATGAAATTACAGATTGAGACTAGCGTAAAGGGTTTAATTTAAATATATAAAAAGCATAAAATAGCAACTAAGAATAAGATTCTTCAGCTGTATTTTGAACCACTGTAGTATAGTGTATCTGATCATTAAGGTTTCACTTGAATGTAAACTATGGCAAGCATAAGAGAGGCTTTCTGAATTATTTGCATGGTTTCTTAATGACTGTCCATTATTTTATTGTATACTGCTCTGTACTTTTTCTCATCTACCATTTTTGCAGTCACATATGCCTGTGAACTTCTGTTCTTTATTAAAAACAGAAAATAAACAAGTCACAAGTCATTAAAAAGACAACGTATGCCAGTAATTAGAATGAAAAATACTTGGTTAATTCACAAAAGAAAAATGGTGAAGATCTTGGGTACTACTGTATAGTTACTGTCAGCAGATGTCATTTTGCCATAATAGTGAGCCTGTTAGTGAATTTTACAGTGCTGGGAAGATAATTCATTATTAGTGTGCTTAGCTTGTCTTCATGACATCATTTTTGACACTGTTTTGTCAGCCTAAAATATCTTGTCCTCAGCACTATGGTAGTCTCACAAAGATGTCAGGGATTTGCATATGCAGTGTGTTTCAGATTTACATGGGTTATGTGTTATACAAAATGAGTGGTTAAAATGTATATAAAAATACTAGACATTATTTAGATGAATAACAATTTTCCTACCTTAACGGAAACTATATTTCATAGGTATACAGATACTATAAATAAGACTTCTTGAATTGATTATATGTATTTCCAAATACCCTTTTGGTTGGAGTTTTTAGAGAAACTGTAAAATAGTTTTGTGGAATCACTGACATTCTTTAGTACTAGATGCAGTAGCACATTAACTTGATCATTCAGTTCACATTGTACACAAAACAGAAAAATATATTCTAAATCCAAAACCTGCATACAATCCAGACATCATTAGGCCTCCTATTAAATCCTTGGAAACAAACTTACTATGTCAATGTGAGCTATAGTATCAGTGGGCAGAGGAATGTGCATAGTAATAGTATGTATCAATTTGAAGGAGCCAAAACCTCATAGTATTTCCTGTGTACTGAATTCAGTATGTATTTGGATCTGTTTCAGTATTATCAATCATTCTTTTAGCAGTGCCTTCTACTTACGTTATCTATGAATGCAAAATAGTAACATTAAATCTGAGAAAACAGTTTGAGAGGCATGAATTAAAATATTTAAAATACGGGACAGCTTGAGAGCTGCAAAAAATGGAGTCATAAATTTGAATTTTGCTGTTTAAATTAAAATTGTAATAGAAGCTGCTATGCATTCATGTATGAATGATGATGAGAGCAATGTGAATGATGGGAGTTGTGTAGGTCCTAATTCTTGTGAAGTACTGATTTTTACCATTCTTCTGTTTTCACAAAATTCCAATCTACACTTGCAATTAAAATGAAATACGTGTGTCTTATTTTCCGTCTTTATATACTGTTTGATACAAATTCCTGATTTGGTAACAGTAGTTGCTTGTACATGAAAAATAGCAGATACAAGACAAATATAGGATGGATATGAACTAGGGCAGCAGTGACACGCAGGTGCTTAAAAGATTTGTATTTATTATTATGGATTTAAAATGTTTAGAAATAGTCTCATGAGTGGTATCTTCACATCTTCCATATCTTACGGACTTAATTCAGGAACAGTTACCTTTGCTCACCAACAGCTGAAATATTCTTGTCTACTTTACCAGCTTGTCCATAGAGTACATAACTAGTGTGCTATGGGAACTTTCTGTGTGTTTTGCCCTATTTTTTTTCCCTGTCAATGATAATACTTCCGAAGGAAGGCCTGTTTGAAATGGCAGTGTACAAGTTGACTTTTAAGATCATGAGTTGGATGAATGGCAGTGGAACAGGTGAAGCTAATGCCTAAGTTTGAGAGTTATTTTTTTCAATAAATCTGTGTAAGGAATTTATCAAGTTTGTAAAATGTGAAAATTTCATTTTGAAGGTTCCACTAGCAATGCAACTTGTGGTGTTATCTATGCCTATCGCAACTGCCAATGTTTTTGTCAGAGTTTTGAGTTAATAAATGTGATTCATAAACTTGTCACCCTCAGATCTGTTGAATAGCATTGACATGTCCTGGGAGGTGTCATATATGGAACACGGAATGGAATATATTGGGATGTTGCGTTTGGTCACCTGTTTATCTGTGGTGAGCTCTGAAAGATTGAGTCATATCTGGGCATCGGAGTTTGCACAATTTAATAATGCTGTGGAGGTAGTTTGGTGTTTTTAAAGGGATCTGTGGACTTACGCTGACATTTTAGATAACAGCTGTTCTGTGCTGTCCTATAGCTCTCTGATATACATAGGCTTTACTTAAAATTTAAGTAGCTATTAGAAGCTTTATATTTTTATATATATATATATATGTATATGTATAATTTATGGTATTTTGGAGGGAAAATCTTTCTCCCTGTTGAATTGCAGCCTGAATTCATAAATTATTTGAGTGGCCTATTTTACAATTAGATGCCTCAAAGCCAACTATGGTGTTCTTAAAACTCATTTCTGAAAGCACACTGCTGTCTGTATTTTTACTGTAGGGAAAATTAGGTACACTGAGCTACACGTCTGCATCCATCCAGCACTGTTACTCCCGTGACTGTTCAGGAGAATGGCATCTCTCTTGTGTCTAACTGCCTTTGGCATCGTTAGACAGGAATGATCCCCCTGGATTTGAAAACCTTGTTTTGCTTATAAATAAATAAGAAGTGTAAACTATTTATTCAAACTCAAGGAAGAAATGTTTGCAGTGATGTTTCTCTCTCCCTCTTCTCTTTATATTCAATGGTGCATTAGTTGCATCAATTACCCATGAAGCGGGAAGCTTGTTTCTATGTCCCCTTTTCAGCTTGAAGTAATTTAAGCTCACATCTCTCTCTTCCCAGGAGAGTACAACAGTCAGCATCTCATAAAGTGTCCCGTAGTGGTAGGAAACCTTTATTTCACCCGCAAGTGTGTTACTTGGGGGAAAAAAAATTTAATTAGGCCGAAGGGAGGGTAACTCCTGCCCTGTGATCAAGACATTCATCTGAGGTGAGGGAAATCTGATTGCTATCGGTGTTTCATTCTTTCATCCAGTAAATATTCTTCAATTTCATACCTTCGCTGGGAATGGTCTGGGAGAGACTAGTCTGTTGGCTAGGGCAGTGCCCTGTCAAGTGGAGGTGTGGTTGTGAGCCTGCATTTTAGCCTGAAAAGAGCATACCACCCAGCTCTTTTACTTCCTCCATGGTTGGTTTACTGATGCTCTTGAATTGCTAAATGGTGCTCGGGGGTGTGCTCTCGTCTTCTCATCCGAAACTTCAAAATTGCGTGACTCCTTCCCTCATCTCTTTGTGAAAGGGATGTCTTTGTATTTTGCTCCCGGGGAGGCTTGAAGGTTTTAAAACCCTTCTTAATAACATAGGCATCTCTTGAGCTTCCAGGATAATGATGTTTAAGGTATCGACTTCTCAACGTTGTTTCCTATTAGGTTAGAGGGCTTCCTGCTTACTAACCCAGTTACTTTAAGTTCCTAACTGGAATTATTGTAACCATCTCCAGAATTTTCATGGGAATCCAATTTTGTGCTTCTGTTCTCATAGGAAGTGGTAAATCTAAGGAAAGAGTAGATTTCTGGGGGGATGAAGTCCAGAATTTGGCAAGAGTGGACTGCAGTTACCTTCCAAAGACCATCTTTATTTGGGGATTAGGACACAATGGAGCATGGTTTGATGGAATTGCCCAACACAGGCATCATGTCCTATCCCAGATGCCCTACGACTTCCACTGCGCCTGTGCTTCACTGGCAGATGCAAGATGTACAAAGACCCATGTCCTGCCTGGAGTAATGTCTGTGGGGAATGCAGGGGGGTCGAAGTTGGTGCTGAGAACAGCTGGTCCTAGTATACAACTGAACTGAGCCCGGTAGCGTACCAAGATTTCTGTTGTTTAGGCTGAATGTGTTTAGGTTGAGAAGTGAGGGGAAGAGGTGTTTTTCTTACTTCTCAAAGGCGTTTCAAAGAAAACCTACTTTCTGTTTTCCTTTCTTAATTGCCAATGTATTTGGTACATAACCGGATCATCCTCATTTTCATTTTGCAGCAACCCCACATTAAGTCTGGGAGGTTAGCTGGAGTTAATGGCTTTCTGGGAGGGGAGCAGAAAGTACATCTTTGGGTTTCTCTCATGCATATTAACGGCGGTGTGGAGCTGTGGGGCAGAAATTCATTACTGTCAGCTGTTAGCTGGTACGGAAATGCTGAGTGATGGTGCCACTGATGGAGCTGGATTGGTTTTGGAGAATAAGGAAAACTCTCTCTGGTAACTGATCCGTATGATCCTATCTCAAGTAAATTGATTCCAGAATTGTGTTTAAATAGCCATCATAAGAGATGTGCAATGGTATTTATCATTTGGTTTGTTATTTGGTACAGATGATTTGCTGTTCCTAATTTTTGGGGGGGTTCTTCTAATGCTGTGGAAATTGGGGGAGGGGAAACATTTATAATAATATTTCTCTAGGTTGTTCAAACCTCTTTATATTTTAGAAGGCTAGATTGTTAAATTTGTTACGCTCCATTTCCAAGAACAGTCTTGATTTTTTTTATCAGTTACAATTTTTCCCACCCACATATACGTATGTCTGACTTCTTTTACTGAATTGTTTGGTAATTTTATGATGTTTTGCCTGAAGGATCATCTGTAGACTGTTGGTGACTCCTGTAGATAAGGATTTCATGATGGATGTGGGCATCTTTGGAAGTTTCTGGAAATAAGACTTTAGTCATCTCCCTAATAACTGATTGGGTTTTTCATGGCAGCAGAGGAAATGGGAGCTGATACTTTGCAAGTGTTTTTCCTATGTTTTTATTATTAAAGCACAAATACCCTGTAGGACTGGAACACTTTCCTCACCCTCTCAGAAGACCGTATTACAGCAGAGCGCTGTAATATCAATTACTGTGGGAACGGTTTGCGAGTCCAAATGAGATCATGATTGGGAAGCTGGAAAATGAGTCTCTCTTAAAATGTGTTTCATGCTCTGAATACATGAAAGATTTTGTTGGGAGTGCAATACTTAGGTCTACAGGGTTTATATTTTTAATTAGGGAAGGTGTTAAAAAATCCACTTACTGTTTTGTATGAACACCTCTTGTACTCAAGAGGAAAATAGAAAATAATTCCTGATCTTGAAGTATTCTGGGGATATGCTGCCTGCAGAACAGATTTGTAGTTCTGCAACTAGATAATCTTACTACTTTTATTGGTTTTTGTATCCAAAAGACTTTGAGAGAGCACACATATTAGAGGCCTTAGAAGTATAGATAATCTTCCTGTCCATTTTTATACCGTGAGACAAAAATTATTGTGGTCTGACTACTTACGCCTGTGTTTAACTGAGGTTTTGATTCATTATGGCACAGACAGTATCATGTTGTCCTTTACTGAACCAAAAGTAAATCCGCCTAAAAAATCCCCTTTTGTTCTGCTGCTGAGGAACACTGTGGGCTGCCAAATCCTGGCAGTCTGACTCACCACAATCGTAATAAAGTGTTTGTACTTTTGCAATTGCAGTTATTCAGTGCTTTCTAATTTATTTATAAGGCAAAGGGACACCTACAGGTTAAAGTACTACTTTTTAAAGAAATATCCCTTGTTTATACTGAAATAACATTTGTCAAAAGAGAGTTAAAGACCCACTGGTAACTCTTGAAAGCTTCCCAGGAGCAAATTATAATCTTTACCGATAACAAATACAGAGATATATAGATATATATATTTAATGAATTTGATTTTCCATGTAATAGCAATGCTAGACTTCAAGAAATGGTGGGATTATTTTAAACTCCTTCCAGAGCTCTGCTGTTTTGGCCATCTAATCTGACCCGATAATGATCTGATAAGTGGGAAGACTGTTTCCTTCCTTTAAAAAAAAATGCTTTGAGGACAGAGACTCTGACCCGGCCAGTGCTTATCTGCGTTTTAACTTTGATGCGTGGGTTGCAACCCAGCAAGCGTAACTCATGTAATTGAATTTAGTTGTTTGCAGGATGAGTCCCAAAGCAGTCGAATATTAAGTTGCAGCACTCAAATAAAATGCTGAATGACTGCGCATCAACAGCTGAGGAAAAGCAAGGTGGCTCTTGGTCAATGATAGGTACCTGTACGGCTGACAGATAAGTACCTAGTTCCGTGCAAGGTGTCTGCAGGTGCCCTGCAGGTCACTGTATGTATGTACATACATTGTGTGTGGTCTGGCTGGTGCGCCTGACCGCCTGTCGTTGGAGAGGAAATGGGAATTCTTACAATGTCATCGTCCCATCACCTGCGCATGGTGAGGAAAAGGGCTTTCTTGTCTCTCGATTCTTTAGCTTTTTATAGGTAGGAGTCCCCTCATATGATTTAGGGGTTTAACTATTGAGGCAGAAACAATGATTTCTTTCTTCCTATTGATAAAAGAACAACAAGGCTTTTATTCCTTTTTGCCTGATACATAGGGCATTTTCTATATCATTTACCTTTCCCGAGTTTTGAGCTAATGACATTCTGACAGTTTTCTTGAAAAGGCCAAGCTGTGTTAAGTTAGATCGTTTGTAACTTTCTCCGACTGTCCTGTAGACCACAGCTTGGTGCTGAACAAAAAATAAAACTCCCACGGTACTGGGAGTGGGTGCTGGGCACCAAGGCAGTGTGCAACTGGCAGAGAAATATACGCAGGAGAAAGTACTATAGTTCACAGGAATGCATTTTAATTGCTGCTCTGAGTCATACTATCACTACAGCTGCTTCCAAAAGAAGAGATTCGCATCTAGCGATAGGCCATTCACATAAAGAAAGAAGATGTTAGATAAGCAAATACAAATATGTTACATGCCCTTTCTCCTTTGGTTTTTAGTACGTTCTCTAGTTCAGCAGGCATGAAATATTTTGTGACATAATTATATACGCGGTAAGTGCCTGCCAACTGATTCATGGTATCCCTCTTCCAGGGTGTGTGTTCTCATTTCACCAAGGTAGGCACGAGCACGTAGTCTTACAGCTTTGAGCTGCTCGATTCACGTGGCAATGCAGTCCTGCTCGTGGTGCTGACTTCCTTTCTCCTTTTTTTTTGCCCATAAAAGGAGAAAAGTGCTGCCATATGACTTGTTTTAGAGCGGATCTCAAAGGGGAGCAGGGGGAGAGGTTACTCAGGTAGCTATTTCTTGCACTAACTCTTCCACATGGCATTAGACATTCTGCTCTCTGCGTTTAATTTGATATAACTCTTAGAGTATGTGGTAGTACTTCCTTCAGCTGACATTGAAGTAAAACATTTCATTCTTAGAATAACTTTTTTTTTATTTTCTGCTACGTGGATGAGAGATTCTGAAGGGAGGCTGGATATAAATGAATTTGGAATAAAGAAAAAAAAAATACCAGTTCTCTGGGATTAGGCTGTCCTCCAAACCTGCAGAAACTTTCCTGACGGTGATTAAAAGAATGACTGTGTGTGGTATTCTCCCATCTTGTGCCAGTGACTGTAGATATGCAGGATAAGTTTAGTGCTTAATGTTGCACTGTTATAAAGTTTCTTCTCCAGTTTTCAAGAAAACAGACTATTGAGGTGATTCTCTGAAGGCTTGCCCAGAAATCAAATCTGGAAGTCTCAGTGCTTTTCCATGACTGGGGGCCTCGTGCCCACTTGCTCTGCAGTCGTAATTAGTGTCTTTCATTGTACAGCAAAGCACGAGTGTCCTGACTTTCTTTTGACATATTCTGACAAAAAGCATTGTCCTCGCATTGGTGAGTGTCACATTTTTTCCACAGAGTGAAGACAATTAACAGCTCTAAATAAGTGCCACCCGGCTTCTACCATGGCTTACCAGGTAGCGTTCAGCTAGTTTATGTTTCAGCATCAAAGTGTGCAGCCAGCACCAGGACAGTCTTAATCTGTCAGATCCAGCCATGCATGCTGCTGATGTCCTGAACATACCTTCAAAACCATCTCCAAGTCAATCCACAGTAATGATGAATTTGGTTTTAGTCAGTCTTCTACATTCCCTACTTACTGATGCTATGAAACAATGTGACTTGGAGGCATGTAAATCAGCTGTCTCTCTTCCAGCTCAATCTAACACAACAGGTTTTAGAATGATAGCAGAACGTATCTACCTTTGGAAACCAGACTTTTTTTTTTACTTTTTTTTTTTTTCTTAAACAACTGTGAAAAGTAGAGATCTGTGATGCAAGAATTTACTTTCATATGAAATGAAGTATTTTGTCAGGGAGTCCAAAGGAAAATGGAGAAAATGGAGATGACAGTGTTGACCAGTTATTTCCTACCTTCATCTTTTTCTAGTGTTACTGTATGTATTCTGGGCAGCATGTCAGAGAAAACAGAGAAAAAGGACCATAGTAATTCTGGATCTAAAGTCATATTTTCTCTTTTCAACAAGCTGGTTTATTACTTTTTTTTTTTTTTCCACATCAGAACTAGGATTTAGGCCAAGATCTGTGCGAAACATATGCCTGTCTCATGCCAGCAATGTTATTGTTGCTGAGAGTTAAGAAGTTTGTTACTTCTCTTATGTGGGAGGGCATTTGTATTTTAGTTTTTTTGGTTGTTTTTTGTTGGCAGATCTGATAGTTTTCTGGTTAACTGGAGTGATCATCTTTATGCATGTGCTCATGTCACTTTTTGAAAGACAGAAATTGCACGTATAATTCAAGGGGCTACGATTAAAGCACTCCCAGGCAAATGTGGGTACAAGAGTTCAATGACTGGGACTGCTACACTGGGCAAGGGACAAAGCAGCATTGTTTGATATTTTAATTTTTCAGAGCTCAGTGGACCAGATCGGCAGCCAATACTCCAACAGTTGTCAAAGCCAGGTTGAGGTTTCACAGAATAATACGCAGTTTTGTCAATACCATTACCTTTTAAGGCTATTTCAAGGTAAGCCTTGGAGAAGCATGTATTGAGATAACTTATAGGTATGCATTTATGAAAGGAGTATATGTTTTTGTACTCAGTTTTAATTTTTCTATTTCTTTCATTACCCTGTGACACTGCATAATCACATGTACATGAAGTTTAAGAGACAGTATTTCTTACTAAGTATAAAATTTGCATCCAGTTTACACCAGGGTAGTTATGTTTTCCTTTGGAAAAAAAACACATGCCTTTGTTGTGTGCACAAAGACTTGTTACTTATGTTTATTTTTGTACAAATTAAGTGTAAATTCTTTTGATCTGTGTCTGCAGGAAAAGTAAATAAGTGAGGATTTCTGATTTAGAACAAATTTGTGAAGACACGGATGAGTTTGTTAATTACAGAAAGAAAAAAAAAACACAGAAAACACTAACCTTTTAAAGTATTTGAATTTTGTCCTTGCCCACCACCCTGATGCAGGTAAAGTTTGAGGAAGAGTCTCATCTGCTGTACATTGGCTACTTGTCACTAGAGCTGTGCCCACTTTATACCAGCTGACAGTCTGGTCCAATACAATACTGACAGCAATCCAGGCTTGCTAAAATGGAGTCAGATCACAGATGCTCATCTTCTGTCTATCTGAATACACTAAAAAAATTCTAAAACCTAGAGAGTACACATTTTCACCAACAGCCTAGTTTAGGATGTGTTATTGAGGCTAGAACCTCTCGTGCCTGGAAAAGGTGACCTGTTAATTCTGAAATGCATTGGCTGCTTATGGAATTCACTTCTTAAAATGATATTCTCCAGAAGCAACTGGGAACTATAATCATGATACATGTTTATAGTAGGAACTAAATAAGGAATGGATATGGCATGCAACTGTCTGTACTGTTACAAATTTAGTACTGTTCGTGACACAGTTTTGTCTTGTGCCAACTAACACTCTCCCACATTATGCCCAAGCATAGTTCTGGGGTTAGTGTAGACTGTGGACCATTTCCAAAAGGCTGTCTGGATCTGGCCATGATGTTTTGGAGGGACAGGATTTTAGTTGGTACAGCCACAAGCTATACCATGCTAGCTGGTGCCAAGCCCAGAGTGTGGCCATTTGCCCTGCTCTATTTTATTTTTTATCATATATGCAGCTGCAGATCCTGCTTTTCAGGAAGCTGGGATTCAGGAGCTTATTTGAGAAAGCAAAGGCAGTATTCTCTTTGCGTGCTTAGCAGGGTTGAGAAAAAAAATCGATCAAATCTGAAGGTAAGAATCTGTGTCTAGAAAGCTGCAAAAATAATCCTGAGCAACTTAAAATCATAGAATAATTAAGTTTCATATTGTGTGTATGAGAAAAGCCCCAGGGAATACACAGGCAATTAGACATTTTGAAAGTTCTATTAAAAAAATATATATTTATGATGAATAATGGTCTGGCGTTTTAAATCAAAAAGTAAAATAAAAGAAAACAGATGGCATCTACAGTGTCCTCTGACCAGAGGACATATATCCTGGTACTAGTGTAAAACGTATCCCTTTCCTAAGCTTTGCTTTCTGTTATCAAAAGTAACAGTAGCAACCTGCTAACACCAACCCTAATTGGTATGATCTTTAGGGTTTCCTTGGGGAGTCTGTCTCAAGCAAATATTTCAACCCTCTTTAATTGTCTTACTGCCTCCCATCAAGGAGATGTTAAGTCTAACTTTATATTTTGCCAAAACTAGTGGGTTGATTTTTTTTTTTTTTTTTAAAGCAGCATTAAAGCTATTAGCAACCTGATGTCAGTTGAGCCAGACTCTCTTTAGACAACTTAAGGGTTGAATACGGTCTGTGGAGCGCTCCCATCTGTCTCCCAGCCTCTTCTGTAGGGGATGAGGAATAGGTGTACAGGCTATGCAAGCTGCCTGCTGAACCAGGTGTGTGTCCCTCTGTCTGGGAACAGCCCTGCAATCAAAAACCACGTCCTGGGTTGAGTGGTGGATTGGGCTGGGGATGTCAGGTGCAATGGGTGACGGGTTGTGTGTGAAGGGAGCCAAAACCAAGAGCAGGTGCCACTGAAGTTGAAGTTCAGCAAGATCTGCCCTGAACACAAGAGTCCAGATTTGCCATCTCTCTCTCTCTCTCTCTCTCTCTCTCTCTCTCTCATCTTTCCACATAATATTTAAATAGTACCAGCTTGGTACTAAACATTTGAACAAGCCTTTGTTTTTCACTATATACATCAATAAGTGTGTTCTGCTGCTTTTCCTTTTTTTTTTCCCCTGTATCTTAAATCGAAATAGAGATTCATAACTTCATTTTGGAACATGTGCCGCCTTCTTTTTGAATAAAAGAGTTCTAAAATGTGAAATAACATCGTGGTTGCATTGTTATAATTCAGAGTCTGGCCTCTCTATTACACATCACATCTTGCTTAACTCTTGTTTCACCTTTAGTCTGTTCTGTGATGCAACGTCGCTTACCTCTTCATTTGCAAGTAGAATTAACTTGCCCTCTCTGCTGTAAATGCTTTCTTGAATACCGATCATACAGCCTTAATTATTTCTTACACAGCAGGAAACATTCAAAGTAGCAGCTGTGTTGTGCCTTAGGTTTGAGTTGGTGGTGGGCTGTGATGGCCCAAATCCCTGGGTGTATAATAAGCTTTACTGCCAGCAGGCCCCCCAGCTGACTGCTCTGAGGGTACAGAACTGACTCCTGTGCTTCATTTTCTAAATGCGTTTTAACGAGGGATAAGTGGAATTACTAGGTGTTACCGAAGCACTAACAGAATTGTCTCTTTTACACTAATCTGTGATGGTTTTCCTCCTTGTTGACATCCTTCCTTTAAAGCCACATTAGGGGTTGAATTTTTTGCTGAGGTTTCCACAGTAAGCAGCAGCATGTGTATTTGCTTCTGTCCGTTTTCATCGCACTGGTGTTTTCCTTGCTGAAAGGTGCCTTTCCTTTCTCCCTGACACAAGAATTCTCAGTTGCTCTTAAATGTGTTTGTTCACTCCCTGTCTGGGTCAGTGTTGTAGGGAGTATACTGGTATTTAGTTATTTTATAAACATTTTAAAGTGTCGACCCACTTGATTCCTCTGGCTCTCCTGTGGAAGACTGATACCAATCTTTGCTTATCTGAACTTTTAAAGGAATATTGTATTAAAGGCTAAGATCTGAAAACTGGAAGCTCTTTCAGTGAGTAGTTTATCTTCTCTGTTCCATGGCACTTGCTTTCCCGCTCAATGGCATCTCACTCAGGCCACATGTTTTACCTCAGTAAACTTGCCTCCCAGGCCATCCAGGCATTTATTGCTAGCTGAACAAGAGCCTCCTGGCGTCTGGTCGTTGTCTCTTTTAAATGCCTGTTCCATCCCCCTTGGTCATATCAGCTTTACTAAACTGGGCTGGCATTATTTTTACGTGCCATTTGAATTTTTATATAGTATTTTATATATATATATATATATATATGTTTATATTTTTATATATTCTTATATATATTATATATATAATTTATATATATATGTGTATATATGTATATATTTGTTGAAGTTTGAAAGACGTTTGGATATCCAGAATAAGTTTTTAAAAGGTTAAAAAGACTTCCACAAGGCGATGTACAGTTTTTTAAAAACCAAATCCAGTGTCAACTGGTAGCTAGGTTGTGTTAGGTTTATACAGAAACAAGTATTCTGTGGAAGTAGCAACGTTTGTGTAGTTTCGTGATTCTACTGTGCTGGAGCTACTTCTTTATAGTTCATTCTGCTGGGTTTTGTTGCCAAAACTTAGTTTTTTTTTCTATATAAAAACATGTAGGACTCCCTAAGTAACTGTGCTAGCCTACTTCCAGACAGTCTATAAGCTTTTTGTGAGTATACTTTACACCTGTTAAAGGAGAGTTTACTCTTGCCCACACTCTTCATTTTTGTCCAAATGAGACAAGTTACATAACAAAACAAATCGGTCAAGCATGAACATATGGAAACAATCAATATAATTCAAGAAAATACTCATTTACCTTTCTGTAGGTCTACATTAGATTTCAAGTTTTTCATTTAGCGTCACTAATACTATTATAGAAGGCTCACGTGATATGAACATAGGGATTTTTTTAAAACAATTCAAATGTCTTGTTTTACAAGATAGAAATTCTAAAGTTTCTGTCAAGTATATTTTATCTTTTGTGCTTGCATCATGACATTCACTGTTTCATTTTTTATAACAGTTCTTTATTCCATAGAGTTATCGACTGGATTTTTTTCTTGCAATCTGTTTAAAGGTTTCCAGCAATTCTTTGCCATAATTAAACATGTAAGACTGATTCTACAGTTTGAATTTTGTCGCCCTATTTTCATTTAAAACTTTCAAAAAGGTGGAAACTTAGTAACTTTTCTAGTGCCCTTACTAAGGTATTTTTAGTTCTATTTTCTTTCTTGTGATATTAGATTATGAATTCAGTTAAACTGTATTGCCTCTGGCTTCAATGACTGAAAATTTCTGATCTTTTCAAATTGATTAACTTTTCCTGATTATGGATCAAATAAATACAGTTCTGCAGATGCCCACTTTGCCATGAGTTTTTTAATGGATTAATTCATGTATTTATTTAAAGTTAAAGGTATCTAAAATACTAAAATGCTTTCCTCCCCTTTCTCAAACTGATTTAGGGTCTTTTTTTTTTTTTTCAGTTGTGAGCACCCTCCAAAAACAGTTAATATGTGTCAGAGTAGTCTGTGCTGGACTTGCTTAACTCCTTTTTTTTTCTTGTTGAAAAGCATCAAGTTTCACAGGCCTTTTTCTTTAGCTGCACTGATATATATATATATATATATATATGTATATATATATATATATATTTTAATTTCCATCCATTCTGTTCTGTTCTACCAACTTCATTTTCTCTCATTCATTGTAGCAAATGTGCTTTGTTTCTGTTTAATATGAATCTGAGTGCATTGTCGCTTGACCACTCTTTCCAGCTGTTATCCAGCTATTAACCCTTAATTACATGAATTTAGGAAAATACCTAGATGCTTAGTAGCATGGGAGTTAACATGGTGCTGTAAGTGGGATACCCTCTTTGAAACTTTCCCACTGATACTCATTTAATTAGTGCTGAGGTTACTGAATCCTTCAGATTTGTCATTTGTGATGGGTCAAGAGGGAAGAGGT
The DNA here is from genome assembly GCF_964034855.1 of Anser brachyrhynchus. Taxonomy (NCBI): domain Eukaryota; kingdom Metazoa; phylum Chordata; class Aves; order Anseriformes; family Anatidae; genus Anser; species Anser brachyrhynchus. Next base: position 113,921,973 of record NC_137696.1, on the reverse strand, counting down.
GATGGTTTGATGCATCTTTTATCAGTAAATGTAGAAAAGTATGGTGGTCAGTCCTTTGTTTTCCAGGGCTGGAGGGTCGAAAATTGTCTGTTGCTATTTCACTACTCTGTAAGAAATCAATAGATTTCTGGGTTCTGTGGGGTGTTTCCAGTCCTTTCTGCGTCCCTCTTTTGCCTGTTCTCTGATGCCTCCTTCTTGGCTTCTTTCCCACGAGTAGTGGAGTTAAAACAGTTGAAAGGTCATATCAATTCCTTTTCTTCAATTCTTTGTAACTCTCCATAGAGACAGTTAAAGCTGCTGAGAGTCTAGTCAAATTTAACTCTACAGGAGCTTCCTAAGCTGGGTCTGAACTTTCCCTTGCTATTCTAACCATGGGAACAGTAGTTCACTATCCTGGTGCACTGTACTATGAGATAATTGACCTTTTACTTTGGGCATAATGCACAAGAGAAGATACCTTGCAGCAGTACTCACTGCTTTTTAAAAATGGGAAATTAGTATAATGTTTTGAAGGCATTTTGGTAACTTTTCTGATTTTTACTTAATAATCAAAACTTGCATTAATAACAATTTTTCAAACCAATTTTAAAATTCACAGATTGCAGTCTCTCTCTAATTATCAGGAACACTCTGAATCGTCTTCAGCAAGGTAAGAATCAACCCATGTACTTTCCATCTTGCACAGGACAGCTGTCTAGCAGATTCAGATGTCATAAATAATAAATGAATACTCAGCCTCCCTTGAATGATGTCCTGTGATACAGTTTTACTGTTGCACCTAACTGATGCTTTCAAAATGCTGTGTGGGCATAATATTCTCGCCCTAGGGTTTTTATTTGTTTTCTTTTCTTGTAGAACAAAAGCTGTAAATTCTCCTTCCCTTGTACTTTCTTTCACTTATGCTACTGTTTGAGTCATCTCACTGTTACTGTAACGTGTTTTTTTTGTTTAGACTTTGGGGCAAAATTGGCCTAGATGGAAAATAGGATTTGTTCTCATCCCTTTTGAAGTCCTAATACCATGATTATTTAGGTCTTCCAATGTTACTTTTTTTTTTTTTTAATCTTGACCGCATTCCTAGCAAACTGTCCCAAAATTAAATTCTAAACACCCTCCATTGCTACGGAACTAGAGAGAATTTGTAGCCAGCAGCAAAATAAAGCAATGCTGAAAATAGACATTTTTCCCTAGAGAAAGGGAGTTCCCTGACTTGACCAGCTACTAATTGGTATAAAGGTTTGTTTACTCAAAGGAGTTATTCCTAATTAGTTCCCTATGTTGGTGCTCTACTTGAGAAATTAGTGTTTCATTCTAATTTAATTCAATCTGCTTTTATAAGAATTGTTATAATTTGTAGCGAGGGACTTATTTTTAGAAAAAAATATCTGCGCCATATCACTCTCTGATTTTTAAAAGAGAATTTCTCTTCAGGAAGTGATTAAACATGCTTACTTTTTTGAAATTAAATGAATAAAAATTCATAGTTAGATTAGGCCCAGTTCCTAGACATATCTTTATAAGTACGGCAGCAGAAACCATGGGATTTTCAGAGCCCAAACTTATATCAACTGATTTATGAACCTGATGACTTAACCTCTGTTTCTCCATAGTCATGAGAATAGTGAAACAGAATATTTGTGAAGAAGAGTGTTTGTGGAGCCAAATTAGCAGTTCTGAGGATATGGTTGAAGAACAAACTCACTTCCAATCTTTTCTTTAGCAGATTTATTTCTCTTAAGTTGATTTAACCTTGTTATTGGAGCAAACATGCATCATTATAAGCTTTCATTTAGAGAGTTGTAGAAGTGATATCCAGATCTTAAGAACAAGTCTACCTCTGGATCCTTATAAAGGACCTGGTTGGTCTACTTGTGTTTCTCTTAGCTTCCCCAACACACTTCAAGAATGAAATGATCACTGTTAAGCATTTTGGTTTCATTCTTTATTTTGGAAGTTTCAAAGACAGGAAACTTCATTTGTGAACTTAGAATCAATTTCACCAGACTACTTTCAATGTAAATACTGTTTTAAATAAATATAACCATTATAATAAGTAGCTATTATAATGTTTTGGAAATGTGTTTACACTTTCATTATTTCAATGTTATTTCTTTTCATTCTTAATGCAATACATACCGGTACCAATGAATATTATTTTGCTATGGCTGTACAATCTTGGCAATGCTCAATATAAAAATCAAAATTAAATATAATTTGTCCTGTGGAATTATATGGGATGAAAAATCAGTTTAAATATCTGACCATTTTAATCCAGTGGGATTTTTTTGAATTCAATTACTTTAAAATTTCTTGGATGCTCCAAACTTCACTTTTAAAAGACTCATTTTCAGTTTTCAGTTTATACAATCTGGTATATTTGCTTCCAAGCAAAAAAGTTTTAACTGAAAACTGAAAGAGGAAATGCACAATGATCTCATGTGTAATCTTAAATGTTTTTCGTGACAGACGGACGTTGAATGTTTAGCATCAACACTTTGGATTTTTGAATGTGAATTGGAACCACTCTATTTCTAGGTAAGACATAAGTAAGTGTTTGTGTTTAAGTATCTCCTTAATTTTGCACTGATTATGAGAAAGCTAAAGAATGCAATATGCTAGACTTTACTGTGTATATAGAGTGTTTATCTTTGTTGAATGAGTCCACTTTTATTTGAGATTGAATAAGAGGTCAGTTGTCCTAAAATTTTATTTTCCTGAGAGAAACTGCATTAGCAACTCTACATGTTCTAACTGTGTGTAGGATTTAATTTTGTGATCGAGTAAGTAGTTGTTTGGTTAACTTTTTGCTGTAAAAAGTGGTGGTTCAGTTATGTCTGCCCCTTCTGTTGCATCAGCACCTGTATCCATCTTTGTGCTGGTTTGGGGAATTTGCTGCTGAAACTCTGTAGGATTTTAAAGACGTATTGGAGGGTTTTCTGACAGGTTAGACCTCTGGATCAGCCTGCTGTGGAATCCAACAAGTGCTGGTGTTGACACACACAAGGAAATCAGTGCCAGTACTTGTGGCAACAAATTGTTGTATCAGCTTTAGTGTGTCTTTAAACTTCTTGCTTACTCTGCTCCAAGAACAAATTTGATGCATGAGAAATAAGATGAAGGATTTGTGAACAGCTGGAGACTTTGGAGACTTCAGTATCCGGGGAGGAAGTAGAGGGTGGTAGAGTAGAGCTGGAAGGTTTTAATAGGTATATGTAATTACAACAGTTGTCCCTGGAGATTGTCTTCTTCCTCACAGTGAAATACTCAAGGTCATGCCAATTTGGCTGCTAGTATTTACCACATAGATTATAAAGATGAGAATGGAAAACTCTGTGTAACACTTAGCTGACACTAACTTGGCCATATGCTATGATTCCTGAGCCTGAAGGCTACAAGTTGCAGGAAATGGTTCTGTTGGTTCTGACCCAAACACGCTGCTGGTTGCCAGCCCTTTCTAGGCTGTTGGGAAATGCGAAGCAGACATGACATCTGAGCTGTGCTGTTGCAGCATGTAACACTTAAAATCTTAAAGAGACTAATATCTTAATTCGTTAAGGGAATTAAGGCCCTGTGACATGCTAGCTTTCATCCAGTGGTTTCTAGGAGAGAAGGAAATCATGAAGTATGGAGAGGAATCTTGAAGCTGGCCCTGCTTTAGTGAATTCTATCATTTAGTTCAGCTGCTGTGAGAGTCATCCTGCAAGGGTTGCTGCAGGCAGATGACCACAAAGACTTCAATTTGTTGTGCGTAAAAAAAACAAGCCCAACATGGCAGCAGTCTGACTGGCAATTTATCAAAGCAGGTTTGCAGTTCCCAAGTGACCCCAGGAATCTCAATGGCAGTCTATCAAAGTAAAAGTATTTACTAATCATGTGGATGTTTGTTCAAAAGCAACAAAGCCACTCGCAGAGGACTTCAGAAAGTTTAAAGATTCATTAATTTAAGACCACAAAGGTTTCTGCTGAAAGTGGAACCGGTGTAGTTGAAAACCAGCAAGTATTCCTGTTTTGTTTCACTAGATGGTTGAACAAACCCAGGTCCAAGGGAAGAAATGGATGTAAGGGGTAGAAGGAAAGTTAGTTAAGATTGAAGGCTATAATCCTAACTTTGATAACTTCTGCAGTGTAAGTAATTATTCGTTTCTACCTTGTAAGCTAATGAAGTGACGCTTGAGAGGACTACAGACTAAATCAGTGAAGTGTCTGTGTGTATTTTGTTTTTACGCTTTTTTTTCCTTTGAAGGGCCTTCCATCCTTCTATTCTATTAAACGCAAGTGGAATTTAAAATAAGAATTATGTATATAATATGTACATATATATATATACATATGTATATGATATACCTATTACATTTTATAAAGATAGAATTTAAATTCAAACTTAGGGCCCATTCAATTTTTTTAGTCGAAGAAGATCTTCCTGAGTTGGAGATGAGAGGATCTCAAAAATGACTGCTCTTCATGGTCTTATCTGTCCTAGTGGAGGGAGTCTGAGATGAGCTGAAGCACAGGGCAAGGAGATCTTAAGAGACAGGAAAACTGAAAAGAAAGAATAAAGGGAAAAATGGTAGGAATGCTGATGAAGACTCCAACATGTTAGAATAAACAGGGAATTATAAGAACCAAGGAATGTAAAATAAAGAAATGGAGATTTACTGAATTAAGGATTTTTTTTTCTTTAAATCTAGTCCATAGAAGGTTAATCATTACTACAATGTAGTTCATTGTTTTTATTAATTCCTTTGCTAGGAACTACAACTGGTAGAAAAAAAATCGGTAATATCTCTATTAGCTGATAAATTTTTGAAGTCCTATTTTTTTGCTATTAGAAACCTTTTACAGATATTAAGATCTTTTTTTTTTTCCAAAACATGCCATTAATGACCTTAAAGATTGACAAAACATGGACTATAGAAACATCTAAACACTTTTCCCTAAAATAAGTTTCTTAAAACCATATAACAACAGCAAGCCAAAAAGAATTTCTAAATATTAATGCAGCAGAAGAAATTCTTTGTGTCTTTGTGGTCATAGCTTTGAGCTGTCTGAGCTGTGCTGGAAGTCTTGCATGATAAGATTTTCCACTTCTCTTAGCACAAAGAGGAAGATTGAGTCTCTTAGGCTGTTTTTAAAATGATCCATATCCCTTAGAAAAGTTTCAGAATGTATGACTTGAAATACTGTTCTAATTCTCTGGAATCAGATTAAACATTTGTATAACTGTTCTCAGAAATGTTTTTGTGTGTATATATTCATGTGTTTGGTGATCTAATAACATTTTCCACGTCAGGTGGGAAGAGAGTAAACTAGTTTTCAATTTCCTGTTTTCAAAGAATACATAATAAATTCTTAATTAAATAGTAACATAATAAGCATATGTTGAAAGATGAACTATGATGATATTGTTCAGGTCTTTGGATGGTAAGTATATTCTTGAAATAGTAACTAGTTGACAAAACTTAGGCATTATCATTTTCTACCAAAACTAGTGTGAGTTGTCACTAGTGTGAAGAGAGCAATGCAGGGAGAGTACCTTCATAAATTTTGCTTAATTCAGACAATCAAGTTAGATGCGTATAGTACATTTTGGAATCTTCATTCACTGTCTGATGAGTCTGGATTGATGCTTAGGTGCCAAAAATAATATCTAAAACTGAGTATCTGGTGTAACTTTTTGCTTCACATGCAAATGCATTCTTAGCACCTCAAGTACGGTAACTTTCACTGACTTGACAGGTACCATGATAAAAGGAGGGCCAGTAGTCACAGAACTTTAGAATACATTTTAGACATTTTCCACAAAATAATTCAAAGTTCAGAAATAAGGTGATAATGTTTCGTGTCTGTTAGTGTGAAGTCTTTGAGAGATTGTTCTTTATTACGCTAGTGGAATATCTTGGTGTGTACTGCATCAATAGTACCATGTAATGAATAGTTTTCAACTCAGATTACTTTAATTCATTGTTGAATATTTATAAAGCACACGTGTGCTTCAGGGAGAAGCGTGAAGAAAGGTAATGTAGAAAACATCGTTCATTGTCTTGGGGGTTTTGCCAGATGTGTTTTACAAAGAGGTGGGTGCACTCTCAATCTGGAACTCAGCTTTAGGTCTGATTATTGTCAGTAATAATAGAGTATGACTCAGTCAGAGTCCAAAATTTAAATGTCTTTCCTGAATTTTGCATTCTCAAAGGAGGACAGTCTCCCAGCAGGTGTTAATGATGAGGTGTTTGCTAGTTTACAGTGATGAAACTTTATGAAATTCCTGAAATTAAGGGTTGAATTTTTTAAATGTAACAAAACCTGTACTCTTTATTGACTTTTCTAGAAACAAAGGTTCTAATATTTCACCACTAGCAAAAAGAAAGGCTTCTTAATACCTTTTTTCTTTAAATAAAAACTGCTTCAAAGATATTTTTCTTATATAAAAAAAAATGCAAACATCTTTTTCTTTTTGCAATGTTCACCTTCATTAACACAACTTGCTGACTTCCTTCCTCAGCTACAGTTCTTCCTACACTCAGAGGTCAGAAAAGAGCAAGATCAACAAGCCACACATCTGGCTGTCTCTCTTTCCAACTGGAACAAAGAAACATTTTTTTAAATGGCTTTTTGAGTTAATTGTAAACAATTTGGTTTTGGAGTCGCTGACTTGCAGCAAATGTTTGTCGTAGGCGGATGTAGGGAAAAAGGACTATGTCCTAATGCAATTCCTCTGTGACCAGTGAGGAAAAAAAAATCCCCTTTTTTAATTTAAAAAAAAAAAAGTAAAAGGAAAACAAAAAGAATGTCTTGATTCTTCTAGCATTGTATGTTCACATGAGTACATGTATAGGACATTTCACAAGCTTAAAATACATGCTTTGAAGTGGTAAAGAGAGACAGAAGTAGTTGCTTATTTCATTTTCCTAGACTTATACAGTGACACTAGTTTTTTCCTTTTTATTTTCAGCAGTTCTACGTATAAAGTGACAGTGATAAAAGATGAGGGACTAACAATAGGAATAGAATAAACCTATTTTAAAATGAGAGTTTCGATCTAATACATTTTTCTTCTATTTATATTGTTTCTAAATGCTTTTGCTCCAGTAAACTTTTCTCAGAAACCTATATTTTCTTTCTTTTATTATTAAGTAACATTTTGAAAACTAATCCTTAAATAATTACTGAAATGTTATAAATACTTTTCTTACTTTCAAATGGATGGTATTTTTGAAATACCTTTTAGCATCGATTAGCAACAATCAATTAGTTTACCTGATGTATTAGATTTAATTTTTTTAAAAAAGTATTTCATCTAAAGTAAAATAAACATCTGGTGTGACTTCTGGTGCCTTTATATTTTACAGTAGGAAGTACTAGAACTGTTGATGCACAACAGTTCTGAAATGCCAGCTACTTTTTAAATATCTTATAATACCTTTATCTAATTTGAGCTCATATTACTGTAATATTTTTGGTTTGTTTAATATGTCTATCATGATAGTTTTATTTCTGACCTGACTATTCTGCTAGATATTTGCAAATGTTCTTGTTTCTATTCTGCTTGATATTTGCATGAAGAATAAGCTGGTAATGTTGGTTTTCTAATATATTTGCCTGTTTGGAACTCTGTCAAAAGATCTGACAAACTTAAATAAAATGAAACATCCAAAGAAAATGTTTTCCATGAATTTGTTTCTAGGAGGAAAAACGAACTGTACTATGATTATTTTTTGTCAAATTTACATGTTTGAGTTGATAATGCCACTTAGTGGATAATAGCCTTAACTACAGTCTTTTGCAAAAAGAAATCAAGTAGCATAAAGTTATCCTTTTCTATATTGTAGTTTTCTTCCTGGCTAGAATATGGTGATAGTAGCATGTTTTCAAAGAACCTTCTGTTATCAGTATTTTATGAAGTTCATGATAGTCAGTGCAGGTTCTGGATGAAATGTGTTAAAAAGTTGGAGTCATTTAATACAGAATGTTAAACTTCTTAGAAGAAAGTAAGGATCTTCTCATTTGTATATTTCACTTGATTTGAAAGATTAAACATTCTCAGTCTTATTGCATTGATTCCTTAGGCTAGTGAAATATAATTGTTAGTAAGCTAAAGATAATGGTGTTTCAGGTAATGAGTTCTTTTGGGCATTTATGGTTGAAAGATTGTGTGGCTGGGCAAGCCATGACCTCGAACAAGCCAATTCTTCAAGAACTGAATTGAAGAGGACCTAATTGAAAGTGGTCAGTGCCTTTTCTTGGATGGCACTGAAGAGAGTATATGCAAAAGGAGAGAGTATAGCACTGGGCTAGATCTTGTTTTAACTGAAATCTTTAGTAGACTTCAAATAATTCTGCTTTGGAATAACAGAAAGGTGAGATAGATGCAAAAGGTCTATTCAGTCACTACCTTACAGTTACTACTTGAAGTATATTCTCTCCATTCTTTCCAAGGATTTTTTCTTTGCTTAGAAAAGATGACAGTGCTAATAACTTGGTGTATCTGTTAGAAAATTTAAATACATAGAAATTCATACTTTGTATCTGACAGAAATAATCTATTTATTTATTTTGATGGAAGAAATTGTTTCCCCTGTGGAAACACACTGGTTTAGGCCTGATTTAGGACTCATTCAGTCTTTAAACTGTGTTCTTTGAACTCTTTATTCCCTAAGTAAATTTCCATTGCTTCCCATCAGCCCCCCAAATCTTCAACTGTCATTTCATTTGAGCATTTTTTACTAAATCTCTCATTTTTTTTTTCTGAAGTTTTCAGCTGCACTACTTTTATTAATGTCAGTTGAATAAACTACAAGTAAAATACTGATTGGCTCTGAGGAGAAAGAAGAAAACATAATTAAATTTCCTGTCATCTTCTAATGCTTTATTACAGACTGGTTGTAGTACTGATGAAGATTGAAAGAAAACACTGATTTTGATTTGCCTAAATAAAACTTTTTTTTTATTTTTTTTCCAGAAAATTTATATCTTCCAATCATTATGTTTGTTTGTAATGAAATTGGGAATAATTGAGTTTTTTTCTTCTGTCTCACCCCATCCTCTAAAGAACTCACATCATCTAAGTAAGGAGCTGAAATTAACCTGAGTTTTATGACTCTCTTAGAGCTGAAATCACAGAGATATTCTGCTGTGTGCTTTACTGCTGTACAGCGGTTTGTGTCTCTAGACACATAGAATAGATAGCTTTGAGTCAACAAATAGAAGGCTTTGGTTAAGTAGATTATTTTAATCTTGATTCACATTATTTTGTTACAATTTAAATCTTAATTTATATTCTTCCCCTTTAACAAGCAACTAATTCTCAGTTCTAGGTTAAATATAATGATTTGCAACTTTGTGTGTAGTATCTATGTATATATGTTGTGTTACATCTGTGTGCATGTATGACTTATATACTGAATTTAACATTTTTAATGAGTTATGTATCTGTACCTAAAATATTTTTAAATGAACTATTTAAATAATTTATAGTTGGAATTTTTTGTTAGAGGTAATGACTGATGCCTTTACAAGGGTACTTTTACTTTTGATTTATCTCACCTCTAAGTGTGAATAGAAAATTCTTACATCCTTTTTAGGTAAAAATAAACCGTACTAAATTTTGCTGTAAACATAATTATAGTGTCTATTCTCTAGTTTCTAGTTCTAAAACTAGAATTGCCTCTCAAACAGCAGTATTCGACAAAGGCAGTAAAAAACTGTTGAAGCTAACTCTACCTACCTACATACATTTTCGATTGGCATTTTTAAACTAGTGTATCTCATCCTGTGTATTTATTTTTTAGTCAGAGACTATGAAGGGAAAACCAGATTTCTTCTTTTTCAGGTTGTAGTCTGCTTCTTAACTTCCAAAGAAAAAGTGGTAATTGAAACTTCTTGAATAACTGTAAACAAAAATGGTGTTTCTGTTCACACAGAGGAAACAACTGCTGCCAAAGACCAATGTAGCACGTTACATGCTGGGTTGGGATACCCTGCTCAGAACGCTCACCAGCCTCCCAATTTCATTCTCTCCTAAGCCTGGTTAATAATACACCATTGAACATTTCAGGAAAAATGATGGTTTCTGTAATTTTATATGCAAGTTTGCGGTCACTTTTAAACTAAATTTTGAGTTTCAGTGGGAGGAAGGGGAAAACAATGTAATGGTTTTCATACTTGTTCTGAAATTTGGTTATTAAAATACTATCTAGATTAGTTTGGCTTTAGTTACAAAAGGAAGTAAAGGTAGAGAAGAAATTCACCCACTGATAGTGTAGCTGTATTCCCTGCAAAAATTCAGTTTCATATGTGCATATATAAACTCATGGTTAGATCTAAGTGCTAGTGCTACTTAAGCATAAAAGTAATAAGCACTTCAGATAAAATATTAGTTAACTAGATTTATTTAGAGCATGAATTTTCATGTGTTTTGTGTAAAAGTGCTAGTTTGTGCTTTCCACAGTATCGTACTGTGCAATGTTGGGTAAGTTAAAAACACTCAAAAATGTGTCTCGGTTTGAGATTCCGATACAGACAGCAGATGGCACCACATCACCAGCAAAAGGCTTCCTGAGCTTGTGTTGCAGCTACTACTCATGTGAAGCCATGTTGAATGAGCAAATGTCTATAGGCTGGTCTGTGAGTTTTAAATGTCTCCTTCACAGGAAATCCACTGAGTAGCATTGTAGGGTTGTCAAAACAACCGTACAATGTTCACTTTTGTGCATATGCTTAACTTGCTCACATCATTGAACAATACTCTGTTTTCTTTGTATAATGGGCCACTATAGGCTTGTGCATCTTTTAATGTGAGGGGAATAAGCTGTCATAAATGGGCTTGTGATTAACCATCATGAAAATTAGTCGATTAAGTAAAAATAGATTTTATAGGAAAGTAGAAGGAGGATATAAAGTCACTACTGTGCATCAATTTTACTGTCTTAATAAAAAGTTATTGTGCAAATTTCATTGCTAAATTAAGAACAGCTTCCAGTAGTGATTTGAATTAATTACTAAGAAGCCTGTCAGGGTCAGTATGTTATTTCAATTTTCATTTGCACCATCTAATACAATTTTTAATTAAAAGGATGATTTTTTAATTCAGTACCATCCACAGTGCTCTTCCCTTATTTGTCATAAGGCAAACAGCAGATTTGTTAATGTAGCCAAAAAAGTTTTGGTGGCTTTTAGTAGCTCATATTGGGGCACAAAAATTTGTTTGGTATTCTTTGTACATAAAACATATTAGTTGGAAATACATTTATGAGGGGATGTGCTCCTTAAAGTATTAGGCACGATGCAAAATTATGAATCTCTTTATGTTTCCATCATTAAGAGGGCTAATGTGCTTGCCTATTAATGGAATACAATTTTCAAGGCAGGATATTTTGCAGCAATGCCATGGTCCCAGGCTTTCTCTGCAAGTTCTAATGAATTGAGTGTCTAATGGGAAAGAGTGAAAGTTAATAAAATAATATCAGGAAGAATTAAAAAATGACACAAGGCTAATGAAGCTAAAAGGAAGTGTTACTGGAATTCATCTATTTCTTTAGCTCCTGTCTAATTACAGATTACACTAATACATTGGAGAAAATATATTCTTCAATATATGGGCCCCCCTTCCCTTTCCTTGACTGTAAGCGCAATCTTTGAAAAAATCTGGAGTTTTAACACCTTTCTAGCTTTATGTTTAATTTATTGTCCAGTATAATGATGAAGTAATTTTTCCTCAGTCTCTCTGCATTCCAGACCATCTGCATTTGTGACTTTGTTTTTGTTTTTGTGTTTTGTTAATTGTTGGTGTTTTGGTTTTTTTTTTTTTTTTTTCCACTCCTTCACTGCAGTGTATTACATTAGTATTTACCGAATATCTTTTGGATGTTATCTCTAGTTTATCAAAATGATTTTGAATTGTAATCCTGTTTTCCAGAATATTTTTATTCCATTCTAGTTTATTGCATATTTTAAAATGATATTTTCTGCTTCTTTGTCACTGATTAAAAGTATTGGAGAAAAACAGATCTTTACAACAGATACCAAATACAGTATAAAAATACAATAAAAGTGAAAGTCTAAAATAGCCTTTCTTCTAGTAAATCCATTCATGTTTGAGAAACAACATTTATTGCTAATCAACTTCAGGAACTGGTACAGGTAAATGGTTAATTAAACCTCCTAAACTTCTTGCCCAGTTCTGTTACTGAGATGCTTCCATAGTTCAATAAACCTTCTTGGGCTTAGGGGATCTCTTAGAATGCTGTCTTGATGATACCTGTGCTTTCCTCCTTTACCCTTACCTGGGAATATATTGGAATTTTTTCTCTTACCCTTTTCTGAATTAAAATATATATATATATATATATATTTATACATATATATTACCATCCAGCCTATTTACAGTGTTTTTTTAAAATATTTTTCTTCTTTCTAGTAGAATTGTTGCTATTTTCGACAACAGCATTAATGTAACGCAAATGAGTCAGCAAATTTTCTTATTTTCTGTAAGGAGATATTAAGTATGACCAGTATTACACAAATGGAAGTATTTTAAACTAATAGCAACTAATCCCTAAAAGGTCTACATTTCATCTTTAATTGCCAAAATCTTGAGCAATTGATATGTACAGTATGTCAGCTATAGCTATCTTAATTCTGACAGTATCAATATACTTCTTTGATCGAAATTAATTGTCTGCTTAGTGTTGTAAGATATTATTTGATTTCTGACTCCTATTCTAGAAAGGAATATGTATAAAGACTGAGTCAGATCTGTAGCTTGTAGATCAGCCTCCTTCAAACTAGAAATACATATTTAGCAAACAAAATGCACTATGCCCTACGTATTGACACATTCAGAGCAGATCAGTAGCAAATATGCAGTAAGAAATCCAGTCACTGTAGGATTTATGTCTGGCTTGACTGAGGTTTTATGTGCTGTTTTGGTATTTAAGTATTAAAAAGAGAAGTAAAATAGATAAAGAACAAAGTTAGCATGCAAAGACTTATTCCCATTATCAACTTTCTCAAGAAATAACTTGAAAATAAAAATCACTTTGAGGAAAATCTTTGCTGTTGCTGTACAAAGAACTAGGATATGTTGGGTTTCAGCTTTTTGTTTCAGACACATACTTTGGATTTTCTATGAGCATAGGATGAAATGTTATGTATGGCATAGTCAGAAGGTTGAATAATTGGCAGTCATTAAAAGGCAGAAAGAGGAGCAACTTTTTTTTTTTCTTTCTGATTTTTCATCTGAATTCTGTTTCTGATTCTGTATGTAAGACTGTATGGGATCAGTAGCAGATTTTTTTGCTTGTAATATCAACAAATGCTGAAAGCAGATGCCCTTTGAAATGGAAGTTCTAAAGCACTAAGTCAAACTGTACCTGGAAAAAATGGTTTTGTTTTGAAGGAAAAAACACTTAAACTAGCTAAACCTGTTCTGTTTCTGTTAAGGATACCTTTAACAGGTATCAGTTGGGTAGACATTAGAATCTTGTTTAGCTTACATGATTGAGGCTCTATTTCTTGGGCGAGGGGAGGAATTTAACCCCTGTTGGGTGTGTGAGCATCTGTGGATGTGATGCCAGTAGTCAATGAATTGGATTCAAACTGTACTTACTGTATAGTTAGGTGGAAGCGTCAAGTACAACAGTGGTTCCTTCATTCAAACATAATTTTCTTCTAATTATTTCATTGGCTTCCATTCTTTTTTATTGTGACCTGTAAGTCAGAATCCCAATAGTTTGCTTGCCTGGTCTTCATTCTTTCATGATGTCTCTTTTTAACATCATGCACTTTGAAAATATATAGGTATTCTCTTCAAAGTGTGTTCAGGTGTGAGGGTTGGCATGTTGAAAAATTCCCCATTAAATAAGTTTTAAGTTCATCTGAGGTAATCCTTTTCTTTACCTTTTGATTTTAGTGAAACCACGAGCCAAGCTCTTTGCTCCTTGGGGCTACAGGTTCTCATATTGTTGGCCAACTCTTTTAATGTTTTATGATTATTTAAAAATGTATTTGTCATTACAAACCATTTATTAACTCCTGCTGATATGCCTCACCTTTCTTGTAGCTTTCAGTTGTGTCCCACAATCTACCTGTCCGTTGACAGTAAAAGCTCTTGGCTTGAAGCATTGTTTTTCTAGGAACTGTAATAAAATAATTGTTCAAAGCAGAAATTATTATTTTATCTTTGATTGCTTTCACCTTGAGCAACATTCTTCTGTTGTTCCACTTTTCACTTTTCTACATCTGTCTTGGGGGTTTGAGTTTTGTTGTGTTTTGTGTTGTGTTTTTTGTTTGTTTGTTTTTGTCTGTTTATCCTTCACCTGGGCAAGGAATGTGAGGTACTGGTTTTTCTTCGCTTGTTTGGAAGTACTCCAGTCTCTCTGTGTGCCATCACTCTGTGGATGATTCCAAGAACTGCATCAATTCCAGTTTGCTTGGAGTTAGTCTTACATTAAGAGAGTAAGTGTTAATATGTTTGTTGCACAGCAGAAGAAGAAAAAGCAAAAATATTAGTAATAGAGTAGGCAGACGCAGCTAAAAGCAATCTTTTATATCCTCCTTCTTCTCCCAAACAAACAAAAAGAAAACTAATGATATAGGGTTTTCTTCAGAAAATGAACTTGGTTATCATTTTCAAGAAATTTTGATGATGTTCAATCAGCATTTTTTTCATTTTGATTTTATTCCTCAATATAATAAGACTGTTTTCTGAGTCTTGCACTTCTGCTATGTTCCCGTAGAAGTGCCTCAACAAATTTCATGGGTAAATATCACAACAGTTTGGAATTGTGCTTTTGATCTGAGACATCATTTTGGGTTCAGATGCTGCTGTTTTGTTTTGTTTTGTTTTGAAATCAGAGTCAAGTATTCAGGCAGTAAGGTCAGTTCCATTGCTTTAGTGGTATTAATAGGCTTAGTACAGTACAGTTCCCTCTTGGATGCCTGTCTCTATCAATGTAGATGCACCATTAGAAGTCATAATTCCTAATTACTCCTTGCTGCTTCTGAACTTGGGAGTCTCTGTTTCTCCTGAAACTCCCAGTGGAGCTGCTCGTGAGAACACTCCCAGCCCCATTTAGTTAGGGTGATCTAAATGAATTTAAGCAGTAGGTATTTGCTGATCTAGCTCATTTTGACAGAAGCCTTTTAGACTGTGTTTATGTAAGCAGGCAGATTTAGGAAACAAAATTTGGCAAAGGAACGCTGATGATCAGCAAAGGGTTGAGCTGGTGAACATGTCTTTTTTCACCAATACAGTGTTTAAATGTTTGTCTCTCTATGTCTACCTTCAACGTAGCTGTAGTGATAGTGATGTTTTTGAGTTTACACTGATGTAAATTACTCTTATAAAGGAAGAATAAATACGTTTTATAAAGTTATTACTTCTTAGCAATATATAGAATATTATAGTTATCAATTAGAAATATTACAAAACTCCACACATCAAAATTATATAATGACATAAAACAGCAAATACACAAATATTTTTAAGAAAGTTTAAATAACATGTTTTTTAGCGTTTGACATGCAAAATTCAGTTGATAATACCCAGTTAGTGAACTCTGGGGAGTGTTTTACTTATCATTATTCAAAAATATATTGATTGCTTTAGTGTAGGAGAAGGAATTTCTTTACCCATCATAAATAGTAACCTGGAGAATGTCCAAACTAAATTAATGCAATTTTAGGAACAAAGTGATGATGCAATAGAAAACCAGTCTGTGTTATTTTTATTTCAAAGCTCAAGACTTTTTAAATACCAGTGAATAGTGGTATATGAAACACAAAATACTAAATGTACCTTCTTGTTTGCTGCTTTTTTATGGTTTGTTTATATCTGTGCAACTAATGAAATGTTGACTATCGAATACGGATTAAACTGTCAACAATACCTTAGTATTTTCTGTATGTTTATGTATATTCTTAGGATAAGCTTTGATGGTTTGGAAAAAGTAGAAAACATGAAGATGCAAACATCATTGTCATGTCATTTTTAAAACATACTGATAAAAGTTGAATATTTAATGGATTTAGACACTAAGGAGAAGCTGCTGTCATTTAGGATCGCTACAACAGCAATGTTTTTATGCATGCATTGAGTCTTATTTCAACATTGAACTGATTTTACAGTAAGTAAAGGAAAATGGTTTCCAGTTTAATGAAATGGAATTTTAGACTGAAGATTAAACCTTTCTGGTTCGTTACTGTGCATCAGCTGCATATTTGCATTTCTGTCACAACTGTAGTATAAATACTGACCTATTCAGCATTTATGTCATTAGTTACTTTGAAATCTCATTAAGAAATCACCTTGGAAGTGACTTTTGGTTCCTGAGGTTTGAAAAACTATTAGTTTCCAGGGAAAGACAGTTTGGAAGATCCAAGTCATGGGAAGCAGCAAGCTATAAAGAATAAAATAATTCAGCTTGGGGCATGGCAATACGCTTATCAACACTTCTATTATGGTAAAGGTTGGTCTTCTAATATGGAGTTAAAAACTTAATATTGAATGATGACTTATAATTAAAACCAAAATTTACTTTGAAGTAGATCTTTCTTTTAGTTTTGCTTTTAGGAAAACACTAAGAAATTATTTCAAAACAAAAAAAAAAGATGCATATTTATCAAACACTCAAACCATGCCTTCTAGATGTTGGTGTTGAATAATATCACTTATTTTTTTGGTTTTGTGTGTATTGGAAATTGATGACGTCAAACCAGTGCCTTTAAGACCTCTAGAAAATGCATGTTTGATCCTGAAAATTGGTATAAAGTTTGCAGGAGAGTTCTTGTTTAGTACTTGTGACATGAATAGCTGAATCTATTTTCTAAATGAGGATTGAAGGAGAGGGGAATAAAATGAAAGCAAGCTAAGAAATATAGTAAATGTTCAGGAAAAATATTTAGAAATCTCCACAGCCTTGGTGTGCTATAGTTCTGTAAGAAGGATTAGAAACCAAAGATTGAGCACATGACCTCAAGCTATTCAATGCAAGTAAGGGCTCATTGCTTCAGTTTTTGGCAAAGGAAACAGCTTTTTTGCTGTTCGAAGCATGCTATCAACTATAACAGTCTCTGGATGCAGTGCTAACTTTGGCAGTAGAAGAAATGGTTGGATTCTCTCTGAAGATTGAAGGCAATGAGGTAAGATACAGCTTAAAATGAGCTGAATGTGAAGAATGCAAACTGAATTTAGATTGTGGTAGTATTTCTTGATAATATAAATGTTTCTTTCTGAGTTCTGAAAAAGAAAATAACTATATGTGTATTATCTTGTCCCTCTTAAATGATGTTGATAAAATGCAATATTTCGGTGTGATGAGATGTTAAATTACTCAAGATACAAGGTTTAACGATGTATAAAGTTGTTTGCCCTGTTTGCATGTTTTTTCCCCTTTTTAGGCTAATCAGAAACTTAGGTTCAGTTCATAAAGTGTAGATCTTGTTGCGGAAGTAAAACTATTTCTTTTTTCTGCATGTAAATGGACATGACTTTATGAATAATGGAGAATGTTTCTTCATGTTTCAATACTGTGTATGCAAGATGATGCTAATTGTAAAGGGCTTGACAGTCTGCTCACTAGATCGGTTCTGGAGAGAAAATTTTGAAGAAATACTTTATGCAAAGCATTGTGTAACAAAAACCTGGTTTACATGAAGCTGTGTACTCGGAACGGATTGTTGACTAAATTTATATCATTTTATGGGATGACTATGACTGCTTTGAAATCTCCAAGCCTTACATTACCTTCCTAGGTTTTCCTGCTATAGAAATGTATCCTTTATATGCATAAAGCAGTTAGAACTCGTGATACTTTTTCTTCTGTAATGCTTGAGGGAAAATTTGGAAAAAAGCTATGTCTCCTATTGAAGTTTTACCCGTATACATGCTTAGAATCACTTTTGTGTGTGTGTTCTGATTTCTTAAGTGGGAAAAGTCTTAAACTGAAAAATAGATGAGCATCAGATGTAAGCCTCAAGAGCCATGGTTTAGAGTACTGAGAATGTTTATCTTTGAGGCAAAAAACAGTTTTCAATCTGACTTTAAATCTAAAATTACATTTTTCTACATCCCTCCAGGCAGACCCTCTTTATTCTAGCTTTTCATGGTTTAATTCCTCTCTTCTGAGGAAAAAAAGATTAAGCTTACCCAAGAAAGCTATACTTTCACATAGTTTTAGAATAATGGATCTTTCTAAGGAGCATACCAGTGGGGGAAAAAAAAAAAAAAAAAAACCTTCAAATCTCCTTCCTACTTTTCTCCTATAGAAACTTGCCTTTTTGAGAATTGGTCACTTTTCCTTTTGGAAGTTTTTCTCAATAACTTCACATGTAAATGTTTTTGAGTTGATAAAAGATAAGAATAACAGATAAAAAGTTGTAGAGTCTGAACTTCAGTATTTCTTTCAAGAATACGTATTTTCTTAAAAGTTAAGAAGTAAACTTTTTAGCTTTCTAATACATTATATAGTAATATTTTTAAAAAAATAATTGAGTCATTTTAATGAAATAATGTGTGAATTTATGCTTAAGAATCCAAACCGAGGATTAAGACCTTATTTCTTACTCTGGAATGCTATTCAGTAATCTGAGTCCAGCAACTTAGAGGATGTACAAATATAGATGCAGTTCTGAGTTAGTTTCTTTGCTAAGTAAATAAACTCATAAATATGTCTGTACTTAGGAATGTTTTACTGTTGTTTAAATTCCAATTTGATGAATAGAATTATTTCGGTATTTATCCAAGGTATTACTCTCTCCGTCCCCATACATAAATATCACTGAACTGACCATCAAAATGTTTCTCATGGTCCAGAACTTGCCATAATGTTTAATACATGATGCAGACTGTGTCAAGCCCTTAGTTGTAGTATTCTAACTTTACATATATAACTGTTTACGATTTTGTTGCATTTACTAGGTTTGCTGGGATGGGTAATCTTCTTAAGGTCCTTACCAGGGAAATTGAAAACTATCCACATTTTTTCCTGGATTTTGAAAGTAAGTTCAAACAATTACTAGACAATGAGAGAATCTTTTCCCTGACTTAACAGCAAACTGAGGAAAAACTTTTAAAATCTGATTGCTTGCAGTGTATATTTTCCAGCACAACCAGTCTGTCCAAGTCCTTGTCTCTAAAATCATTTGTTCACTCAGGACTCCTTTTCTCTTCCTTTTCTATTTTTCAGGAACCAAATGGGAAATCTTTTAAAAGTTCTCACTTGCACAGAGCTTGATCAGGGGCCAAATTTTTTCCTTGACTTTGAAAGTGAGCAAAGCTTCTTGCCTGGCTTGCCTTCTTTGCTTTTTACTTCCTAATAAACTGCATGCGCTTACGCATCATAAAGCAATTCAAAAGGGATTTGCAAGCAAATCAAATTACACTTCGGTTGAATATTGTTTTTTGATATTTATAAAACCATGTAAAATGATTTAAATTCATTCTGAGCAGAGAAGAGGGCAGAATGATAGACATGCAAGTAAAATCTTACCTTAACTTAGTTTCAGAAGATTTATAAGCCATTTTTAAACTTGCATATGAATGAACTTGACTTCAGCTTCCTTTAACATTCAGTTATGTTGTTGTTGTTGTTGCTTCATTGAATGCAAATATATATTGGAAATAAAAATCTTTTTAAAATGTCAACAGTGTAGGTGGCACAGTTTTTGCCTGGTTCAGTGATGATTTAACAGGATTATTACCGTTTTTAAAAAGTAATGAAGTGGTCAGAGTGTATGTGCTTGATTGCATCTCTCTTAATTGCATGTTTATCAGTTTGCAAACAGTGTTTCGCTTTCTAATTTCCTTGTTGCATCTGTCTCTGAATCAAAGCTACTTCAGTTCTGCTGGCTACAGTTTTCCTGCATGTACTTCTAGACATTGTCTTAAAAACTGGTCATCGAGTCATTAAATATGAGTTTAATCTTACTCCATTACTTATGTGAAATGCTTTTTATTTGAAATGCTAACAGTGTGTAATGTTTTCTCTCTTAAAATCTTTAAAGAACAAACAAAAATGTTTTGAGAAAAGTCACTTTTTTAATAACTTCATTTTCAAGAATGGTTTGAGAGAGAATTCCAGATGAGTAGGCATCAATTTTGTTACCTTGAAATAGCTTTATTGAATAATTTTTTCTGAAAGTATTTTTTTCTGAAAAAAATTACATGATGTGAGATTCTGTGTGTGCACACCTCAGAAGCACCGGTTCAAAAAGTCATTGAAGCGCATGTAAATCTTATGAAATTGTTCAAACATGCTTTCTTGGATCAGAACTGGAGTGTATGCATATAACTTTGTACGTATCTTAATCTTCTCATCTAGATCTTACCATGTTACGAAGGATCAGTTTTAAATTATGGAAAAAGTTAAGTGGTTAGTTGGGGTTTAGAAAAAAGGTACTGGAAGCCATCTATCCCATTTTCACCTCTGTCTATATAATTTGACAATTTTATTGTAAAACTGAGATGTCAAATCTTTGTCCAAAGGATCGTGTAGTTTTTACTACCAAACTTCAGAATACTTTAGCGGAGCACTGTGCCAAGCTATTACAAAGGTTTTCAGCTGCTTTGAGCTTTCAGGTTTAATCAGTCCCATCATGTCCTGTATTGTAAGAAAGTCCTAAGAACCAGGAATGTAGACGTAGCAGGAAACAGGTGGCCTGGCAGTGGGAGGCCTTGTAGGAGGGAGAGGGGAAAATACCTATTTTATTGCCTTTCTAAAAGTGCACTGCCAACAAGAACTGAAGTGGGCCAAAGCACCTTCTCCCAAGGGAAGTGCAAGTGATTGGTGTAAGCACACACAAACACTTGTCAGGCACAGCTACCTAGAGATTGAAATAAAGTCATGAAGATTTTTATGGAATGAAATCTGTGTTCTGTGGAAGGGATGTGAGAGCAGAGGCCTGTGGTTGCACGCCTTTGTCCCCTTAGACATTGAATGATGTTTTAAAAGCGCTCTGTTAATGGCTGTAGACACCAGTCTGCATACATGTTTGCTGGGTGTGTGACTTTCTGTGGACTTAGTTTTTAGTTCAGTGGGTGAAAGTTGTCACTAGAGTTGATTATTCAAAGAGCTCTAAAAATCCTTCAGCTTTGTATCTCTAAGGTATAGTTGCTAAAGATAGATCCACTGTAGTTCCAGTCAGAAGTTGGCCTCAGTTTTTGATACCTTGTTGAACAAGATAGTTAGGACTGTGCTAAAGTACAGAGATGTTCCTCGTGCATTCTCAAACATACAGCCAAATGTTAATCTGGGAGCATGCACTGAAATCTCCAGGTATCTGGTAGACAGTTCTGGTGCTGTGTGTGCTGTATGAGGCACAGAAGTAATTGTAATTGAGAAACCAATTGTAAAGTGACTGTATGCTGATTATAATCAAAAACTTGAAAATTTGTTTTGTTTGTAAATACAAATATTTCAAAGTGCATTCACCATAGCTAAAAAACTATCAATATATGTATCTTATTGAGAAAAGTCAAATAATTAGCTCTTTTAGTGTTTTTTTGTCACACTTTTGTTCTTACATATCTGATATCAGCAATAAGAAGTATTATTAAACCTATTGAAGTTACAAATATTTCCTTGTAAATAAGTTAAAAAAAAAACTTTCCAAAGCTTTGGAAAGGTGTTTCATTTAATGTAAAATCAAATTTTGATAGTTTAAGAAGTCTCAGATATTTTGATATTATCATTTGTTTTATAACAAAAAGGTAAGTTTAGTCATGTTTTTAAGACTAGAACTGCATTACTTACAGTTCTGTAAAAAACCCTTAGTGTGATGAGCTCCTAACACTGCAGGATGTAAAACCAGAGGCAACGTGGTGTAGTGCTTCCTTATAGAACAGGACAGATGCAAGAAATTCTATTCTTTTCTTTCTCCCTGAAAGACTTAATGTGTCTGCAGGCTGAGTTAGGAGTTTTGTTTCTGCTTTCTCCAAAAGTTTTTTTCCAGTCACTGTAGCTGTTGAATATTGTAGGTATGTGTTAGAAGATAAAGTTTAGATCTGCTGAATTTAAAGTTAAACAGAGTTAAGGTTACTGTAGAGACAATTGTTTTCTTACACAATTCTTTCCTTTTTTCTCCCCCTAAATTATATTAGTCTGTAGAGTCAAGTAGCTTGTGCTTTTTATTGATAGGTAAAAAGCAAAATATGTAGAAATGTTCACACACACGTACATATATATATATATGTATATACACATACAAATAAAATCTCTTATGCAGGTTAATACAGACAGGTTAGGTACGTATTTTAAGGAGGGCAAAAATTCCTTTTCTGTGTCACTAAAGGCTTCAACCAAATGCAGTTTCAAGTGTACTTGTATTATGCTCACAATTCGTATAACAGTATCATAGGCTTCATTCAATTTCAAATATACTACGTAAAAAAGATTAGCTGCCAGGCTCTTTAAATATTTACTAATTTTCCAGCTATCTTCCAACTAGAAGTGTGATGGATCATAGATGAGACTTAAAGGAAGAATTAGTGTGACTGTAGAAATGCAGTATCCCTTTCTGCCCACAAGGATTTATTCCAGCTGTGCCACATCTATTCTGACACATTCATCTGAGAAAGAATCATGCCTGTGTTCATTTCTGCTTTAGACTGCGAAATGACTAAACCAAAGTTAAATAGGTAAAATTATAGTTTCAAGTGTTAGTGAAGTAATTGTTGTTCAGTAACTTGAAAACATTGCTGTGCGAGTGTAAGTATCCCAGAGAGGTTTCTGTTGAGTTCAACTGCAAGAGTTAATACTGAACATTATAAAAACACAGGAAATACTCTGGATAATGTCCCTTTTTAAATGAGAGATATGTTGAGTTGATGCGTTTACTGTATTTCATTTTTTGCATCAGGATATTGCTTTTTAGTTTTTGTGCACTTTTTCATTAGCAGTAAGCTGAAATCTCAAAGTAAATCTGTCAGCACTACTTCTGAACTGTTTACAGAATTTTTGGATATTCCTTCCATAGTACGTTTTGCTGTTCTTCGTTTGGAATTTATTGTACCTGAAAAGAGGGTGTGTGACATACTTCTTCCTGCTATGCATACAATGTGCCATACAAATATTGTTAAGAAAAAAAAAAAACACCTTTTTCCTACTATGTAGGAGTAGAACAGATATGATCTGTTGTCATACCTCAAGAGTCAGTGGTTTTATGTGCTGGTGTTGGTCAAAAGTAGTATGAGTGCTTATACAAAGGAAGCACAAGAAGAATGTGAAGGTTTTAAATCCACGTGATCAATTTAAGCTGATCTAGCTCTGTGCTGCTCCAAAGGGGTGATCCCCGATGATTTGTCACGTAGTCTCATATCCTTGTACTAGAATTAACATGTACAAATATGGTTGCACCAGTCATGAATGATAACTATGTGGGAAAATGACGCTGCTAGGAACTACCTGTTCAAAACAAAACAAATGAACAAAATATCCTACCAGCTTACTTCTTTCCACTTCCTACTAAGAATTCTTTCAGTCAGATCAGAGTGATCTGGATGACTGCATGGTTGGAAAAGCCCTAACAGTGTCACTTGAATGAGAACAGAAATGCCAGAGAGAACGACAAGCAATTGAACAGATCTAGATATCTTAGGTCAGTTAAGAAACTGCACAATAAGATCATCATGGTAGTCAGTAGACTCTTATTTTACTAGTTTCCCTTATTACCTTTAATTTTTAGGCAACAAGTTGTAAGGTTGAGTTGTTCTGTGCAACAGAAATAAATTTTTCTCAGAAATTATGATTTTTCCAGAACAGAATTCTGCTTTAATTAAATCCCAGATTTTTTTTTTAATTTAATCCCAGAAAGCAAACTGTATTACTCTTCTACACTTTGTGTGAGTATTTGTGTTCAAAATGGTAGGTATTTGAATTGATTATATTCCACTTTGTCTTAATTCCTCCTTTGCCCTTAACTCAAGAGATCTTGTTAGGAAGAGTGAGTACATGACAAATCTTCAGAGTTTATGGTCTTCACAGCTAATGAAAGCTTTCGTTGTTAGCACATAGGGTAAATTCTCTTGAAATTGATTTTGTCCCTTCAAGAACTGTTTTGTTCTTTAGACCTTCACCTTGTTTAAATTAGTAACAGATAAATGAATTCTGAGTATTTGAAGCTCTTTCCATAGCAACTTATGAGTGCTCTTTTTTGCAGAAATCTGTTGTCAAATTACTACTGCCCGCTTTTCAGGCAAAGTAAATAAGTATTTCTTGAATTCTTGGAAATAATTTGATGGTTGATGGTAACAGCAATTTGTTTTGAACTTAAAAGACTGGAGTTTTATAACATGCTTTGGAAAGCTTGTAAGTTTTTGGCAGGAAATGTCTTTAGTGTCACCTTCAGTCCCATCCTCTCCCCAAGTATAAATATCTTTTATAAAACCAAAATGAAGCACTGAGTTATAATTGTTCATATATGATTAAAAGTGTCTATTAATAGAACATGTCTGGCAGCGGAGCAACTGCCCATTTTTTGCACAATAGGGTATTAATTAATTCCCTTGCTCTGCAGGCAGGAAGGCTGGAGATGTAATCTGTATCCAGCCTGAGGGAGATTACATTTGTCTCCTGCACTTCAGAGAGTGCCCTAAGCAAGAAGTTGTGGTTTAGTCTCAGAGGTCACACCGCCTCTTCTCCTCAGGCTGTCCACTCCACATCTGTCACAGAACTGAAGGGAGCAGCAAACAAGGAAGCCTCAGACTCAGTTGCTTGGAACAACATCATGCCCATAGCAGATACTAATGATTTAGAGAGTTTCATTTTGTTCTGGCTAATTTAGAAAAGATGAAATTCAAAAATCCAGTGTACAATGGAACTTTGCCTTATACGATTGGCAGGATGCTGTTTCTACATGGTACCATTCTTTTTAATGCATGGGATATAGCAGGTTCTCATACCCTCTGAAATACATTATTCACTGTAGTTGAAAGTAATGTTTTTTTTGTCTTTTTCAAGGACATAAGCTAACTTTTTATGTAATCATGTGCCAGATTGGAAGAGGGAAGATCATTGGCATGATGACAGACCTGTAAGAGGACTTCAGCAGGATGCAGTAATATATATATATATATATGCTGCACTCTGACTTGCTTTTGGTGGCTGCTGGAATTATTGGCCACATTCAGCCGTGGGTAGGACAAGAAAAGGTGAAAGTAGAGCCTTTAAAACATCTTGCTTTACTCACTATTATTTTGTTAGGTTGTCAGAGCCAGCTGACCAGGGTATTTTGTGACAAATCTGATTGCACACTTAATGAAATGCAAGCATTATCCAACCTCACTGGGAATCCCCTTAGCTTGAAATTACTTTGAGGGTGGAATAAATTTCTGTGCTTTTCGTCTGCATTTCAGATACAGAAATGGTGTATGGATTGGAAGTACTACTTTTAGTACTGACTTGTTATCTCTTCATAAAAATCAATTGTTGAGATATTGTTACACTTGACTTTGTCTTGGTAAATGCTTCATATCCATTTTTCTATATTTAATCTTGCCCTATGAGAGCTATTGTCTTACATATGTAGCAGTGTCTATGCTTTTTCTAATGCATAAATGGTGAAGGATGAGGTAGGTACCTTTTCATTGTTAGGAATTTTTTGAAACAAATGACATGTTTTAAGAAAAAATATCGATTCCACGCTGCAACTCTACCAAGTACCTGAAATACATAATGCATCCACAAATGGACTGAAGTTGGTCCAGATTCCATCTTTTCCTGCTTTCTTTCTTTTCTTTTTTTTTTTTTTAAATCAGAAGTCCCATCAAAAATATTGAATAGAGCTTGTATAATGATGAAGGGGTTCATTTGTTCATGGAATGGATGAATTACCATATTCTCATTAATCCTGATGGAGCCAATGGAATAACTTTTCTCTCTAGAACTAAATTTTTTTGCTTTCTGTATGAAAATTTGCTGGTAGAATCTGTATATAGAAATATACAGATTTCATCGAATCATAGAATGATTTGGGTTGGAAAGGACCTTTAAAGATCACCTAGTTCCAACTTCCCACCAGACCAGGTTGCTCAAAGCCCCATCCAACCTGGCCTTGAACACTTCCAGGGGTGGGGCATCCACAGCTTCTCTAAGCAACCTGTTCCAGTGCCTCAGCACCCTCTGAGTGAAGAATTTCCTCCTAATATCTAATCTAAACCTCCTCTCTTTCAGTTTAAAGCCATTGCTCCTTGTCCTTCACCACACTCTCTGACAAAGAGTCCCTCCCCAGCTGTCCTTTAGCCCCCTTTAGGTACTGGAAGGCCACTGTAAGGTCTCCCCAGAGCCTTCTCTTCTTCAGGCTGAACAACCCCAGCTCTCTCAGCCTGTCCTCACAGGAGAAGTGCTCCAGCCCTCTGATCATCCTCATGGCCTTTCTCTGGACTTGTTCTAGTAGGTCTGTGTCCTTGTGCTGGGGGTCCCAGAGCTGAGCGCAGCACTTCAAGCGGGTCTCACAAGAGCAGAGTAGATGGGGAGAATCACCTCCCTCGACCTGCTGGCCATGCTGCTTTTGATGCGGCCCTGGATACAGTTGGCTTTCCAGCTCACGTTAAGCTTCTCATCAACC
The DNA here is from genome assembly GCF_964034855.1 of Anser brachyrhynchus. Taxonomy (NCBI): domain Eukaryota; kingdom Metazoa; phylum Chordata; class Aves; order Anseriformes; family Anatidae; genus Anser; species Anser brachyrhynchus. Next base: position 113,895,414 of record NC_137696.1, on the reverse strand, counting down.
ACCACCCCCAGGTTCTTCTCCTCAGAGTTACTCTCAATCCATTCTCTGCCCAACCTGTATTTGTGCTTGGGATTGCTGTGGCCCAGGTATAGGACCTTCCACTTGGCCTTGTTGAACTTCGTGAAGTTTGCACAGGCCCACCTCTCAGGCCTGTAAGGGTCCCTCTGGATGGCATCCCCTCCCTGCAGCATCTTGACCACACTGTACTTGAATACAGTATATTGAAATAATTGAAGAGGATTTATTCAGTTATCAGAGAGGTGCAAGGGTTTCCTGTTTTGCCTTGCTAAAGAAAGCATCCTCTGAAAGATAACTGTGAATTGTAAAGACTCAGAGTTGAGGGTACTCTAAAGACTTGAAATGCAGTAAGTTCGGTGATCATGGTACCTTACTGAGAGGGCTTGCATTCTGTGTGGATTAGTAGTGGCTACAGTTTTCTTTATAAATGTGCTCAAAGTGCTTAAGCACATGCTGGATCTCTGGTAATAGGGCCCAAGAGGTGATACTACCAAGCAATAGTTCCAGGCTGTTACTGTTTGATTCACATATGGTATTTTTTCACTCAGTACAGGGAAATGAGCTTTGGCATTGTTGGAATAGAAAAACAATTTTAAAAGCCAAACTCTCAACCATGAATAATTCTTTATTCCTTTTAATTATTGTTGTTGTTATTGTTTGAAGCAAGCTGTATCTTTTTCAGTGATTGATCACAGCTTTTTAGCTGACCATGTTTGGCAAAATCTTTAAGTAAAATCCCTTTTGAAACACGACCATAATTTTATCAGAGCATCTGTTTGTGTAACATACAGTTCATAAATAAGATGCATGTTTAAAAAAAAAAAAAAGAGCCTGGTTCATCCTCCCTGCCTTTGCATTTAAGCTAAACACTTTCAGCATAAATACAAACTGCTTCCGCAAGTGCAAGCTAAGCCTATTGCTCTGTAGCTTTTGCAGCCCTTTCCCTCTCCCTTCCCTTTTCCATCCATCTAGCTTTCTGCTAGTCCTACTTCCCCAGGTGCTGGGTTACAAAATAGCTCAGTCGGTTTCAAATGTTCACCCTTACCCCAGCTTCCAAAAGATGAATTAGGAAAATTTGAAAAAGATTAACTACAAAGGATGTTATTAAAGACCATTTCTAAGTTCCAAAATGCTGAGCAGTGTACAACATTTAAATTTTTATTAGGGGGTAAAACTTTTTTAAAGTGAATAAACTGTAAAAGTAACATAGAAGTACTTTGCTAACTAACCCATCCTTCTGGTGACCTGTATATGGAAGTTCTACACTTGTGATTTGTACTAATAGTTTACTTATTCTCTTTTATGCTGGAAATGCTACTCTAATTAACTTTTATTTAACAATTACAATATAAGTACTGATTTATAGGTGACTCCTTCCTTCCCCCTAATTTACTGTTCTATGGTATGTAACTTTTTAGCAAGAGTACCACCCTCCTTGTTAAACTCAGAAATGTTTATTGTTTTGTTCCCCTCTTTTTCACAAGGTCAGAGAACCATTACAGTGTATACATGAGATTTCTTGCAGCTTGGGGAAAGAATCAGTCAGTATCACTGTAAACTTAATATCACTAAGAGTTCAGTTCAACAGCACTGTCTCAGCTGTGATTTTTGTCTTTGGGGTACTTTTCCCTTTGGTTCTCCCTTTCCTCTGAGATGTTTACAGGAGGTGATATCCCTGGAGGCCTCAGGGAGTGAGCTGAGCCGAAGAAGGTACCAGTTTAATATTTAAACTGAATATTTTAACCTAACCTGAAAAGTCATAGAGAAAGTCTTCAAAAGTGTCTGCTCTTTCCATACTCTCCAAGTTGAAATGGTTCATTTGCCTCTAATGGGGGTTGAGTAGATGAACCTCATACTTATTTATAGCTGGAGAACTGTGTCTCATTTCTTAAGGAGAGTGAGAAAACTAAATAGAAAAAGTATTTTTGATATTTCTTGCCTGTTAACATAGAGATGTGTACAGTCACTCTTCCTAATCATTGAATTTGCTTTGAATTCAAACAAGTAGTCCTTAACAGTTGTCATAAGATTCACCTTCACAGTATTATTTTTTTTCTTCTTCCATTAAGATCAAAATACTGTCTTTAGGGGAGGAAAAAAAAAAGTCTCATTGTAGAAATCTGCTAGGACAGTGTGATTGTCTCTACAACTGCTGACTGCAATTGTAAATGTAGGTCATCCTGTCAAATCAGTGTTGTTAACTTTGTTTCAGAGCAAAAGAAGGGAGAAGATCTCTACCTTGTCTTGCAAATTGACGTTTGAGGTCTGACATCACCACTTGACATCATACTGCTTTAAAAATCCCATCACATGGGATTTGAATTGGAAAATTTATCTTAAAATTGTAGAATGGTTTGGATTACAAGGGACCCTTATAAGGATCATCTGTTTCCAACCTCTGCTGCCACGGGCAAGGACATCTTTCACTAGATTAGGCAGCCCAAAGCCCCATCCAACCTGGACTTGAATACTTCCAAGGAGGGAGCATCCTCAACTTCTCTGGGCTGCCTGTTCCAGTGCCTCACCACCAGAGTGAATAGTTTGTTATCTAATCTAAATCTACCCTCTTTCAGTTAAAAATCATCTCCCCTTGTCCTATCACTATGTGCCTTGCTTGCACTTGTTGAATTTCGTGATGTTCATGCAGGCATTTTAATCTCATTCAAAATGTCACTTCTCTGAATATAAAGGCCTACAGGCCATTCCCACCCTGAAAACAAACTTATCGTTGACGGAACTGGTTTTATTTTAGTAGCAGGAATGGTCTTTGACATACAAAGGAAAAATGTTTAATACTACAGTACCTGTGTTTTTACAAAAGGAGAAAAATTACCCCAGTTAGGGAAGCCTGGAGGAAGTTTAATATTCTACTGCACCGTTCACTGAAAGGCTTGATTTTTATCCCCAAGCTGCAAGAAACATGAACAATCCTTTGCTTGAGGATTCAAGCTGTGGATCTCACGAGTGAGAGGCATTTTTACTGAAAGACTGAGGCATTATCCTGTTTTCTAATACTACTGCTTTATGATACTGCTTCACTTCAAAACGCTGCTTTTTGAGAAGAGACATTCTGAGCCAGAGCTTACCAAAACTGTACTGGTTTTCCTTCCTTGGTGTATAGAAAAGAAAAACTTTGATGTTAGCAGAGTGGCAGTGCAATATAATTGTGTGTTTAAAAAATGCATTTAACACATTGTCAAGTTGAATATAATTAAGTAGAACTGAGTAATCTTGCCATTTTTACAGCAGCTACCTTTTGACTTCATGCTTTTTGCTTTTATGTTTCTTAGATGCACAGCCCACAGATGGAGAAAGGGAGGTATGGAATCAGATCAGTGCAGTTTTGCAGGACTCGGAAAGTATGCTTGCAGATCTTCAGGCTTACAAAGGAGCTGGACAAGAAATTAGAGATGTATGTTCATTAATGTTAATAACAGTTCTCCGGAAGCAAAATCAAGCAAAACTCAATGTGTTCCTTGCTTCTGTTCTATATCTAAGCATCTTCTGTGGAACTATATGAAAATCTTCATTAAATTTTTTTTTTGAAAATGTTACTGATTATGGGTAACATAATAAGCCCTAATGTCACATCATAAAATGATGAAATGACTGTCGGAATTTCTTGTGGGTTTACTATTAGAAATTAGTAATTATTTTTCACTTTGATATACAGTTTCAAATGCCTCATTTCATATATCTTATGGCAGAAGTCACAGTTGAGAATGTGGAAGAAATAACGCTCAGATGTCAGAAATACATAGAAAAAAAAGTTGAAAATAGTTGTTCTGTATAAGAGAAATAATGAAACACAGTAAATTATAACTTTATATCAACTTTGCAGGTGTCTTTTTCTGTGAAACTAGTCCTGAACAAAATTCTGAACTGTAACTCAAAATTTGTCTCAACTTACGGAATCTTTTCCTGCATCAGCCTCATGTTTACTTTTATGATGAGCTATTGGTTACTTAAGAACCTGAATATGTTGAAAATTTCAAAAGTGTCAAGACTTAAAAAGAAAAAAAAAAGTTTCTTCAACCAGTGCTCAATACAAATGTCTTCCCTTACGCTTTCACAATATTTTTTTAATCATCAAGTTAAAAGGGAGAAGGAAGCTGGAAAAGAATGGTAGTTTATTTTTTTATTTAATAATTTTCTATTCCTATACAGTGTAATTTCTTGTAATTGCTCTGTGTTTTATAATACTTACTTTCTAAAACTCTGTACTAAAAAACTTCCAAACCACCTTTTGCTATTTACTCATGGATCACAATTCTTTACTGTGATATTTTCATTTCAGGCAATACAAAACCCCAATGATATCCAGTTGCAAGAAAAAGCATGGAATTCAGTATGTCCTCTGGTTGTAAGGCTGAAGCGCTTTTATGAGTTTTCACTCAGATTAGGTGAGCCTTGTGTTATTTTATCTGTTTTACCAGGTTACTTTAAGGAAATACAAGGTTTCTTTTCCCACAAACTTTTAAAAGGTTATTATTCTTTCTTTTTGATACCAACAAAAATTTGCCTTCAATTACATTTTTCAGGGCATACCTTTTAATCTTTATTTGATTTCAAAATTATTACAGTTTATTAGCTTGTCACTTAAGTCTGTATTATCTAAATAGAGGACAAGCAGAGAGTGTGATTGTAACAATATGACGTTTGATGCCTCCCACTGTTCAGCACATCATTGATCTTTATTGTAGTAATGCAATTTGCTTTTTGTAATTTGGATTCTTGAAGAGAGCGGTTTTAAAATGAATTAAGACTATATATAATATATATTTAAATATATATAAATATAGTAAAATATATAGTAATATGTGTTTTTTTAAGGAGGGAGATAAGAGAAAGAAGGGTATCAATAAAGTCTCTTGTAGGGTGAAAATCCAAGGCTGGGCATATTTTAAACTGATTTTGCCATCCCTGCTCTCCTCAAAAAATTATGTAGTTAATCTTGAATTAGGATTCTGGATGGGAATCAGTGTGCAAAAAATGTATTTGTAAAGTGAGAGAGCTACCAATACAAGGGAATTCTTCTACAACATCATAAGTGTATCCCTTTTTGAGTAATGCTAGTAATTATAGCCACAGGAGCTGAACTACATTGCTATCAGTGCCTAAGAGTACACTTTTAATAACTGAGATGCCAGAATAATCTCTGTACTGTGTTGATGGCTAATTGAGTAAGATGAAAGAGAGAGGGCAGGATATTTGAATACAGGAAAAATGCTTTCTCCATACAATTTTTGATAGGGATCCCAGATAAAGGGTGTTAGAAAGGAAAAGGAGAAGTAAGGGAAAGGAGCTCACTGATGCAAAATGGAGAGAAAATAGCAGCTTAAAGAGGCAGGTGTCTTTGACTAATGTTTCTCACCTTAGAATAGAAAGGAAGAGCGTTCCTCTTTGGACTCTGCATATTCAGAGGGTTCCTTCCTTTCTAACAAAGTATATTTAGATACCTATGTAAAAAATTGTCATAACATGGACTGAATAAAAGCTGTGCTTCTATTATTTTATTTAGAAAAAGCCCTGCAGAGCTTATTAGAATCCTTGACTTGCCCACCTTATACTCCAACTCAACACCTGGAACGGGAACAGGCTCTGGCTAAAGAGTTTGCAGAAATCTTGCATTTTACTCTTCGTTTTGATGAACTTAAGGTAAATAAAATCTTTTATTACATGCTATTTTTTCCATATATTTTGAATTGAAACTGATTATTTCCTATTTGTCTTTCCCTAAGATGAGAAACCCAGCAATTCAGAATGACTTCAGTTATTATAGACGGACAATAAGTCGTAACAGAATAAACAACATGCATGTAAGTAAATAAAATCTGATCTGCTGTTCATGCACATGTATTTGTCATTTTGTGCGCATTTACACCATTTGTGGTAATATTTTTTCTTCTGATTAGCTAGCTGTCATGTTCTGTCCTTCACACTGAGAGTTAATCAGCAGTGATTAGGCTGGAACTATTCATGCAACAATCTGCTTGCTGATATGAGCATCTTGCTGCTGCCAAGATTTTTGAGAGTTTTACTAACTATTTTTTTCTCGTGTTTTCATCAGCTAGACATTGAGAATGAAGTGAACAATGAAATGGCCAATAGGATGTCCCTGTTTTATGCTGAAGCCACACCAATGCTGAAAACACTCAGTAATGCAACTACACACTTTGTATCAGAAGTAGGTAATGGGGGAGAAAACGGAGAAATGCGTAGACATTCTTAATTTTAATTTTACAAGACAATTTACTGAATAATATCTATTTTTAACCCTTCTAGAACAAAACATTGCCAATTGAAAATACAACGGACTGTCTAAGTACTATGGCTAGTGTATGTAAAGTCATGTTGGAAACACCGTAAGTTTTACCTTAAATCTTGTTTTTCTTCTATGAGTGAATTTGTACCATATGTATTTGTTTATTTGCACCTGTAATAAACATTTTTTTGATGAATTACTGTTTACCTTAAGTTGTTATCATATTGGTATACAAAGCATTATCTGTTTTAGAAAGCCTTGCCTCCTCTTTTAACCATCTTAGGATATTTTTCATCAATCAGCATTAAATTTTTTTAGGTTGGGATTATATGGTCAGCCTGTATTACAACAAAGGTTAACATACAAGTGTAATCTTAAGTGCATAGGTTTCAATATCTGTGTCTTGTCTAACCAGAGTCATAGGCCGACTGCCATCTCTCGATTGCCCATTCTGCTGAATTATTAGCAGTCCAGGTTTTGGCTCTTCCAAGTGGCATTTTTGCAGATGATACACAGGGGCTATTTTGAAGATAATTTGAATAGGTCTTTTGTGGATGCAGCTATCTTATTCTGGATATGAGAAAGTTCAACTGTATGGAAACCATATAGTTGCTTTCGTATTTATTTGCGTAATTATAGCCAATGGAGTTACTATTGTTTAGCTGTGCTTTTGGCCAAGTATTTCTTAGGTTAGAGGTCTCTGAGTGAAAAACACATACAAGGTAGATTCACAGTAGTCTTCTTGTCTTTGAATTGTTTGCTCGTAATGCTATATAAAGGGTAGAATGCCTGAAGTTATTGTGATCATGAAGATTCTGGAGAAGTGTATATAGGAGGTGGGGCTCATCTCACAATACTTGGACATCTTAGAATGAGTCATTGAAAACTAACCTTGTGTTAGCTCATTTTTTGGCAAAATTAGAGTAACGGTAAGTAAAATGTTGTCTACCAAAACATAAAATTGACTTGAGTATCCAGTTCTTGGGTCTAATTGTGGGATAATCAAACATTTTCACATGTAAATGTCTACAGCCTTTAAATCAGGTCATGTTACGATGCTGTGTTAGTAGTTGTAAACTAAAGAATAAAATCTGAAGTCGTTGTAAACTGAGAGATAGTACAGTAAAGCTTTTGGTGTTTTTAATGTTTAAGTATTTTTTTATATTGAAAGCCAATGAATGACAGTAGATGTCTATGTATTATCTATTCAAAATAATACTTGTTAGAAAAATAGCAGTGATAACTGTTTTTCAGACTTTCTAGTTTTCTCTACCGTAATTAATTCTTTCTTTCTTTGTGATGATTTCAGGTATTGGAGCTGTTAGGGACTGACTTAACTGTGCCATCCATACTCCTATTTTGCAGTTCAAATGTCATAGAAAATCTCTTTGGAATGAGTTCGGTCTAGTCCCACATAGTGTGCCTCTACATTTTAGATGTTTACTGAACCTGGGTTGTTGAAGTTGCCTGTGTACTTAGAAGAGAGCAATGGCTATGATTCACCTAGGTGAAGCCCTAAGCTTCCTAGCTGCTAAAATTAGATCCCACCTAAACGTTAGTAGTTTCAAACTAAGCAAAAAGAGTAGCTTTCCTTTGAGGTCCTAATATGTTGTATTTCTAAGATTAAACAGAAACTCATTTTTTCTCCATTATATTACATTAAGTATGGAAGTCTTCTGCAAAATTGATGGTCCTAAGTTGATGGCTTCACAGTAGTGAGAATCTGAGCTGTGAAGAGTTAATAGGACAGATTTACATATCTCTTTGCTTTCTGAACTTTTTTCCAATTTGACATGGATTTATGCAATTTAAAGATCTTTAAAATTTTGCTAAAATTCTTCTTCTTATACTATCTTTAAGTACAGTGTTAAGGTTTCACACATTCATAGTCTAATTTAGAAAGCTATCAAGCTAAAAACATTCAAGACTTTGTTTCTTTTGTTCTGTTTTTCAGTGAGTACAGGAGTAGATTCACCAGTGAAGAGACTCTTATGTTCTGCATGCGTGTAATGGTGGGAGTTATTATTCTGTATGATCATGTTCATCCTGTGGGAGCTTTCTCAAAGACATCAAAGATTGATGTAAGAATTACTTTTTTTAATATTCCATAAGTTTGAAAACTAGTTTGCAGATTTTTTTCAGCACAAGCTTACGACTTTGTATAAATCATTTTAATTACTTTTGAGTGGCAAAACTTAAAATTTATGCTACCTACATACTTTCATATATCAGCTTGTTTGAAATTAAAATAAGGATTGGTATTTTCTCTCAGACGCAGATACTCATTTGTCTTTGTTAGCTCCAGTTTTCTACCAACTGTACAGTTACACTAAAATAATTTTGTATTATAGCTAACCTTGAATGAGTTCTGTGGTCATAATTTTTTATTAATCATGTAATCTCTTTATACTGAAATGCTTATATTTGGCTGTAGCTCTGTTGTAAATAAGCAGATATTCTACATTGTCTCTGTTTTGTCTGTTATCTAAAGTAACAGAACTGAAATGCTACTGTTGTAATGTTGATAATGAGCCTTCAGTTCTAGTTTTGGCACGAACAGTCACAGCAAAATCAACATTTTTTTTTTATCTGAGATATTGCAAGCACATACAAAAAAGTGCTCTATTGGTGCTACATGTTTTTACAAGCCTAAATCTCATGAACTACATCTTTCAGAAGAAATAATCTGTAATTCATTAATTCATGAAAAAAGCTAAATCTTTCCCTTTACAAGACAGTCTACTTCAAAAGAAAAATGTATATATATATATATATATATATGATGTTGTTGTGCTCCATGACACTGAGTCTTTGTTAGCATTTTTTATTTGCGGATACCAATATTTTACTGGATCTCTTTGACTGTGCTTAACAGAGGGAAAGGGATTTCACAAAGAGGTGAATTGATTTGCTCAAGGTCATGCAGCAGATAAAGTCTGGGAATTAAATTCAGACTTCCTGACTTCTAATTCAGTCTCTTGCCTTCAAAGAATAAAAGTAGAAGTTTTCACAGGACCAAATATACAGTGTGTGTACTTTGTTTATCACATTTATCCTAAAGTCCTGTAATCTTACAGGATAGTCAGTGTAAATGGGAGGCAGGAAATGTACAACTCAGTTTTTAAAAATTAATATATGATCTCAACTATTAATTTGCTTAATTAGTTTAGAGATTCTTCTTTTAAAAAAAAAAATAATAATAATCTTGTTGTATTTCAGGTGATGCATTTATTTTATTAAAAAAAGCAATTCTATTCTCCAAGCTAGTCATTTCTTGGGAGCCGTTTCAAGAGTTTAGGGACAGTGTAACAAATTACCTTTCTGTTACTCTTTCAAGGCTGGATACCACAGAGTTGTATTTCAAGCTGTTAATGATAGGCACCTAGCTTAGACAAGCTAAGAGCTTCTATTTTTTTGACTGTTTTAAGGATTCTGATGCTGACAAAAATGGAAATGAATGCTTTGAATTTTTATCCCTTTTGAGTTTGTCTGATCTGATGGGACATCCGAATGTGTACTTCATACTGTATTGCAACGTGGAGTTTCTCTGGTTCAGGAGAAGTAACTTTGTCACTTAACAATACATGTGCTGATACGCTGAGAATTTCATCTGATTTGGTGTTTGCATAGGTAGTTTTATGTTACAGGTAGAAATAAGCCAACCGAACAGTGATCAGTAATTGTTAGACTGGTCTCTGTACAGGAGGCTGAGTTACAGTTTCCAAATAATTTTTATTGGCAAATACATGGATCCTGACTTCAGTTAATCATCCACTTCCGTAACAAGGCAGAGTTGCTCTATAGCTACAAGGAAAATAATGACTTGTAGATTTAGCACTGTAATGTGACTTGGAAAATTAAAAGGATCACATCTTGACTGTGCCATGTCTTTATCTGTTACTTTAAATAAGATTGAATTTATCTAGACTGACTTCTGGATAGCTAATGGATATCTACATAGCAATGGGAATAAATATATATTTCCAGAGCACCATTCACTACAACTGAAATTATATTTTGAATAGGTTGGAGGAATTTACTGTTTCTCTCTGTGGACTATATAAGGAGTCTGTATTTTGGGTCAGATGAGTTATGTGTCTTCTTTCTCTGCTTTATTATCTTTTGTAAATTTGGACAGTATTTTTAGCCTGATTATTACAGTCTCCAAGGCAGATGTTCTTTCACTATCATGTTTAAAGTCAACATCAGGGACTTCTCATCTCAGGTGAAGTTAGAAACCACTAGTTATGAAACAAACCGTAAGCTATCGCCATTTACAACTGTAAATGGAATACTGAAAATTACTTTGTGTGCAAGTATAAAAATAGAAGTCAAAGTTAAAACATCTCTTTTGATAGTTCCTAACAGCAGTGATATGGAATTCTCTCACAATCTCTTTGATTTTTTTAGCTTATATCAGCTATTCTTGAATTCTTCTTAAGTTCGAATTGGAGAAATTGTGTCTGAGTTAAAATAAACACTTTTGATTTATAATTTAGTATCAACAGCTACTTAACTGAAGTAGGTGTTTTCTCTAATTTGAAATAAGATACACTTTTTATTGTGTCCTATAAAGCAGCATTAACACTCAGTAGGAAAAAAAATGCCTATCTTTGGTGAAATTTTTCCTTGCTTTCAGCTAGTGCAATTCATATATTATTGTTCAATAGTGGCATGCTTCTGTTCCCAGATGAAGGGATGCATAAAAGTTTTAAAGGAACAACCACCTGACACTGTGGAAGGACTTCTGAATGCTCTCAGGTATGTATCGATTAATTGTTGGTCAGCCTTAACAAATTCCTCTTTTTTTTTTCCCCTCTCAATTTTTTCATGTTTAAGACTTTTCACCCTAGAAGATTGTTTTATTAAGAAAATTTTACTTTCAGGTATGCGTTCATCACCTGGGATTTTCTTAAATAATATTAATTTCTCTCAATTACATTTCACTTTGATAGTCAATGACAATTAATACTGGAAGTCGTAATGTCCTACGTCAGTGATACTTAAGTAAAAGTTCATTTAATTGCCTAAAAATTAGCTATCTAAAAAGTAAACAATATAGTTAAGTGTGTTTTCTATGCCCAGTTAATATTCAGTGGAAAAAAATGGGCATTTCTGTCTACTTCTCTGTCTTTGTTGCTTACACAATCTTCTTGAGACATCTCCAGTTGTCTAGAACTATATTAAAAACTTGAATGGTACGGTGCTTCAACAAGCACTTTCTAGAGCCGACTTCAGAGTTGAAATGACTGCTAGAAATGCAGAGCTAGGTTCCTCAAAGCTGTTTGCAGATAACCAGCAGCCTGTGCAGAGACAGTAATGGAGAACAGCAGGAAGTCTGAGGAAGGGGCAAGAGAGAGACTGCAAGTTTCAGGAAAGTTGCAATTTAGAACACTGATCTACTGCATCTACTCCTGCATTGGACTGTCAGTTTGAGTAGACAGTTTGAGCTTTACTTTAAGGCACAGCTAGAGAAAGATTTTTTTATATAAAATATCTCAGTGGTTAGTACACTCAGAAACAAAGAATTAGAATAGAATATAGAATAGAATATAGAATAGAATTGAGTAGAACAGAATTTCTATTTCTCAAGCCATTGTTACTTCCCTTTTCTCTTTCCTTGTGATCTAATAAATCATTTTATTTTAATGTTGCTAAATGGTACAACTTAAAGAAGACATCTAACCTAAATCCCAATATTGTACCTGAGCATTTGAGGCGCTGTCTCAGAAAGCAAGACACAATGATCTGACCTCTCTGAAACTGAGAAAGGCATCATAGTAACAAATCTTTTACAGCTGTTTTGAATTTTTTAGCTGTAGAGGACTAGGATAGAGTGAGAACTACAGCCATAACCACCTCCATTTTTGCTTATGTCTTTTGAATTGAAATTGATACGGATTTAAATCCTACAGGTGTCAGTTGTCTTTTGAGCTTAGGTGGTAATTGATTTCCCAACAAACATACATAGTGTCAAATATGTTTGGGCATAAATGGAAGAAACACACTAAAGCTCTTTCAGACCTCCTAGGATATTCATAATAGTGTAACTCAGCACCAAACAAACCACTGGTTTAAAAATAAATAAATAAATAAAGATTCTCTGTGTGATGGTACATCATAAGAAGCAAGAGTACCTTTAAAAAAGCTTCTTAAACTTTTCGGTTCTGCCAAAATTCAATCTAGATTCCCAAATCCTATTTAGGATTCCTCTAGATTCCTATTTATTATCTTATTTCTTATTTCTTTCCATGTGTTATATTTCTTTTGAGGCTTTTAACTGGATAAAAAAAAATGAAGATGAGCCTGCCAAAAAAGAATAAGATAATGTCATTGACAGTATCAAGAGCTGTTCTTGAAATATGATGATTTGACTTCAGTTTCCTGCCAGATCGCAGGCACTGTATTTGATTGCGTACCCATCTTTTAAATTAAAACACTTGCTACACTGAAGTTACTATGATTGTTGGCTTGAGGCCAGGATTTATTCACAATTCTCCACCTTTTAACAAGGAATAATTTATTGCAAAGGGTAACTGAAAGATAAAGAGCACCAGACTAATAGTAATTAAATTCCAGTGGTCAGTGAGTAAAGGAATATACAAGGGTCTTTGTGTAATTGACCTGTATTGATTTCAAAAAAAAAAAAAAAGAAGTTTTCAGACTATTATTATCCGTGTTTGTTTTATTATACTTACTGTTTTATTTACTGTTTTAACTTGTAATTTCTAGGTTCACTACAAAACACCTGAATGATGAATCTACTTCAAAACAAATCCGAGCTATGCTGCAGTAGTATCCTGAGACAAGTAGATGTTTGTATTGACCACAGAAGATGTGTATGTTTACATAATTTAATACAGTTGGTGTTAATACTTGTGTGTATTTACATAACCATTTTCTTCGCACTGCTAAAATATATGAATCTGTAGTCATAACCTGACTGACTTTATATAGTGCAGCCTAAGTTTTTACGCTAGCCTTTATCTTTTGACTTTTAAAATACCTTTTTTACTTAGATACTTCAGCTACAACAGTTTATCTGTATATTTTAATCCTTAAATGCCTTCTCTTCCAGAGAAGTAGGTAGTAATGAAGACAAAATGGAAATCAGATAAACTGGAATATCAGAGATGCCATAGAAAAATGAATTTTAAAGGAGAAATTTAGTAAAAGAGAAAGTAAAATTGTATGAATAGAAGAATACCTGAATGTTCATTTTCCTCATTAAATATGTTGTCTTTCCTGTAATGAGTGGACATCTGATTTTAAGGATTATTTGCTGGCTGACATCCAAAAATGCATTGCAAAAGAGATCGCCTTACCTCTAATAAATATAGCCTATACCTTTCCACAATTGAGGAAATTAATACCTGTTTTCAGATTCAATATAAACATGAAGTGTGTTTCAAGACCATTGCTAGATTTTGAAAATTCTGTATAATTTTATTAGATTTAGAAAGGTAAGGGAAAATGCTAATGCCTTGACTTGAGAAGAAAGAGTTTGTCAGTGTAAATATATCATGGTAAACATTATCTGTTAGAGACAGCTCTTCCTGGTAAATAATTTTTTTTGCTGATACAAAACTTTATAAAGCAGAACACTCTTCTGTAGCAGTAAAATTCCCTAGTGTCAAATTGCACGCATCAGACTAGGGATGAAATAAAGGAGTTTCAAGACCTGAGCTGTTCTTAGGCACTCCATCAATTTCCTGGATAATAATATTCATCAGCTGATTCAGAATCCACACAGAGGTATGTTTCAGCTGACTGCTCTTCATTGTTTTTCTAGATGTGATTGATGCTTCAAGGGCTTGCGTTCCTTGCTGAGTTGTTTGTTCTTTCTTTCTAGTAATTTTTCCAGTAAATGGCATAGAAATATTTTGCCAAAAGCAGCAAAATGTTCATGCTCTGTTAAGTGTCTTTTCTGAGTGATCTGCAGTTGCTGTACATATTCTTGCAGAGGTCACGTTGTGAAAATGTGTTCAATTGTGTACTTTGCTTGCATGTATGTATGAAAACTCCAGTGCTTGTGCACAGATTCAGATTTGTATTTGTTTATTCTTGTGTACATCAATCAGGGTTTGTGTGCTCTCACTGGAATTTTCATGCATTTCACTTCTGAAACATTACCCATAAGACTTTGAAGATGCATTTGGTCTGCTAAAACTCAGCTGCACTGTTACAAATTTAGTCATTGAACTTGGTCCTTAAACAGTATTACTATCGTAAGTTCTTTGGAGTAGGAATTGCATTAGAGTTTATTTCTGAGCAGAACTGCCACTATGAGGTTTCTCAAATCTTATGAGAACCCACAGAAGCTAGTGTTACACATGTAATTTTACAAGATACCACTGCAACTGTAGAGTTCATTTCAGAGATCTGCGGTTGTAGCAGATCACTATGTTGTTGTCAGGAACAGAATTAGAAATTGCTAGTAGATTTTCTTTTCCTGGAAGCAGTGATCACACTGCTATTTTATAGTAGTAAATCCACGGTTTACAAACTCCATTTTTAATGGGGGGACATTTACAAATGTGTATTAAGGAAAATCCCGTTTTGTTCATAACCACTTTCAGTTAGATAAATTTAGGTGGATTAAAGGTCATTCTGTTGAGTTTTGGTAACTAAAGTTAATAGAGCTTACCTGCAATTATTTGTCAAACAATGAAGTCTTTAAGTAGCCCGGAGGAAACTATTTGTCACTTGTATAATAAAAATGTAAACTTTAAAGCATTCTGCGAGTTGTCATGTGCTGTTTGCTGAAGCCACTGAATTTCTTTGCCTGCTGTGATGTTTTTGTACAGAAGTTTGTTTGAAATAATAAAACGTTTGGTACAGTAAGCATTGGCGCTGTCTGTATTTAGGGACAACATTTAAAAGTTGAAAAGGGTTTTATTAAAGTTTTGAATCTGAGATATAGTAGGCTCACCTTTATGTATCCAGTTTATAGTTTCTTTAAAAAGCATTTAAAATGTTTCACTTGCATGCCAGAACAATACAACCTCAAGTCAGTTAAACAGTTCCTGGATTTTTTGACAGATAGTATCATTTGTCATCATGTCCAGGGGAAATTGTTGATACTGCTTTACAAAGAAGAGATGAATTCCTTCCATAAAATTTATAACTGCACATTAGTTACCCAAGGCTGTGGTGGCTGTCTCAGGCTGCCTTTATAATCAATAATTACCAGAGGATGATTCATTTAATCTTAAGATAAGTGCAAATGAATTGCTTTCAGAAGAGAAGCTCTATAGACTAATAGTCAAAATTATTGATTTCCATTTTCTCAGTGCTTCTTGTTGTTTTGGTTCATCATTATGTAAGAATACATATTTTGTAGTATGGTAAATATTTAAGCCTCATAATGAGAGCATTGTAAAATGTGCATAAATATGTGTGATTAGTTTGGGACAGAATAGCCTTTAAAAAAAAGGGGGGGGGGGGGGGAAGGGGAGGGGGTTGTTTTTTCAGTATAAGACAAGAATTTGCTGCTGCAAAAAAATGAACGGGTTTAACATCAGCTCAGAAGTATAATTTATGACTTCTAAGCTTTCTGCTACTACTAAGTGGCTGTCACAAAGCATAGTTGCTAAGATTATATTTGCTGGTATGTGATAGGCCACAGATAAGCTATCTAATGTTTTCCATGTATACAGACATTTACAAAGCAATAAAAAGTCATCTCTTTGTTGCTTTCTCTGTTGTATTTCAGCCAAACTTAAACTGGAAATGCAATTTAAGTAATATATAAGATGACTTGTGGTTCTTACATTTACTCTGAATTAAACAAAGTAGGCTACATGAAATGATCTTTTCCCCCTCTCCTGTTTCCTTCTTGAGAAGTTTAATGGAATCAATATATTCCTACAAAATACAGCACCAGTAGATGTATGCAAACATTTGGTAAAATACTGCATCTTTCTTTCATCTCACACCTGGTTCTAGCTATATAGAGTTCTGCATTCATGTTTAAATATCTCTACAACCCTTACAGAAAACCTATTTGGATGTAGGCAAGTCTCTCTCTCTCCTTTTTATTTTATTTTTTTTTCCCCTTCAGTTTCCAAGTTTGCAAAACAGGTCTTCAAAGATCAATAAGAAATACAAAAGAACAAAACTGTTTAAATAACAATATGATTCAAGGGCTTCATGGAGTCAGAGTAGTTGAGGCTGAGGGGACCTCTAAAGATTTAGTCCAACTCCCCCGCTCAAAGCAGGTTCAGCTAGAGCAGGTTTTTCAGGGTCATGTCCGTGTGGAATTTGAATATTTTCAGGGATGGAAACTCACAACTTCTGTGGGAAATCTGTTCCAGTGTTTGACTACACTTACAGGAAAAAAAAGTTTTTTCATATATTTAGGCACAATTTCATGAATTTTGATTTGTGTTCATTGCCTCTTGCCCAACACTGGACACCACTGAGAAAAGTGTGTCTCTGTCTTCTTTGCTGCCACCCATCTGATGTTTGTACACTTCGGTAAGAGTCCCTCGAGCTTTCTCTTCTCCAGGCTGAATAGTCCCTGCCTTCTCAGCCTGTACTCATATGACAGATTCTCCAATCTCCTAATCATCTTCATGACCCTTTACTGGACTCACTCCAGTAAGTCCATGTCTTTTTTTACTGGGGAGCCTGGACCTGATACTAGCAGCCCAGATGTGTGTCACCAGTGCTGAGTAGATGGGATCACCTTCCTCAGCTTGCTCATGGTATTATTCCTCATGCAGCCTAGGATGCTGTTGGCCTTTTTTGCTGTAAGGACACATTGCTGATTTATGATAATCTTCCTGTCCACCAGGTGCCTCAGTTTTATTTTGTTTTCTGACAAGCTGCTTTGCAGCTACTTGGCCCCCAACCTGTACTGGTGGAAGGGGTACATCTCCCCAGGTGCAGGACTTGGCAATTCCCATTGTTGAAATTCATGATATTCTTGTTGGCAACACAAATATCTGGTGTATCAACCACTCCTCCCAGTTTTGTCTCTTCTGCAAAATTCCTGTGGGTGTATGCTGTCCCACCCTCCAAATTATTAATGAAGATGTTAAACAGTAGTGGCCCCAGTATCAGCCACTGGGGTGTACCACTAGTGGCTGGTATCCAGGTGGATTTTGTGCTGCTAATCAAAACCCCTTTGAGCCTGGCTGTTCAGCTATTTTTCAGTATAATTCTCTGTCTTTTGATCTCATCCATATTTCATCAGTTTGTCTATGAAGATGTTATGGGAGGTACTGTCAACAACCCTGCTGAAGTAAAGATAAATAGCATCCACTGATCTTCCCTCATTCACCAGGCCAGTCGTCTTGTCAAAGAAGGCTATCAAGTTTATCAGACATGGTATAAGGAAGAAATTCTTTACTCTGAGGGGGGTGAGGCACTGGAGCTGGTTGCCCAGAGAAGCTGTGGATGCCCCATCCCTGGATGCCCCATCCCTGGAAGTGTTCAAGACCAGGTTGGATGGGGCTTTGGGCAACCTGGTCTAGAGGAGGGTGTCCCAGACCTTGACAGGGGGGTGGCATTAGATAATCTGGAAGGTCCCTTCCAACCCAACCCAAACCATTCTGTGATTCAATGCTTTCCTTATCATCAGTCAATGCTGACTACTCCCAAGCAATTTCTTGTCCTTTTTTATGTTTGGAAATAGTTTATAGGACTAATCCCATCAGATTCACATGGATTTAGGTGAAGCTGACTAGCCTGTAGTTAACTAAAGTCTCTTTGTCCTGCTTGAATTAAGGACTTACACCTGCCTCCATCCAGTCTTCAGTGACATTAGCCAGCTCTCAGCACTCTGTGCTTCCCAGCAGGTCACATGGGCATGTGTATGTCCAATTTGTTTAAATGCTCCCTAACCTGAACCTTCTCTAGCAAGAGTAAGTCTTTTCTCCAGACATTCTGTCTGGTCTCAGGGGCCTGGGATTCCTGAAGGCAAATCCTACCGTTAAAAACCAAGGTAAAGAAAACATTCATTTCCCTGACTGCATTCTTTATCACTAGGTCCCTTACCCCATTTAGCAGTGGGCATGCATTTTCTGTAGCCTTTCTGTTGCTGCTGATACACTGGTAGGAGCCCTTTTTGTCGCTATACATGTCCTTCACCAGATGTAACTCCAGAGAGGATTTGGTCTTCCTAACCCTAACCCTGCATGCTCAGACAGTGTCTATATTCTCCCTAGGTCACTTGTCCCTGTTCCCATTTCTTGCGTGCTACCTCTTTATATTTGAGTTTAGTCAAGAATGCCATGTTCATCCACGTAAGCGTCCTGCCACATTTGCTTGGCTTTCTGCTCATCAGGATGGTCCATTCTTCAGCTTGGATGAGGTGATCCTTGAAAATCAACAAGCTTTTCCTGGGGTCCTCTTCAGGACTGTATCCCATGCAATTCTTCCAATCAGAACCCTGTAAAAAATTGCAGTTCCCAAATTTAATCTTTCCTGGAAGCCATTTTGTGGTTCTGTAGTTGGGAATATGCTTTAAATCTTACATGTGTTCTAGAACTATTAGAAGTGCATGATTCAATGAACATAAAAAGTCAAGAAATGTAAAATCTTGCTTATCCGGAAAGTTTGTTGACAGTTTCAGATATTTTTGAAGGCTTTTTTTTTATTATTATTATTATTTCCTTGAAAAGTAGGACAGTAGTTACTATTCTCTTGCCTCAGATGAAATCTCTGATGCAAAATTCTAGAATCTATGGACGTGAAGCACATTAGATAGTGTAATGGAAGCCAACACAGTAACACAACAGTAACACAATTTTTATTCATCAGTAAGGGAATAAAGCCTTGTTTGCTTAAAAGAACACATCTAATAGATTTAGTATTTTAACCTAGTACTCTGTAGTGCTTCCTGCTGTAGACTAATAAAGGTGAATTCCTGACTGCCAAATAATCCAAATTCTGCAAACCTGATTCTTCTTTGCATCAATTTGACATAAATGTAACTCAGTTGATTGCAAAAGATCTGTTTCTGATTGACATGGGTGTAAATGATACTCTTTGAGTTTTTTTCAGTTGTGGCCTTTGACCCAAGTTGCTTATTACTGAGTAAATTGAGTCTTCTGCTAGTGCAGATCAATGACGTAACCCGATAATCTTGCAGAGATCTGGCTCTTGACTGCTTTGAAATTAAAACTAAAAAAGAACAGTGCAGTAGGTGTTACAGAAAATCAATAAGTATATAGTTAAAAAATAGACCAACCAAGTGCTAATCCCTACTTTAACAGGAAAATACATCATGAATTTTCAGCTGATCTTAATTTGGAATCCAGATGGAATTATCAAACTCTTGTCTTGCATATTTAGACTGTGACAAATGTACAGACTTGGGTATTAACTTATTGACATTACTCTTGCAATTCTAAAATTGCTAAGAGAATTTAAAGTTTAGAAAATTTTTATGTGGCTTGGATCAAAACTGCTATTACAGCCCATGTGATTTTTCTTATTCTGATGTTGCATTCACTTCAGAGCAATCCTAGGACTTAAAGAATATTTCCATGAATTTTAGTGAAATGGCAAAGAGATACTTCCTTACTGCCTTGAAAATTGTGAAAGATTGTCTATCTTCAGATGCACAAAAGAAGTTGGAGGATAGCAGTAGATGATCAACCTCAACAGGTTTTAAGTTGTCCATAATGAAAAGATAAGATCAACCTCAACAGGTTTTAAGCTGTCCATAATGAAAAGATATCAAAGTATAAGACTTGGCATGTGTGCAGGCAATGTGCAGTTCAGAAATTACCTTGCCACATGGGTTGTGTGACGTGGCAATGTCCCAGGGTCAGATCATGTCATATGGAGATGGGACTTCTTAAGGGCTTGGTGAGGAAAGGACTCTACCCCAAATGAAGAACTTTGTCTCTTTACAGGCATGGTTTTAGGATGCCGAGGTTTAAGAAGCTTAAGGGCTTAACTAACCTTACCTCCCTTTCTGTGACAGCAGCACAGCACTATGTGGAGCCTCAGTTTCCACTCCGTTTGCTGCCTGAGGGCCCACCTCAGGCTACAACCTCTGCTACTTGATGCTTAGCCTTATTGTGTGTAAAGCTGCCTGTGAGGGAATGCGAGGTGGCTCACCTTAGCTCACCCATAAACAGCCTCCATCTGCCCTCTATTGTTGTAAATGGAGTCTTCCCAGTGAATTCAGAGACATGGGAACTAAACAGCTTGTTAATTTTTATGAGAAGGTTATTGAAAAAAGTGACCTTGTACAATTTTTACAGCAGAGATAAATGTTTGATACTTTCAGATATATTTCTAAATCAAGTGCTATGTTTATATGTTTTTGTTTGCTTTCTGTCAGAATTTTCTGTGCGTTTCTTAGTTGTGTCTTTGGTTTAGGGTATCTGGGAACAAAATTGTTATAATCCTTTTCATGTCTTTTGTTTTGTTTTGTTTTTGCATACAAGGCTGTGGTTAATTATAAGTATTTTAACTATGAAACTCAGGCTTAAATAGCATGCAGCATCATAGCTCAAAGGCTTTTTAATAGAAACCTTCCCAAACATGATTCCTTACAGTGGACTTGAATTAGGATTCTTAGATGAACTTCACTGAGCAGGTATACATGGTCCTAGCTACTGAGATATTGAATGTACCAATATAAGACCAAACCACAAAGTACATCTCTATTAAAAAAAAAATCATTTAGATAAAGAAAACTTGTTATCTAGCCAACCTTATTAAAGGATTTTGTGGAGATTTGTGTTATGTATTTCAGATGAAACATACATATTTGTTCTTCTGATTAATTTTGGATCACACATACTCAGGCATACATTCATAATACTATCTATAATATTTATACAGCGAAAGATTATTTCTAACTAGTGACTTATGCAATTCTTTCTAACTACTGACTTATGCAATTCTTTGCAGCTGTGTTTTAAAACTTCAAGGTGAATGCCACATTTGTTTTACGTAGTCTGTCAAAGTGACATTTGCTTTATAAAATTTGAAAGCTTAAAAACCTAATGAAGATTTCTTTTGTTCACTAGTTTCACACTGACATTGAGACCCACTATTCTGATTATATGTTTTACAACTGTAGTTACTTTAATTGAGACCAAATAAGACAAATATTTTTGCTCTTTTTTTTTTTTTCCATTCATGATATAATTGGCCAGATCTTTAAATAATACAATCCAGCACAGGTTAAATGAAGTCAATAAAAACAGTCAAATGTATGCTATCTGGAAAATAGTTTAAATTAATTTATTGGAAAATATTACTTCTGAAACAAGATTACTTTTCAAACAAAGTCCCTTATCGTATGTATTTTCCAAATGGAAAATGGAGTTTTACTATACATGAATTATAAAAAAGTATGCAAATAAATTGAATCTGGAGGTATGGTGTAACAGAATGGAGAAAACACAGAACAATTTTGGTAGAGTTTTACATAGCCCAAGCTACTGATAATTGTTCACATTGGAAAGTTTGATATTCCTCACTTCTTTCATACTTATGAAATAGAATTAAACAAACAAGGAAACAAACTGTCCTTTCTTTAACTCTGACCCCAAGAACAATTTGAAATGTCATACATAATAAAAATCAACCAACAAAAGACTGACAAGCAAACATTTTGGGGGTTTTAGCTCTGAAAGGTACAGTCTTCAATTTATTTCAGATTATTTTTATGCCAGGGTGGAGTTAGGCCATTTCTGTGTAAAATTAAAGGGCCATGAAATAGGAGGTTTTTTTGGAAAGTCAATCTGTTGGTTTTTGTTTGTGTGTGTTTGGAAAGTTCATTTTTCCTGAGGTGTTCATTCAATTGTATCACATTTATATTAGAAACTTCTGCTGGAAGAATTCCTCTGAGACATCTTTTATTGACCTCATGGGTCAAGAAGCATAAAAATGAAAGATAGCATTTTAGACTCTGCAGTGACGGGTCATTTACCTCCCTGATCTTGAAAGCAGGATGAAAATAATTCATGGTCAGAGTTGCTAAAAAGACATCATCTCACCTTCTTTTTAATGGCATTAATTATATTTTATTATTATTATTATTTATTTATTTGTCATCCATTTTAAAAATTAGAAAATACTTTTTTTTTTCTTCTGTTTGAAGCAGATAAATTCTTCCAAAGCTTTGCTCAGCTTGGCCTGCTTGGTTTGAAGCATAGATTTTTGAGTCCAGCCTGCCACAAACATCTTGACAAATAGAGGTGGCAGGTGTTAGAACCTTAATTTTCATTTGGTCTTTCAAGGGGTATCACTTGGAGCAGCCCTGGGCTTTGTCTGAGATAGCAAACTGTGACCTCCTCTATGCAGTCCTCCAAAGACTGGGGAGAGACAGACTGCTGGAGAGCCTCATCCTTTCTTGAGCTCCTATGCAGTGAATCAGCCCTGTAGAAGTGTCTTTCAGTCTCTCCACTATGGACCATGGGTTGGACTGAAAGTCCAAGATCCTGGCTTGGATGAAATGCCAACTTTTACACTGGTCAGAAGGAGAGGCAACTGCACATCTAAGTGTTCCCAATATGCAGAAATTTTTGCTTTGAGCAATGCCTAGTGCAGTGTCTGGCTGTCCTGTGCTGGGATTTCTGCAACAATGAAAGACAGGAAACAAAAGCAACAATATAAAATAAATTATTTTGTTTTCATACAGGTTTAGTTGATTTTTGAGGCTCTGATTCAAAGTCTGTTCAAGTCATTAGCCTTTGAATTGGCAAGCTGAATACAAAGAAAAAACCCTCTTCATTCCTACAAGCTGTAACTTTTTCTTCATGTGCTCTAATAAATCATCTTTTTTTTTTTTCTAGTAGCACTCAGCTACCTGACAGCATAACCAGCAATGCTAATTTCCACCACAGGGTTCAGCAGTTCAACCTTACTGGGTTACTAGGAACTCCTTTTGACTTACTCTCTGGTCTCTTCCATCTGTATCCACTTTGAACAAATGTCCTTTGAATACTATGTTTTAAGACGTTAACTTATGTTTGCTAAAACATGAGTTTTGTGCTTTGCCACAGTAGTGGGGAGTTATCCAAAATTTCCTTCATAACATCTGGGTGTGAATCTGCAGTCATTGTACACTGTAATTACAAGAATCTTAAAAATAAATCTTCCCTTTTATTACCATAAATAACTGTTCAACTGAAAATATTCAATAGTTATTCAAATAAAACATTTGCATCAGCAACAGCATGCAATGATTGGTAAAATCACAGATCAGTTTTATTAAATAGATCCTAAAAAAAAATCTCTACTTTCAAAACTGCAGCATGTATTAAAAAAAAACTAAATAATATATGTTTATATTATTATATTCTGGTATTGTACTTACATTTTAAAATAAGTGTCTCCACTATTTTATGTTCTGTATTGTGTTTTCTTTCTTTGACATGTGAAGAGTATGCTGATATATGTGTATTCTAGAACATATGTAGTAAAGATCTGCTTCTGAATCCAGTCCAGAAGTTTTGCTTATTTGAGCATAGAAAAATGAATACTCACCTCAGCTGGAGATCTGAACATCAGAACAAAGCAATGTCAACTGCTTTCAAAGACATGTTGATATTTTACATTTGGATCCACTGAAGAAAGTCACAAATTACTGATGGGCAACTCAGCAGCAGAAAGGGACCTGGGGGTATTGGTCGATAGCTGGCTGAATATAAGCTAGCAGTGTGCTCAAGTGGTCAAGGCCAACAGCATCCTGGCTTGTATTATGGAGTTACTCAATGATCCTTGTGGGTCCCTTCCAAGTCAGGATGTTCTATGATTCTATGAATAGTGTGACCAGCAGGACCAGGGAGGTCGTTGTCCCTCTGTACTCAGCCCTGGTGAGGCTGTACCTTAAACACCGTGTTCGGTTTTGGGCCCCTCACTACAAGAAGGATATCAAGGTGCTGGAGTGTGTTCAGAGAAGGGCAACAAAGTTGGTGAAGGGTCTAGAGAGCAAGATTTATGAGGAGTTGTTGGAGGAACTGGGGTTGTTTAGCCTGGAGAAAAGGAGGCTCAGTAGAGACCTTACCACATTCTATAATTACCTTAAAGGAGGCTATAGCAAGGCAGCAGTCAGTCTCTTCTCCCAAGCACCAAGTGATAAGACAAGAGAAAGTGGCCTTTAGTTGCACCAAGGGAGGTTTAGGTTGGATATTAGGAAAAATTTCTTCACTGAAAGGGTTGTGAAGTATTGGAACAGGGGAGTGGTTGAGTCCTCACTGTTTGTGGAGGTCTTCAAAACACATGTAGTGCTTAGCGATGTGGTTTAATGGTGGATTTGGCAGTGCTAGGTTAAAGGTTGGACAAGATGATCTTAGAGGTCTTCTCCAACCTAAATGAACTGCATTCAGTAGAAAGGTTACATGCATCTTGGCTGACTTTGGATCAGGTTTAAACTGACTTTAACGATTACTTTTATTTTGAAGACAGATCAATAGCAAGTAAAAGTCATGGCTATTCACTCTTAGACAAAAGTTCTAGTTTAAAATTTGTTGCAATGGTATCAGTGAGAATTTGTCTGAGTAAAACTGAGTGATTGGGTCATTTACCAGAATTTAATTTGCATTAATTTTGAATTTTGTGCATTATTCCCTTAATTAGATTTGGCAACTGTGCACTGTTTAGATCTGCAAACATTCTGAAAAGCATAGGCAAAAATGTCTCGGGTGGCATAGCCCTATTAATACAGATGTCCTAGTCATACAAAAAAATATATATATATATAATGAATATGGTATGCTCACATAAGTAAGCAGTCTATAATGTGCTATTTATACATCAGGAAATGCAAGACGGTATAGGGAAGGACAGAATTTGGCCCTTAGTTTCATCTTATTAGACATTTCAGTTTTTCTTGGTTTTCATTGTGAAACAGATTTCTCCTTTATTACCAGTGTTACTCCATCAACATTTTTTTTCTTGTACTTATACTTTATAGATTTTTATTTTACTTTATTTTTTGCTTCTAGTCAGATCTGCTTTTGTCTTATAGGGAAAGAAATAAAAAGGCTAGTCTGTTATCTCACATTTCAGTTAAGTCTAACATATATTTGCTTAGGGTTTGCAAAAGGTTGAAGAAAAAAGGGAAATGTCAAAAATGAATAATAAATGGCATATAAACAGAAGCAGATTTTCTGTGATATGTTACCCCTGATAAACTCGATAATGTTTCCCAAATGTGTTGCCTTGGTTCAGATCCAAATCTACTGGTCAGGTTTTATGTGCTATTTTTAATTTTACTGCTTAAAAAACTTTACATCATCTTGTAGGAATTCCCTCCTACTGCATAGCTGTATCTAGTTATTTGTAAGTTAAAATTCATCTTAATATAGATTCATATAAAACATGTGTTACCACAGAGGCAGCAAAAAGACAGATCTGGGTGGGTAAAACAAGCTGGATTTGCAAGGAAACTCTTTTTTCTTTTTAATGAAATATGTTTTCCTTTGAGGTCACTCTGCTGTTTGATATTGTAGACTCCAAGGTCTTTCCATTCAGTAAACTTTCCTTGCCCTTTAAACAGTGAAATCAGAACGTGAAAGGCGAATACAAACAACTAGGGACAGGGGGACCTGGAAACGCTTAGGGCTTCACAAAAAGCCTATAGATCTAGGCAATAAAATCAAGAGGTACTGCAAAACAATTTAGCCTTTTGGAATACCTAAAAAGCCTCTTTCTGTCCTACAGGTATTGCTGCACTTACTTCAGTGAATCTACTCTGGATTGATATTAGTGGAGATATTTTTAGACAAAGAGTCTTTCTCAACATAAAATATTAAAGACATGGATGCATTAAAACAGCCTGAGGAGAGAGAGGAATGATGTTTCCAATGGTGCATTGCGCTGACAATACCAATCAGAGAAAACACAGACCTGGTAACCGAAAAGCATTGCAGTGTCTATCAGCTAATATTTTTTCATAATTATCTCATAGCAAGTAGTAGATACACTGGAAGTAATATCCTTAAATACCAAGTTCATGCTTCAATGCCTCAATCTTAGCTAACTTCAATACTTGTGGTAGGCTAGGCCTAATGAACTTCACCATAGAGTATTTAATGAACTGTCTTAGCACTGACTCTAGTTACATGTGATTACTTCTAAAGCAATGGTAACACAAGTGGCTGTCCTTAAAAATCAGGACAGGGTGTGAAAATAAGAACCCAGTTAGATAATGGGCCATGTCAAACCATGTCAAAGAAGTGTAGTTTCCTTAACAGAGAGGAAGAAGTAGCAGAGGAGAATCAGCAATGTCAAGTAATTTGCCTGTGGAAGGCTTTTGATGGTACCTCACATTGATTTCCTGTAAGTGGTTGAAGAAATGTTGTCTAGATAAATCTGCTACAATCTTGCGTGCAGGGGCTCCAGCTGTACAGCTGCACAGGGTCAGGGTGCTGAGCCTCAGTCCTGGCGTGCATCAGTCTGACCCCATCACCCTGTCCCCAAGGAGGTCCACCTGCAGCTCGGGGTTCTCTCCATTTGGTGGTGGTGCCAGGTGTGACTATGCTGTTTTGGGGGCAGAGAAAGAAGGAACATACCGTTGTAGCCAGACCATGCCAGTCAGCCCACTAGCCAGAGACCAGACCTGCTCAATTTATTAGCAGAGATGCAGCCTTGAACTAAACCTGAGTCCTTTTCAGACAACCATGGAGAAGAGGAGGCTCAGGGGCGACCTCATCGCTCTCTACAGTTACCTTAAAGGAGGCTGTAGAGAGGTGGGGGTTGGTCTGTTCTCCTACGTGCCTGGTGACAGGACGAGGGGGAATGGACGAAAGTTGCGACAGGGGAGTTTTAGGTTGGATGTTAGGAAGTACTTCTTTACCGAAAGGGTTATTAAGCATTGGAACGGGCTGCCCAGGGAGGTGGTGGAGTCACCATCCCTGGAGGTCTTTAAGAGACGTTTAGGTGTAGAGCTTAGCGATATGGTTTAGTGGAGTACTTAGTGTTAGGTCGGAGGTTGGACTCGATGATCTTGAGGTCTCTTCCAACCTAGAAATCTGTGATACTGTGAAATCTGTAACCATGTAGGCACTTTGAATCTTACCCCCCAAAAATGTGGTCCAAGAAGACTCAGATGTTGGTTGGGGAAAGAAAATGGATCTTCATCAGACATTTGCTTTGTATTACACCTTTTCTGCACTTATTCCTTAAATGAACACATTTGTGTTAAGGAAAATGTATAACTTTATTAAATAATATTATATATAACTGTAGCCAGCTGATGAAATATAAACTCTACCATGGATTTGGAAATATGAGGGTTGTACATCTCATTTCTCATCCCCTTCTGAAAGACCGTAACTGATTTCAAATGGAAGAATTTACATTAGAAACTGACTGAAGTTTGTGAACATTAAGATAAAATACTAGCATTCTAACAATAACTTTTAAGCCTCCATTGAATTAATTGATAAGATATTCTCATGCTGGCTCTCACTAGGAAAGCCACCTTTTTTGCCTGCGTTTACCAGTTCATGAAATAGTGATAATTACAGAAAGTTAGGTTATTTAATCAAAGGGTTAACATGGCTTACATGAGTACACTGGAGCCAGACATTATATTCGTGTGTTTTTTTGTTTGTTTGTCTTGTTTTGTTTTTTCATTTGAGTGTCCTTTAACTATAAGAGTGGCTTGCTAAAGCCATGAATTATAATTAATATCATCCAAGAAAGATGAAGTGTAGTATAATTGAATATTGGTAAAATGCTACTCTCACTGTCTTATGCCTGCTGTATAACTATTATCTATTGATAACTATTATCTTATAACTATTATAGTTCAAATAAGAAAAGAACAAAAGAAATTTTAATAGTGATAAAGCTGGATTTAATAAACAATCATGCCAGGCAAAAGCTGAATTTTGTGAACTGTTCTTTATCTCTTCCATCACACCTTGATCTCACCTGGGGAAGAAATATCTTCTCTCTTTTCAACACAAGCTGTTAAATGCAATGTTTTGTAAGCAACATTTAATCCAATATTAGATGTTTTGTGTTTTCTTCATGTTTTTTATATGTCTGTAGAATAAAACTCGGGGTGTGTGAGATACTGCTGACACAAGCTAAATGCTGAGCCACCAACTTCACCAGCGTGTGGTCACTGTGTGTGCTGGGATCTGTCCAGGGATGCTCAGTGCTTTGGCCAGTGCTGCAGGCTGCTGTAAGAGGGAGACATGACTCATCTGTGGAGAGGTTGGAGTCCAAGCTCCGCTACATCCTGCAAAGAGGCCAAAGAAAGAAGCAGGACACAGCAGCAGTAAGATGAAAGGAGACAAAATGGGCTGCATACAAGATTTGGGGGAATAAAAAAGCAGTGAAAACACAAAAAGGTCTCTGAGTGAGGAGGAACAGGGAACAATACATCTTTATACAAACCATACTGCATAGAGAATGATCTGTGTACAGCTCAGAGAAGGGGTTTCCTCACTCAAATGCCAATGTAAACATGGCTTAGGAGCCTGAGCCTCTTCTTGTACATATCATGTCTATCCTAGTGCAATTCCATTAGTTTTAATAACATCAGAAGGTAACTCTTAAATAAATACTCCATTTTCCTTTTTTTTTTTTTTTTTTTCCAGATGCAAAGAAAAAGAATTTATTATCCCCCTGGTAAAAGCCTACGCAGAGAAATCTGACATGTTAACTATACACATTATTGCTGAATTCATAATGGGAAGGTAATGAGGGCAATGTAGGAAACTACGTCATTTTTTTTACCCTATTGATATATGGAAGGGCACAGGAGCATCTTTGGGCTACCTATCTATAAAAAGGGATTACTACAAAGCCTCAATATAAGACTGAGTGGTAGCTAGAGAAGGAGCTGAGGTCTGGTGTGGTTAAGTGCCTTCTTTCCATAAGGTCCTTGCCTGAGCAAGGACTAGTTTAAGACTGAGTAAAGACCTCAAGCTTTGGTTTAACTGTGGCTATACAACATCAGAGACATAAAGTCATCTCACCATATTGTTTAAGTTGTTAACTTTTGCTTGTGAGAGCAGTTTTTTTTGTTTGTTTTGTCTTCTGCCTTGTTTGAGAAGACAGAAACTGGAGGCTGTAAGTGAAACATTCGTAGTACACAGGGATTACTGTAGATATTATCTATAGTAAGCATTGGCAGCAGGTTGAGTATCGGCTCACCGACTTATAGAACAGCTTGCTCTCTGGTTTGCCAGAGTAAACCATAAGCAAGCTATGCCAGAGCATTATAACCAAACTGGAAAGGCAAACCAGATTTCACACAGATAACACAGAGAAGCAAGATCAGGATGGTGCACTCAGAAGTCAGCGTGGAAGTAAAATGTACTTCAAAGGGGAAACTGCAATCTTGTAATTCACCTAAAATGAAACCAAAAAGTAAAAAAGTAAAAAAAAAATTGCTACCACATTGTATTACAACATTTATACATGCACACCATGTGGCTGAATTACATACAAATTATACATAAAAAATACATACAAATTTATATCTATCTATAAAGTACTTGCTAAGATGTTCCATATTCTTCCAGTTACAAATAAAAGAAGCTTTATACTGTTGGGTAGAGACTTTCTTTAGATGTGTGCTCTGTGACAGCTCTGAACACATCTGTGAGAAGGATGGTGTGAGCTGGATGCCCATCCTTGTGCATTCAGAGGTGCTGCTGCAGTAGTGCAGAGAGCAGTATGCACCAGAGTAGAGAAGTGAGCAAGAAGGTGATGCAGAAGAAGCAGCTTTTGCCAACCAGAAAAGCACAGTTATCTAATAAAAAAGAAAACTCAATTGTCCCAGTCTTCATCACAGAAAGATCAGGATTTCGAATGTCAATTTATTCTCCAGCCTACAGCAAACTTGAAATCTTACAAATCCCTTTTAGACTTCATTAGGTTAAAGAACATTATCCTTTATAAATATATCTATATATAAAACCATTCCTTAAGTGGTACAAATTAGCTCTATTTAAATGAGCAACTCTAATTTATCCATGTAGAGGATGTGACCTCACCAAGCACTGCATTTTGAGGCAAAATCTTTGCTGGCAGTTTATACCTGAACTCCCATTAACCACAATGTCTCTGTAGAAATGCAGGCTGCTATCTTTGGAGTTTAGGTATAAAGCTGGGGGGGGGGGGGGGGGGAATATATATATATATATATATATATATATATAGCGAAGATTTTTCTGTGTGTTAAAGATACAAGACAATGTTTTCCTAAATGAAGAGACTATAACATCTGCAGTACTCCCAACATCAGAAACAGTGTGGTTGATAACTATAACATCTGGGCACTGGCATCATCTTCATCGGTGCCAGGAAATCAAAGCAAGTTGAAAAGTATACAGAATCAGCAGGATGGGCTTTAGCTGTACTAGTTATGTGCAAAGAGAAGATTTCAGATGCATTGTCTCTGAGTCCAACTGTTAGGTGCTGCAGACATAGGTGTACTCACACCTTCTGTGGTCCACTCCTTGGAGTAAGAATGATAAAATAAGGGACAGGTACACTGTACAGAATTCCTAAACAGGAATATCATTTCATCAAAATGTCCTGTTTCACCAGTCTTTGTTAGGCTGTACAAAAAGGCTCTTCTGCTTCAGGAAGTTTCATTGTTTGTATGACAAAGAGCTGTAGTAGCCCAATAGTACTGCTTGTCTGAAGAGCCTGATGAGCAGATGTGATGGATTTTTTTTTCTTCAAGTCTCAAATTAAAACATTAGAGTAAACAACAACAACTAAACAGAAAGAGGATGAGAGATACGTGCAACTTCACTACAAGAGAGCCAGGATTTTACCTGAGTCAACCCTGGTTTGGGAGGGAAGAGAGCTTACGTGCCTGGGTGTAAGCCAGGCTATGATCTTCCACACATTTTATTTTCAGGCGTAGACATAGCCTGAGGTCATCAGACAAACACTTCCCACTTTCTTAACATCCATTCTTCAAATTAAGAGGAAATGTGAGTTGCCTTTACCGTTTCTTCTCTTGCAAATGAGACATTTGCGTGTGGTAGGGCAAGATGGCTGCGGCTTTTTTTGCAAACACAACAAACTAAAAGAGGGGAGATTTAGATTAGAGATTAGGAGGAAATTCTTCACTCAGTGGTGAAGCACTGGAGCAGGTTGCCCAGAGAGGTTGTGGATGCCCCATCCCTGGAGGTGTTCAAGACCAGGTTAGAAGGAGGCCCTGAGCAATCTGATCTAGAGCGAGCTGTCCCTGCCCATGGCAGGGAGGTTGGAACTAGGTGGTCTTTAAGGTCCTTTTAAAACCTTAGAGTTCCAGTGTTGTATAATAAAGCATAATCCAAAAGTCTGGTAAAAAAACACACTCTCAGAAAACCCAACTAAATTTGTGCCTGTGTGTTGAGAGGTGCTTCCATTGGAGGTGATTTCACTCAGATGGCTGAGTCAGGACCCAGTTTAGGCTGATCATCCCAAACTGCTAAGAACAATTGGAGGAAACCAAATGTTCTCTCCACTTTTCCCTGTGTTAATTTTCTTGTTCCTAGTAGTTGCTTATAATACTTTCCAAGTATGGTAGCCTGATAGGGTGAAACAACTGAGAAGTTTTCTGCTGTCAGCAACAACCTGAGCTAATTCTTCTTTATTAGCATTATGCAGGATAATTTCTTGAAGAACTGTAAAGGCTTTCTCACAAATATTTCCAACAAAACTTGCTGGAAGTTGTTTTCATCATGAAATGATGTTTTTTCAAATTATATACTGATTTTTTTCTCTGTCAGAAATATTTAACAGAAAATTAAAACCTCATTAAGCAATCTCAGTAATCCATAATTAATATGTGTATAAAAATTGCTCATATTAATGTTTTTCTTTAGTAATAATGGTAGGGAACAAATGAGCTGAAGTCTGAAAACATGAACATGAAATGTATATAGAAAGATCAAGCACTATAATTTATGGACACACTAACAAGGCAATTTAAAATAAATATTGTGATACAGTTAATTTTTACCAGAGCAGATACCAAAACATTAATAACACAATGCTAAGTAATATGGTAAAGTTTCTTGTATAAATGGGATTAATATTGCTCAGTTACCCCGTGTGAACTGTTTCATTAAAATCATCCAAAACACATGTATGACAAAGCAAGTAGATTCCTAATTTTAATTTAAAATTTTGACTATGCCCAGCAGTGCCCCTGTGAGTCACAGCAAAGAGAGGCGTTCCCAGGATTTCTGTTCAGATCTGTTCATTCATCCAAGCCAAGTTCTCTGGACTAGATCCAGTAACTTTATGCTGAGTGGAAGTTCTGCCTGATGGAAATGTTAAGATCACCTGTGATGTCAAAGCAAAACTTTACAGCCGAGTTTTCAAAACAGCTCTTATGTTCTGGCAAACAGTTTTGTCCCACAATCCCTACAGCCTTATTAAAGTTACTTTTAGGAATGCAAAAATCATAGCATCAGGAGTGAACACATTTCAGGGGGTGAACCTGTTAAGTACAGTTTGGAGATCTTTACTTGTTTCTTAAAAGTATCTCTATTCACTAGTCATAGTAAAATTTAAAGTGTTTAAACCATTTATCAGTTAGATTAGAACCACTCTCACTTTCTACAAAGTATTGTTTATTTATTTTTCTTAAGTACCAGCTGATGCCTTAAATTGAGCAAAACAGAGTTTTTGCATCACTTGAATTAATCTAATAGCATGGTGAAAATTTCATCAAAGGCTTGAGAAGGGACACAGACCTTACAGGCAATCTAGTTGTGTATTGCAAGTTATAGAAATAAAGGTGTTGTTGTTGTTGTTGTTGTTTAGTTTAGTTTAGTTTTGTTTGTTTGTTTTAAACATAAATCTGTACAGCTTGCTGCTGGATATTCAATGAGGAGGATAGCATTTGGTAAGTAATGCCAACCAAAGCTTGAATTTTTCTGAGGGTTTCTGAATATCAAATTCAAATTTGTGTAATTTAATACAGTAGCATTGCTACATAAAATTATTACAATGCTTTTTAAAATATCTATGTGCTATCAAGATATAAATAATATTTGTTTATCAGCAATGTGAAGTGCTTCATGAAATTAATGATATCAGGTCTGTGCGTTTTCTGAGGTCAGAAAATTGCCAGTCTCAACAAGAAAACCAGCCTGATAATAAGGTTTACCTTTTTACCTTTAAAGCCACAGTACTTCACCTCAGCTTTCTATCTTGCTGCTTTTCTAGTCTGTCTAGCTATCATTTATATTACTTCTTCCTTGTTCAGCCTCATAGTATCGTTATTCAGCTTAATGGCATGCATTTGTCATTGCTCAAGTGGTCTGAATTTATAAAACTGTCAGCTGTACAACACTGTGGACTCAAGGGCCTCCAAATTATTCACTTTTGCTGTGTTTCGCTGAAGTATTAGTTTTTGTGTATTGACTAGTAACATAGGGAATACTGGGGAAATACATGGCACATCAATCAGGGTCTCTCCAGAGCAAGCTCAGATGGTTTCTCATTGGTTCCCCAACCATCTTTTTATGTCTCTGAATCATCATCTAGAGGTGCAACAACTCCATTGGATGTGCACACCAAAGACAAAACACTTAGCACTCTCTAATTTATCCTTGAAGAGCACGCATACACACACAAGTTGGGTCTGCTCTGTAACTGCATCTGGGAAAGCACACCCTTATGCTGACACACAAAAAAGAGCATGGGTATGATATTTCTATACCTATATGCAGGAAGGCAAATATAAATATTCTAAATTTCATACACATAATACTCCAATAAATTCAGCTCATTTAAAAGATCACTTATTCTTTATTTTATTCTTGCCGCTTCCCTTGCCCAAATACTTACACTATTGTCTTTTTTGTAATGTTTGTACTTAATCCTTCATGATCCTTCTTGTCTCATCGTCTGAAATATAATAGAAAGTGAATTAAAAAAAAAAAATCTAGGTTAAACTGCAGGGAATTTCCTGCTCTCTACTCAGAGATTTTTATTTTTTGTAAGCTTACAAAGTGACACTACTGCTGAGCTGCCCAAAGTTTTTAAAAGTTTTTTTTTTTTTTAAATTTTATTTAGTAAGTATGAATTTGAAGCACAGATCCGAGAGGACTTAGATACTTTAAAGCACCTCAGACTTCAGAGAATTTGGAGGGAAGTGATTGAATCAAGGAGTCAAATGTTCATATCACTGGAGTGCTAATCAAGCTGCTGTAAAGGAGTTTAAAGAATAGTTCCTCGTATGACAGCAGCTAGCTGGAAAGGTCTTGACCCACCAAGCAGGTTAGAGAGCTTTTATCTTTTTGGACAAGCACCACGTGCAGAGGCTACAGTCTTCCTGGGCTGAAACCTGTGAAGAGCTGGTACAGCCGTCCTGTGAACAGCAGGGCAGGAAGAATGCGCTTTTCCCTTCCACCTCCTGTGCTCTCACTCCTCACTAAATGTGCCCCTCTGGGAGCCTTGTGGGATATATTCCATAACATTTGTGCAATGCTTATATCTGATGGTAGTTATGACCGCAAAGCACGGAGTGCCAAAACTGATAGAAGGCTGAAAAGGGGTTTGGTGCTTTTGGTGGTTAAACATGTAACAGAGGCAAAAAAAAAAAAAAAAAAAAAGTCACGATGGCAACAAAGTCCCAGGAAGACAGATGACTAAAAGGTCTTCAGGCTTGGGTGCCCCTGCCACACACACGCACACACACAGAGGGCACAAACACACACACACGGAGCAACACCAACTTCCTGATACAAGAGTTTGGCTGCTTCTCTGTGACCTCAGCAATTTGCTTCTGCCTCTTGCATTTTGGGTTACCCAAAAAGCCCAAATGCCACCTGTCCATCTGTGTCACTGCTCAGGTTGTAGCAGCCAGTCTGTGGCTGTCCTTTCCGCAGGGGCCCTGAAAGCCCTGGAAGACCCAGTGATGTCCTGGGTCAAGTTAGGGGGGCCAAGACTCTCCCACCTCTCCCTGGGGATCTCTGTCCTCCCTGTTCTACAGCCCAGGCCCAGACACAAACAGTAACACTCATAAACACTTGGTGAGGGAGGGGAGTTAAAAAAAAATAAAGGAAGAGAACAAATAGAAAAACTGAAGGGGGAAAAAAGAAGGAAAAAAAAAAAAAGATAAAAAAAGAAAAATGGAAAAAAAAAGAAAGAAGGAAAGAAAAAAAAAACAAGAAAAAAACAGAAGAAAAAAGAAAAACAGAAGAAAAAAGAAAAACAGGAGAAAAAAAAGGAAAAAAGAAAAATGGAAGAAAAAAGAAAAGCAGGAGAAAAAGGAAAACCAGAAGGAAAAAAAAATAAAAACAGAAGGATAAAGAAAACTGAAAGAAAAAAAAGAACAGAAAGAAAAAAAAGGAAAAAAGGAAAAGAAAAACAGAAGGAAAAAAAGAAAAACGGAAAAAAAAAAAACAGAAAGAAACAAAAAAAACAAGGAAAAAAGAAAAATGGAAGAAAAAAAGAAAAACAGGAGAAAAAAGAAAACCAGAAGGAAAAAGAGAGAAACGGAAGGATAAAGAAAGACAGGAGGAAAGAAAGAAAGAGAAAACAGAAGGAAAGAAAAGAAAAACAGAATGAAAAGAAAAAAGAAAAAAAAGGAAGGAAAAAAGATAAACAGAAGGAAAAAAAAAAAAGGAAAGAAAACCAGAAGGGAAAAAAAAAAAGGAAGAAAAGGAGAGAAAGGCCCTGCCCGCGGAGGCCCCGTGCCGTGCCCCAGATGATGCCGCGGGGCCCCGCCGCAGCGCACCCGGCTCTAGGTGGTGCTCGTGCTCCGCAGCCCCCCGCGCCTCCCCGCCCCGGGTGGGGGCTCCGAGAGGGGGTGGGGGGGTTGGAGGGCGAGAGGAGGGCCGGGGAGAGGCGAGGGGCGGTATAATGGGCGCAGTGTGCTGGGCCATAAACCGCGCAGTGTTGGGGAGGACGCGGGGAAGCCGTGTCGGTTTCTGCTCATCCATCACCTGTCAGGGCGCTGCTCCGGCAGCCCCGAGATGAAAGAGCGCGGCTTTGTCTATTGTCTCTCCCTACGGTCACTCTGGAACCGCTCCTGCGCCGCAGCCTTGATGTTAATCCCGCTGAACCGGGGGGCTGTCAGGCCAACACGCCGGCGATTTTGTCAGAAAAAAAAGAAAAAAGGGGGAAAAAAGTCATTTTGGGGTAGACGCTCCGCTGCATTATCTTCCCTATCATGTTGCTCCGTGTCTTTGCCAGCCGTGCTAATCTTTTTCCCATCAGCGACAGGGCTCCCCTACAGCCCTCCACCCCCCTGTGGGATCGTGGAAATTATGGGCTGTGAAAAGCTGCACAGAACTTCCTGCGAGGTTAGCAGGGGGCAACTTTTAACTGAACCGGCAGCAAATGGCTCCTTTCTGAGCAGGCAGAGCTGAGAAATGAATGTCGTGTCCTCGCTGTGTGACCCATGCAGTTTCCCTCTTTGCGTTTATTATTTCCCTCTTCACATTTATTACTTTTGCTGAACACTTTTATCATTAATAAATGAGGAACCCACTCTGCCTCACAGCATCTATTTTTGCTAGGGCTTGCAATTTCCTTTACGTTTAACACTAAAAGCTTGGCAACTTTGTCTTTATCTCGTGAATCTTAATTAAAAAGTAGAAATAGCCTCTCCACCTTGGTGAATCAAAGCTCGGTGTTACAGAGAAGTTGTAGTTGCGTAAATGCTACCCCTGGTCTTGGTAACTAGTTTAGGGCTTTTTCTTGTCTCTCCTTAGCAGATGAAGAGGTTTGCCCTAGCTATGCTATGGATAAATACCAATGCAACAGTTTTTTTGTTGTCTGTGAAGCAGACAATAAACTTCAAAATAATTTGTTAGGAAAGTGTCAGGAGATGCATCTGGACACTGGAGCTCGATCGTCTGTATCTTTAGGCCTGAGTCTGTCGTAGGCTCCCAAACGAAGGCAAAGAACAGCCTGTCCCAGCTGTGGCTTGAGTGCAGGCAACCTGCTTTGGGAGTACCAGCAGCTTGGTGCTCTGGACACAGTCTGCTCGTGCCAGTTGGCCTGGGAGCCCAGGGAATGGGTTTCAGTGTGGTTCAATTTCTAAGTACAGACACCCTCTGGTGCCAATAATAAAAAAGACTTAAGATTTTTGGCTAATGATTCTTTGGGTTATTTATTAATTTATTTATCTCCTCTGAAAATCTCGATTTGCCATAACTCTACTCTTGCTGGAGTTTTTCCAGTAACTTTGGTATGTGCGGAATTCAGTTAATGAAATTGAGATTTTAATGGGAAACATGTAAGGTGGACAGAATGCTAGCAGTGCATATATAACAAGAGAAGATGTGGGTTTAGTGGTTTTGTTGTTGTTGTTGTTTGTTCATTGAATTATATTTTACAGGACCTAGGGAAGAATGGACTTGCAGAGATTTCCGCACTGCATATGGTGTCAGCACAAACTAATCCTATCACAGGAAATTTTGGAGATCGGTGCAGAGACAGTCCAGGTGCACAGACATCACGTATTTCAAGGAAGAAACTTTGAAATCAGTAACCCAAAGGATCTTAGACTGCAACACCTGGTGGCCCATAGGAACTTCCATCCTAGCATTTATGTTCATTGGTTTTACATGACCACTGTAGCTTAATGTATTTACTTGACTACCTTAGCAACGTCATTTATCAAGTGTTCAGTGGCTTCTGCCTCCTGAGACAATGCAAAATATCAATTGCCCACTAATATTTTTTGTTTTTTTCCCTGCAACTGGCTGGTATTATTTAAAAGCAAAACACTTCTTGCAGGTAGATCCCATGTGACTTTTTTTTTTTTCAGTAACACAAAGAAGCAAACAAAAATACAAATGAAAAAGGTCAAAAAGGCCACTTTTCTCAATAATCTGAAAGGCTCGATCGATATGTTTGTGTACATAAACTTGAAAATATATTTTTTAAAGCTAAACTATTCAGCACAGTCAATAGGATCAATAGGAGAAGACCAGAGGCAACCTACTCAAATGGGTCTGCACTGGTCCACAAGCATCCTCTTGTCATGAACATGGTGGCCATGCAAAGGAGTTCTAGTGAGAAACGAGCTCTTTTGGGGTGAAGTACAAACTATTGGGGTGGACAGGGAGCTTAAGAACAGAGCCACTGTGCAGGCAAAATGTAAGCCATGTTCAACTTATCATTTCATTGTTCTCCTGACAGCTGAAGGATGTCTTTTTTCAAGTCAGGAGATATTTGCTAGTGCTTTTTCTACCATATTGACATTTGACATGACATTTCAGGAGTGCATGAGAACCTTTGATGAACCTGACTACTCATTTCCCTATATCCCCTGTGACCATAGTTTCATGAGTTACCACATGTCAGCTGAGTGGCAGTGACTGACTCTGTGAGTGCTTTTAGCTTGTAACAAATGCAGATAAAATGAGTCACACCAGTCCTCAGTGTAAAAGGTAATTCTTTAATGTTATCTGTGGCAATAGCAATGGGCTAAGATTAAGTATGCAGTGAGCTTCTGTGGTTCAGCTGATGCACGGTAACTCATTAATATTCAATAACCTGATCATGTGTCAGAGCTCTTGGTGTTCTTCTGTGCCTTTGAAAAGTCTTAGGCAGGGACTGTGCTGTGGAAAGCACCTTTCACCCCAGACAGCTTGGGGATGTTCTGCCCTTGAGACTCTGTTGTGAATCCCATTCAAGAAAAAAAAAAAATAATAATCAAATCCTACCTTGGTCTCTGGCTGGTATAGTAAATCTGTAAAAATCACTTATGCTGAGAGGTATGGATCCACATAGATCTAGGCAGAATGTAAATAACATAATCCTAAGAAAACTGCCTGGGTTGCAAGGGAGAGGAACTGTAGCATGCACAGAATACATAAGAGGGACAAGTGCAGAGGCAGACTTTTTCTCCTATACGTGACTTGTGAGAGTTAATATTCATTTTGTGAGAGGCTTTAATGGTGTGTTCTTCCCCTTCAGACTGGTAAAATCCAGGGGGAGAGATACAAGACTGGAATGAAGATTGTTCCTCGCAGCATCAAAGAACAA
This sequence comes from Anser brachyrhynchus, assembly GCF_964034855.1. Classification (NCBI taxonomy): domain Eukaryota; kingdom Metazoa; phylum Chordata; class Aves; order Anseriformes; family Anatidae; genus Anser; species Anser brachyrhynchus. The sequence continues at coordinate 113,856,233 of NC_137696.1, read as the reverse complement.
CAGAGCTGGGTGGCCCAAGCAAAAATAAGTTTTATGAAGCATAGTTTTAAAAGTAGGCATTTAAAACCAGGGTATTGTGTTGTAACCTTTCTGTCAGCTAAAGTGGCTTTTTATGGATATCAACTCAGGAGGCTTGACTGAAGATATGCCAGGAATGCTGGATAGGTCAGCTGGATGCTGAACTGACATGTCCTAAAGGAGTGAGACATGATCCAAGAGCAACGCCAGCATTAGGGTGTGTCAGGACAGAAAATGACCAGTACCTGGTACTTTTAATAGTCCTCAGTTCTGCAAAGCAGCAGTGAGCATTCCATGAGACATTTTATTGATGACACCGTTGGCTGTGAGACAAACTCCATAGCTAAAGATTTTCAGATTTACTTTATGGCCTTTTCAATAAAAAGCAATCTTTTTTTTTTTTTTTTCCTTCAATAAGATAAGAATTATTGGCAATACTTTAGATTATAACAAATGCCTGAAATATACCTTAGCTAATTTAGCTTTAATAGGAAACTAATTATAAAGCCAATACAAACTTATTGATTGCTACACTTACATCTACAGGACTTCATCATCTACTTACTATTATGTGCACCCAGTCTGCTAAATCTTTCAAATAATATGTTGAAGTCTTAGAGGTGTACTTGTATCTTGTTAAGGTTAAAGGCATTGTTGCTTGTAGGAATACATTTGCAGTTGTTTAGGATCTCCTTTTTTTTTTTTTTCTTTTTTTTTTTTTTTCCTGGGTTATTATTTTTTAGACAAAGCATCTGCCGTGTATGGAATTCTGTGTATGCGCATAGAAAATTTTGTCCAAAATTCTTCATCTGTTTCAGAGAATTAATACATCACTTATGAGAAAAGAATATTATTTTGTCCACGTGACAGAGGTGATTACCTTAAGTAATCCGATTACCCACATACCAGGAGGCTTTAAATTTGGCAGGGGGGATTGTACTTTTTGCAATATCTCAGTCCCTGTCTTCCCATAGAGGCACTATATCTCTTCCTGTAAATTCATTCCCTTTTCTCATTTCAGTGCTTGCACTGTTACAGACCGACCACTTCTATTTTGTGCCTGAGCAGGAATTTTGGCCAGAGACCTCCCAGAGTTCCCACCCAGCTGGCTGGTTCCATCTCTGATTCTCCATCCAGCCTCAGTTCCTTCACATCTTGCTTGCATTTTCCTCCCTGTCTCTTGCCACATGTCTTTTTTTTTTCTTTTTTCTCACGGAAACTCAGTGTCAAGTTCAGTCCCTCATTTCATATTTCTAAAGCTTTGCTATTCCTGAACTTCACTGTGAAATCTTTTTCCCTACCTTTTAAAAAAAAAAAAAAATTCCCTTTTCTGAAGCACGCTGAACCCTGCCTGAATGCTTCCAAATTCCAGTAAAAATACAGCCTGTTCCCTAAAGGGGGACCAAAAAGATTACAGGGGCTGGAGAAGCTCCATGTAACTTCACCCACACACCTGTGCAGGGGTGAGGCTCCACTTGCTTCCTCCAGGCTCACTCCTCATGACCTCATTCAAAATCCTGACTCAGATAAAACTCCCCTTGAAATCAATGACTATATAGGCTAATTAAGAACTTCTGGACTGGAACCAAACATCTTGTTGGAAGTCTAATTAGGGATGATTATAAGTTGATTGTCTACAGTAAATAAAATAGGCTTTCTTGATCTGCTTTTCTGCTCTTCTTGGAAAGTTGAGAGGGACTGTAGGAAAAAAGTTCATGTTGATGTGTTTTGTGCACTGCTGTAAGAAGGTGGCAGCTCAGATTGGATGTTAAACCCTGTACAAATCTTGCTAAAAATAATAATAATAATAATAAAATCCTAAACAATCCATATGCTAAAAATCACAAATTCCCACTCAGTGAATGTGCCTGTGCTCATTTCTCAAGAGGTAGAAAATCCATTGCTTTATCCAGCTGTAACTTAAAAGTCCTTTTGAAGAGAATGGTAGCAAAATTATTACCCAAGTCCTGCATGAGATTGTAACTCTGAGCTCATGCTTCGTTTCCATTACTTTTTAAATTTGTTGAATTATATAATATATAATATATATAATATATATAATATATATAATATATATAATATATATAATATATATAATATATATAATATATATAATAGACTGTTGGTTTTAGTTTACGAATGGGATCTGATCAAGCATCACTGCAGTATCACTGAAAAACTCACAGGGAATTTCAATGAAGATTAAAACAGTTTATGGATATTTTGCTTTTTGTTAGGTTTTGGGAAATAAGATCTTATCATGAATTCACAAATAACAACATAAACAGACATATGTGAGGATTCAATACTAAATGTGTGCAGTATGGTATAGTTCCTGTAAATATAAGAATTCCATATCTAGACCTGGGATTATTATTTAAGAAAATTGTTATTCTTCAGTACCAACAAATGAAAGTAGTTTGTATTGAGGCTTGTGTTGTAGAGTCCTGACTGATGATCAGGCCAGGCAAGCTAGCTTGACTATATACACTACAATATGAAATACACAGATTGTGTGACAAATTATCCAAAGAACAGTCACACAACTGAAAATTATCAATTATAACTTTTTTCTTTTCTCCTTCCATGACCTGTAGAATTTCATTCATGCTTTAACATTCGTGGACAGTAATTTTCCAACAATAAGAACTGTAGGATTTTGTTCACTATATTTTAGATGTAGTAATTTTTCTTCGACTCAATTTCTTTCCTTGACCAGGTGGGGGTGTTCTTGGCATAACATTCCTCAAGAATAAGATCCACAAATATATGGTAATTCTCTGCTGACATCTGGGAAGAGTTGGTTTTACTCTATGTTCCAGCTCTGACTGCAAGCAGAAGGGATCACCATTTTGACTCGATCATAGAAATGGTCTTATTCTGAGAGTCCTATTACACCAATATCCACAACAATGAATCTGGGCTGATGGTTCTGGAGCAAGGCAGTGCAATAGTATTTTAATTAATATAACCATTGGGCATAGTATGGAATAATCACCTAATCACCCTTACAAAAATATTCTACTTAGTGTTTAAGTGTTTAGCTGGGGGAATATTTTGGGGAAAAAAAAATGTTTTTTTGCTTTTGTTAAAATTCCAGAACAAAATAAGAATTCCACAAATAGTTTTCTATAGTAAAAAGTGTTTTTTTTTTTTAATTCAGCTACTTATCCTATCTTTGTGAGGTATTAAGTAGCTCCAGAACTGCATTAATATTCTTAATATTTATATATATATATATAATATATATATAATATATATATAGGCTTCTCTCTATATATATGCTTTAGTACCTTTACACCTAAAAAGAGGAAGAAGTAGTAGTTTACAAAGACCGTATTAGACAGTGAAAAATTTTACAAGGTGAAAGATGATACAAGATTTCAGCTCACTTTGAAAGGCTGCAGCCAAGTCAGGAAATGAAGCCAGTGCAGTTCTAAATATAAGACCATCTTTCCTATTTTATTGTCACTCCTAAAGTTTACTAAAAATAGAAGTTCAGTAAGTAGCTCAGAGAACTGGTCCACTTGTTCCAATGCCAATAAGAACTGAGTGTTAAGAAAATCCATTCAAATTTTGCTAAGATTTTGCAGACCTTTACATTAGAGCTTTGGACTTTCTCTTGAAGGTGACTTCTGCTTCCCAAAAAAGAAAGTGCTGTCACCTGAAATAGCTGCTACCTGGCCACACAAGTAAGGATACTACCAATTAATAACCATTGCCATCGCCATCATAAAAATTGAGTTTTGCTTTGCTTAAGAGGTATTAGTTGATTAAAATGTGGTATTTAATGAAGAAGATACCACTATAGATGGAAGGGTTCACTAGTCTCCTCTTACAAGCAGGAAAACTTAGAGCTGAAGTTGCTTTCCCAAAATTACCCCATCAAGTTAGATTCTGTACTTCCTTTGTCCCGTGCAGTGATCTACTCACTAGTCTGTACTGACTCTTGCTAAGTCAAAAGGCACGTGTCTTCAAAACCACTTCAGTACTCCCTGTTACCTTAGTAAACAATGTCACCTTGGTAGAAGACATGTTTCAGCTTTTATTATTTAATTCACAAACCAGTGTTACCTAGGAGATAGTTTCATAAATCCATATACATACGTTCACATCGTATGACGATCACAGTAAAATGAACATTATGGGATCACAGTGCATTTGTGCATGTACAGAAATATGCACATAGGTCTGCTCATCATTTCCATTTACATCCCAATAACTCCTGAACCACTTAACTAGTTTCAACACAGCATGCCAGCAGAATTTTAAAGGAATTAAATATCTAATTTTGTAGGAATAAGTGAGCAGAGAGGAGAGAGGTCATTAGTGGGCTAATCACGTTATACCTTCTCTGATCACAAGGTTCAGCATGTTCTCCACCCACTGGAGAATTCACACAGGAGACAACTATTATGGCTGCTCCAACCACAGGAAAAGTTTTAATTGGTACTCACACCAGAGAATGTAACCACAAGACACAAATCCATAAAAAAATATTTAAAAAGCCAGGCTTCATTAGTTCTGCTGCAGATGGAGTTGCTTGTCTCTCCAGGAACCTCTCTTTACTGTATTTGTGGCAATTCACCAGATTTTTCATCTTCCATTTCTTCTGAGCTGATCTCTCTTGATTGCAGCTGGCCTGCTGAGCTCTGAGAAACAGATGTGTGAGGTCCCTGACCGCTGCTTGGTGAACTCATCTTGTGCCATTTCACTGCTAGTGCTGTGCTGCTTGATTCCTCCACATCCACTCCCTTTCCAATCTCTGCTCACTTTGAGCTATCACACCCTCCACAGCCCAATCACAATGCAGCCGTGGATCAGTGAAGGTGTCACAGGGAGTCCTCTGATGTGTGTGAGGGGGGAAAAATGTTTGCATTTCCCTTCTTAGTCATCTTTTTCCAAAAAGACCACCTCCAGCTTTCCAATGTTGGCTAACGGGCTCAGTGAGTTGGTATTGCAGTAATCACTTTTCAACTCCAAACTAACTTCAGTCATCTGAATGAGCTTGGTATATCCCTTTTATCAGTTAAGTGTTTCTCCTGTCTCTGTAAAGCCCAGGATAGGATTCATGTCGCTTTACTTTTCCTGTCTTTGTGAATTGCCTAGAGGATCAGCCTCCACAGAGAAAGGCAGGCAGCTCTGAAGAAAGACATTCATGCCAACTACTTCTTAGGACAGAATGAATCACTCTTTGGAAGTGACTACAAGTTTCACTGATATGGGGGGTAGGGAGTGAGGGAGATGTCTAGATAAGTAAATTAGATTAGATTTCTAAACCGGAACATGGCTGAAAATGTCAGAGAGAAACAAATAAGGCTTTTTGCTTCAGATTACATTTTTATAGTCATTATAAAAATGACCTCTTTATCTATCTTTAACATAAAATTCTGCAGCATTTTATGAGTGAATGGCAGTATTACTAGACTGTGAGGTAGACTATAGGAGGAAAACTATAACATACCAAGTTTGATGACAAATTTCAGAAGAGAGTCTATCCCCAGACAAGGTTGGCTACAGATTAATATACTTTTCCTTTTGAAAATCTGCCATGGGAAAAATATACAAAAGCCTTAGTCACATTTACACATTTCACCCAAGAACAACAGCATGGAAAGCACGCTTTCCTTTTTAAAGGAAAGCATCATCAGCCTTTTCTGAAAGATTTGTACTCTAAAGCCAGTTCTGGAAGTCTCTGATTTAGTTTATAGACCTGACAGGATGGGTGAATATAGTGGAACATAATCTGTCTTTGGTGACACATGCTCTTCTTTCATAAAATCAGCTAAATGGAAAGATGGAACAAAAGCTACCACAGTAGCCCACCAGGAATCTTTCATGAGCTATCCATGCATACACCTATTCTGTTTTAGTTTTCTGAAAACCTCAGAATACCAGGATTTCTCTTTTGACATCTTCATGTGAATGTCAAGAAGGAAAAGACCACTACTGGCAGACAAATGCTAATATTTTTCTACCTCCAGTGGCTACTTTTGTTCCTCCCAAAAACATGCATGCGATCTTGGCAAAAGTCCAGATGTTTCTGTTCTGTTCTGATGAAGCATTGGCAAAAAGCCAAGAAATCAGCAGTTTGAGTTTCCAATAGGGGGAAAAAATTCTTCCCAGAGATTTCGGATGTGATGGGATTTTAATGTAATCCAGGATGTTCCTTAGGTACACCTGCTCAGTGAGTCTATTCTAGGTGGCAAAAGGAAGCATTCCAAAGTGGATGGTACTGCTTTGTACAGAGGAAGCCCTAAAAACCTGGCATCCAGAACATTTTTCAAGGTAATTCTACCCCTTCTCTTGGCATGGTGCCCCTCACTGCATGCAGCGAAGCTGTATTGAGTTAACTATATCCATAGCTGAGGACTTCATAGAGTTGTGACAAATGCAGCTGATTGCTTTTCTCAGGCTTTGCTTCCTCTTGTTTTCAAGTGCAGACCAGCTGCTAGAAAATGGTATATCAATTGTTGCTGCAAGCCATAGCTCTTAATAGCAAGGTGCTCCTGCAGCCTTTTCTGAGAACACCAGTTTCCCCAGACTGAAACTACTGACACTGTACTGGGGCATTTGATTCATTTTCCTTGTGTATTTTGAGCATTATCTGTTAACATCCAAATTATTCTCAGCTTTCTGCAATGCTCCCTAAGAAACGAATGGTTCAAGAATGTATGTTCATGTGTTTGTGGTAATTAAACCATCATAAAAGTTGCAATGTCAGGAAATATATGGTTTTCTACTCTTTTTTCTTTTCCTTCTTTCCCTCTCACTTTTTTATTTTTTATTTTTTATTTTTTTTCCCCAGCTACTCGTCTATTTATAGAAATATGCCTCACCATTTACTTAAGAGGCAGTGACATGGAGAAGCAGACATTTAGTGGAAGTCCATTTGCTTGACAAAAAAATCCATTACCTTTATCACCAGTGGAGACTAAAAAAGAATCAATTACAATACTTCACTTGGGAATGACTAATGGAAATGTGAAATACACTGACACTCTGAAATCACTGAGGTAAGCTAAATACTGATACTCGTAAAAAGCAGGAAGCGTTGTTGATACGTTGCTGATTCACTTGATATGAGACTAGAATGCACTTTCAGTTTGTGTTGATGATGTGAGCTTGTCTAATTTCTACCAACTCTTATTAATCAAGGGTCAGGGAATTAGCTCAGAGGAGAGAGCTGCAGAGGATTTGCACCTGCTTAGTTTAACTACGCAATTAGCACAGAGTGTTAAATACATTGCATCCTGTCCTACAGTCAGAGATCAGTTGTCAACTCCTTATACAATCTAAGAAGCACTTAAATTAGCTATTTGACTGGCTTTAATGGTGCATCTATCATAGGTGCTCTATGACTCTCCTCTGGGTGTGTTAGCACCTTCAAGTCCTGCAGGCAGTGACAGAGAACATAGGCTAGTGTATGGCCAGATGACATCACTGGGGGTGTGCTCTGTGTCTTCATTCTGTGGCTCTTTGACTGTATCATATCTATCTGTACACTGAGTAGCTCCACTGAACATCCCTGTGGACTGGAACTTCATCATCTCTGCTGTCGAATTGTTTGAAAGGTCCTTGGCATGTCAACCTCCATATCCCAGATGTACCTCAGAATTGGTTCAAAAGCTAGCATGGGATGAATACGCTCCATTTGGGCATTCACACTGAGTGCAGTTTTCTCAGTGCGGGATTTTCTGTGCAGTTTGACCTCAGTGATGGAGAACAATAGGGGATATGTTTAATTTACTCATGTAGACGTTGCTTCTGTATTGTAACAGACAACTGTTTGACATATAACACAACCCACAAAGTCTAACCCAAAAAATTGAATTTTATATATAATACAATTATTTGATATATATTAATACTATTCAGTTAATTCAGATTAAAAAGCTGCACACGTTATATAATTATCATCTTACTTATTATCTTACTTAGCAAAAGAACATGGTTTGTTATTGAAGGGGATTTGCATTACTCTTTTTCTCATTTTCCCTGAGGTCAAGGAAGGAGGGGGTGACTTTCCTGCCTTGACGGAATCCACCTTACAGACACTTCCAAATCAAAAAGGGCTTTCTGAAAAGATTCTGAAAAGGAAAATTCTTTGGTCTTTGCAATGTCCTAGGGACCTGATCCAAGCACTTTGTGAGCAAAGAGAATTGCTGAGTTTGCTACAGAGGGTGAAAGTTCAGTGTCATTGAAATAAAAGCCATGGTCCCCTTGATCCACTGAAGTTAGGGTTTCAGTCCATAATATTTAAGAAATACCTTTTGATATCTGACAGCTTTTAACTCTCTGAATAACAGTATGTCCTGGTTTCAGTTAGGACAGAGTTAATTTTCCTCCTAGTAGTTGGTAGGGTGCTATGTTTTGAATTAGGATGAGAAGAGTGCTGATAACATGCTGATGTTTTAATTGTTGCAGAGCAGTGCTTACACCAAGCCAAGGACTTTTCAGCTTCTCGCTCTGTCCTGCCAGCGAGCAGGCTAGGGGTGCAGCAGGAGCTGGGAGGGGACAGACCCGGGACAGCTGACCCAAACTGGCCAAAGGGGTATTCCATGCCATCTGACGTCATGCTAAACAATATATAGGGGTGGCTGGCCGGGGTGGGGGGCCGGCTGCTCGGGGATAGGCTGGGCATCGGTCAGCAGGTGGTGAGCAATTGCATTGTGCATCACTTGTTTCGTACACATTATTATTAGTAATACTATTATTATTATTATTATTGTTATTATTATTTTCCTGTCTTAATAAACTGTCTTTATCTCAACTCACAGGTTTCACTTTCCCGTTTCTCTTCCCCATCCCAGAGAGGGAGGGGGGAGGGTGAGCAAACGGCTGTGTGGTGTTTAGCTGCTGGCCGGGTTAAACCACAACACAGTAGTTCAGCAACATACTTCAGAGGTAAGATATTCAAAGCTCTTTTATACACAAACAGAATACAAACACATTCTACAGGTACACAATCAAAACTAGCTTACTAATTGATATTTTTTCCTATATATCTTATTTATATGCTAAGATATGTCCTTGTTTACAAAATGAAATAAACTATTAATTTTTCTGGATTATCTCTCTCAAATTAACTCAGTCTCATTGTGTGAACAATTCATGATTCATCACAGTGTCAGGAAGGTATGTCCCTGCTAGAACTAGTCAGGTTATTCACTACAGCAGAAGTACTTCATGAAAGAAATGTGTGTTTATGACCTGTGATCTGAAGAAAAGACACGTGTTGAGTAGGAAGTAAGATGTGGTTTCTACTAGGCTCAAGGTAGAGGTGGAGGGAAAAGAAGGAAGAGGAGGAGAAGTAAAAAGGGCAATTTGTTGCATATTTTTAGTGCATGTTTACTTTGCTAGATGCTTTGATCCTGGACAACCCATGAGAAATTGTGTTTTAGGTATAGGCTATCAGTGTGGAATAACTGACATAAGAACCTTTCATGTTTCAGGTAGGATCACAGTGTATTTTTACATAATAAACATTGAATAGCAGGAACATGCCCATCTGGAGGGCACAGAATCAATCATAGAATCATAGAATCATTTAGGTTGGAAAAGACCTTCAAGATCACCAAGTCCAACTGTCAACCTGACCTACAGAATTCCATCACTAAACATGTCCTTTAGTGTCACTTACACACATCTCTTAAATGCCTCCAGGGATGGGGATTCCATCATTTCCCTGGGCAACCCCTTCCAACACGATCACCCTCTTCATGAAGAAATTCTTCCTAATATCCAATCTAAACCTCACCTGGTACAACTTGATGCCATTTCTTCATGTAGTATCACTTGTCACCTGAGAAAAGATTCTGACACCCTCCTCACTGCAACCTCCTTTCAGAGAGTCTTAGAGAGCAATAAGATCTCTCCTCAGCCTCCTCTTCTCCAAACTAAACAGCCCCAGTTCCCTCAGCTGCTCCTCATAAGTCTTGTTTTTCAGTTCCTTCACCAGCTTTTTTGCTCTTTCCTGCACATGCTCAAGCAACTCAATATTTTTCTTATAGTGAGGAGACCAAAACTGGACATCATATCCCAGGTGTATTCTGACCAGAGCCATGTACAGAGGGACAATTACTTCCCTAGTCCTACTGGACACACTATTTCTGATACAAGCCAGGATGCCATTGGCATTCTTAGACATCTGGGCACACAGGTGGTTGATGTTCAGCCGGCTATCAATCACCCCAAGGTAACTGAAGGTCTTTTTCTGCTGAGAAACATTCCAGTAGCTCTTCCTCAAGCTTGCATGGATTCCATATCAGTTTAAGACATGCTTTCCATACCAGTTTAAGGTAAAGCTTTTACCTAAAGAATGACTTCATATCCAAACTGATTGCTTTAAACCTAATTTAAGTAAGATTTGAATTAAGCATATTATGAGTTCATGTCAGATAATTTATTTTCAGTTTTTATTTCTGCTTGTGTGTGAGATGTAATATGTTCATTAATATAAGGACAAAGCTTAATGGGACAAAATGGACCTTCAGAAAAATAACAAATACAGACATGTTAAATATAGATTGCAAGTCATTTGTGCACAAAAACATGGGATACATAGCAATTCTGTATTTAAAAAAACAGATTTTCACATACGGTTTAGATGTTTAAATATATACGTCTTAAAGCTCTTGAAATTCACCAAGTTTAGAAAACGTTGATGTCATCCTAATTTATTTTTTTTTTTGCAAAGAAGTTCTTAAAGTGTGTACAAGAAAAAGTGCATGCTTTTTTTCATTCATGTCACACATAAAAAATGATGTGCACTCTCATTTCATTTTTAAGGGTTTACACCACATATTTTCAGTGCACCTGTTATGCAAATAAAAATTACACTTCCTACTGGAATTTAACTGACCATGGCCACATTCTGTAGCAAAAGTTGTCATATTACTGAAAAGTCAAACACCAGAGTTGAAGGATTGTACCAAAGAAATGTTAACACAGATCCTCACATTTCCCACTTTTTCAATTAAGTTGAGGATGAACTTCATAAATGAACTTCATTTTGTACAAAAAGTCAGTCATGAATACAGATACACTGTGGGAAAAGGAGTTTGGCTAATGAACTGGAATGAGATGGCAAGGAATGCAAAAAATTCCTGCAAACTCCTTTGGCAGCATCTAATTATAAGTTTATCACAAGACAAGAATGATGTTTGCCACAGGAAAGTCTGTTTGTTTCTGTTCTCTTCCTGACAATCCTTATTCCAGCATCAATTTGCAACACTTCCATTTCCTGAAAAATTACCTTCAGTAATCTCATCTGGGAATTATATCCATGTCAGTATCAACATATTTTATATTGCCCATAAGGGATGGCAAATGTACCGTGTGCAGAGACCCCAACAACTGCTTAGAGCCTTGACAACTGCAAAACAAAGATGTTCTGTGCTGGCCTAAGCTTGTGAGAATGAGAGAAGTGCTGGAGCCAACTGCATGCTTTGGTAGCTTTCCAACTCTGGCAGGAGAACTATTTTTTTTTTTTTTTGGTAACAAATGGCACTAATGAGAACAATGGATTTCGGTAATTAGGTTAAGAGGCTTAAACAAACAATCTAACTAGAACAATGAAAGATGGAGATGGGAATGTAGATTATTGTAAGCTTATTGTCATTATAGACTGATAAAGGTTTAGTGGGCTATCTGGAATTATTATAAATTATTTCATCATGAGCTTCATTCCAGAGCTGTCCATTTCTCTATCTGCTGTTCAGATTTAGAAACAGATAAGCTATGTAATAGAACTGGAAGAAAGTAAATCTGAGAACTGCTGGGGGTGAGCTGACTGCACAGGAAGTAAATTCCTTGTTCATCCAAACAACAGCTGTAGTTTTTACAGAAAGGGAGATCAGTACATGAGTTAATGTCTCTAAGCTTTTGGAGAACAGCATTCAAATCCCTGCTCTGCTGCACATTTCGCATAAGATCTTGAGCACTTCATTTGAACCTCATTTTCCATTAATGAAAAACTACAGTAAAAGGCAGAGAATTTTGTTGTTGTTGTTGAGTTGCAAAGTTTATGACGTGCTCAGATAAGAGATAATGAGTTAATTTAAATGTCTTATGAACCACTGTAATATTTTGCAAATTACCCTACTAATTGGATTCAGCTGAAAGCTGAGGGATGCTCAATAGAAAGCCTGCCCTTGTATTGAGGTTGGTGTTTTTGATGAGGAATCGGGTTCTTTTGTTACACTCTCTGGTGGTTCTTTAGATGCGAAGTTACTTTACCTTTTCCAAATTACCCCGTTCTTTGGGATATAGTTGGTCGTGACAAACATTTTTACAAAGAGATTTCATTTTTACAAGTTAGTAGAGAAACCAAGAGGGACATCATTTGGCTGAAGTGAAGATGTGTGGAACAACTTCACCTTATTCTTCAGGACAGAGTCTGCTATGATCATAAAAGTCAGCTTTACTCATAACTTTCTTTAGGATCAAGTGGAGCTTCTTTTCACGCTTTCAAGTTTCTACAGCAGTGTGAAAGATTGGGTTAAGTGACATAGCAGTAAGAGTGGTTTTGGACTGGAAATTTGTTTCTTAAAGACTATTGATTGCAGTGTGTCTACATTTAAGGTGAGAAAAGAGAAGTTATATCTCAAATATTAATTTTGTATTTATTAATTATTTCAAAATTTACTTCACAACCAAGTCTCTAAGTTGTTTATATATATATGTATATATATATAAAGCCTAGTTTCAGGAAGAAAAGAAAACACAATGGGTACAATATGTAGAAATACCTATGTATTATAACTTTGAGGTTAAAAGATACCCAGAAGAGGATGTGAGAAGCTAAAAGTAATGAGGGAAGATGTTGGCATGACATAATGTATTTTTTAATGAATACTAGAAGAAAAGTATGACATAATATGGAATTGTCTTAATCTTGGCTGTAAACAATCTAATTCTTATTAGAAAACATTAAATAGTTAAAATTCATAAAATAACTGAATTTGTAGAAAGAAAATACATTTGATATACTTCTGCCATATGGGAACAGTAAACTTTCTAGCTTCTTATGATCTGGGGAATACAAAACAACTTTCAGTAGAAATGAAAACTTTTAATTCAGTGGACACAGATGGTTTACACGCAAATTGCTCTAGGAAATTTTTAATCCTCATTTTTAAACAAATTCTGGAATACTAAGGAAACTTCAGCTGACTGAAAATAAACTGCTAGTGTGTTAATATTCCAAAAAGTCTGACAAGATGACTGGAGTAAGTGTAGGTCAATGAGTCTGATATCTGTTCCAGAAAATATAACAGAAAAACTGCGAAGAGAAATAATTAAAGGATAGAAATAAAATTAATTCCTGTCAACATAGTTTTATGAAAAGCTCATGTCAAAAGATCTCACTTTATTCTTTGATGAAATTGCAACCTTGTTTGAATAATCAGATTTCTGTAAAATATTTGAATTTAGCAACACAGGATGTTCTGATTTAAACATTGGCATCATATACTATTAATAAAGTAAATGTTTTATGAATTAAGAACTGGTTAAGTGATAGATCTTAAAAAGAGATTGTCTCCAGGAAATTATCAACAGCTGAACATACTTATAATGGAGTTTCATGGGGATCAGTAGCAGTTGTGATACCATTCAGAGACTTCACTGATTATTTTTGAAAGTAAACAATAAATCACTTATGATAACATTTGTAATTAAAAGACGGGGAAAAAAATACTTCATAAAGTAGTAAATAAGGATAAATCATTCAGGCAGGATGATCTGGATCTTTTCATAAACAGGACTTTAAAAAGGACATAGGGATCAAAGTGAAGGAGCAACCTAATGTGAGGTCTCAGCATGCTAAGAGTACAGATAATTAACTCTAATTGTAGCCTGCCTGCAAATGCAACTATGCTGTTCTCTGGATTTGGGCTCTTTAATGTGCAATCAGCTCTGGTGGCTCAGTACTGCACTGCTCTACTCTTCTTCTTCTGCTGGCTAGATAAACTGAGACAGCTCAGATGCCTCTGCCACCATGATGTAGGTTTGCCCTTGGTCACAATCACAGTACTTTCACAGGGGAATGCAATGGGTACTAAATAACCCTTCAGTCTAGGAGGAAGGAAATAACAGGAAGCGATGACTGGAAGTTTAAGTCATGTACTTTTAAGTTAAAGGGTATTATTGTTAATATATGTACCTCACTGGAAGAAATCATCATGGGAACTTCTGCCTTTAGTCAGCACTGTACCTTTGGATGCACATCGTGTTGTGTGAGGGGCTGTCAGTCGCTTCCTATAAGACATAGCTAAAAAGTGTTGTGCAACTATCTTATTATTGCTTTTAAGAATAGTGACCTGGTAGCAATTTTTGTTTACTGCTCAGAATGATCAGATGATAACACTCATTTTAGACTGGAAGAAGCTGAAACATCATACTCACAGGCAGAAGAATATAGTAAGTATAGAAGAATTTGTAAAGCAAAAGAAAGTTCAAAATAGAAAGTACTAACAAGTCAAATCTAAAACTGTGCTTCCAGGCAGCATGCCTACCAGTTGAAAAAAAGGCCTAGAGTGGCCCATGGTTAATGCTTTTCAGATGACAGAAAGGGTATGACCTTGAGAGGTCATCCCCTATCTTAAGTCAAGATCAATTCCACTGAAAGCTGATTAAGAGAAAAATGAAATGCTAGTAATGTTAAGCACACAGGTATAAAAAATGTCCCTGCTTCAACAATGTAACATGGCTTCTAATCCAACTGAACTCCCCCCCTAACCCCGGCATTTCAGAAGAAATAGTAGGAGTTTCTCATACAACCTGTGAATGTATGACCCTTCCAGAAGAATCCATAAAATCCTCCAAATGTGCTGTGTTCTCAGAGGCTTCAGGCTAGAAGCCCAGAAAGCACTGCAGCTATATCTGTGTGCTGGTAAACTAGTTTGGGTCAAGAATTAAAGATTGTCCTGACCCTGATTCAGCCTGGCTAGTGTGGAAGTGCAGAACAGGTTGTATTTCAAGAGCAGCAGAACAATACAAGTGACTGAACTTCTCAGGAGAGACAAGGCTCCTTATTCAGGAATATGCTCTTTTAAATTCAGATTTATACAGGGATTCTATAACCAGTATCTTAACCTGTCTATAACCCTCCTGCCCACTGCTGAAACAATAAACCTTCAGGACTCTATTTCTTGTAGAATCACTTCTTGTATCTGATAACAGTATAAAGGATCTTTAATTTAAAGGCCTTTGTTCTGGGGAAAAAATGAATTTAAAGAGTGGTATTGAAATAATTTCCTGGTAAAAATGACCCTAAAAATCCTACTTCTTCAGCACTTTTTTAGTTAGTGTATGCTTGTGCTGTATACATCACCAGTACAATTTATTTCAGGGACTATTACTGTAAATTGGGTTAACTAGAGGAACCTGCTGCAGGCAGTGTTCTGTGTGTTTCTATGGAATTATTTTGGGATGTAGGTTAGTGCTCTCCCATTAAGGATCTTCAAAATTGAATACAGTAAATATTGGAAGAAATATCTTCCCTCTTTCTAGATAAAATGGTATAAGAATTGAAAGACTTCTGATAAAATTTCTTTGGAAAATATCTGAAGAGTTACCTGCATAAGAAAATCAGTTTCAGAATCTACTTGAATTACATCTTACAAACCCCAGCCATGGGTCCTGAAGTTGCACAGGCTAAAGAAATGTAGAATTTGTTCAAGGATACATACATTAGATCAATTTAAATAGGCAAGACTTGACCTGAAAATAGTTAATGCAATAGGCTCATTCTGTTCCCACATGCTATCAGCCATACTGGTGTCAGTCCAGAATAATGTATTTGGCTCCATGGGTTTCAGTTTACAAAAACTAAGGCATTGAAATGACTTTTCTACATTTGATATTTATTGTAGGTGAAAACAATGTTTGAAACAAGGAATGAAGATCATATTGTAACAGCACTTGCAACTAGCACAAGAGATTAGGTGGGAACAAGAAGTCAGGGTAGGGAGGAAGCAGGATTAGCCTTCAAGCACAAATATAGTTTAGCTCATATCGAGTATGAAACCTCACCTGAAGTCCCTCTTGTCATGATAGTTTGCACTACAGCCCAGACTCCATCATGGCCTGTCTCTTGTCCCAAGCAAGTGGAGTAGGTCTGTGGGCAGGGGCCCTGGCTTCCGTACGATCTCTGGCCATGTGTCTGATATACGCACCATTGTCTTGACCTTTAACAGCTCCAAAAAGTGCTGCAGACTTCACAGTGCTTCAAGGATCATGCTCCTTGGGCTGTGTGTGGTGCAAAAACACAATGAAAATACTGTGCCTGATAATTTTAAGGATCTTAAAGTAAAATACAGGAGGTGGCAGAAACAAACAGATGCAGCACAAACAGTGAAATGAAATGCATGGGAATAGCCATAGGAATACCAGATAACCTCTCCTTCTATTAACAGCTATTCTATGCAGAAGGTGAGAATTTGGCTTTAAAAGTGCAAAATGCAGTATGCAAATCATTTTTTTTCAGACTCAGCTTACATAGATGGCATTGTTCTTTCCCAAGTGCAAGGGCAGTACGGCAGCAACATGTCTCCACAGTGTTTTCTCTGATGGACGTGAGAGTGTTTTCCCTTTGGGATGATATCCACATCTCCTACTGCTTGCTTTGCAGTGCCAACCACACTAATGGCACTCAATGAATACTGGGGTGGCAGGCTGTAAACCATTTATAATGATCTATGGGCACTGCTTGATGAGAAATGTTAAGAAGGTCATGCATTTACTATCCAAATTCCATATCTGGGTGATCAGGAGGTTGGACAGCAGCTAAAATAGCCACTCCCCAGCACCTGTGGTGTATTACTTCTGCTGTTTTGTGAGCTCAGTGGGTTGTCTTCCCGAGGATAAAGACTGGGGAGATCAAATTGGTAAAGATGGAGGAGAAGAATTTAAATAGTCTCTCTGAAGTCTCTCTGAGAGATACATTGGTTTTGCTCAAACCAAGCAAATCCTAGAGCCTAATGTATCAAAATGGAGCAATATGCAAAAGATCTCATGTAGAAGATAGAAGCTTTCTATAGATTTTTATTTCAGCAACTCCTCTCCTTATATGTAGATGTTATATTAACCCTTTCCCTTGTAACACTGTGTTACTTTTGTGGAGAATAAATTACCCCTTGCTTTAGGAAAAAATTGTTGGATCATTAATGACAGGCTCTGAAAGGAAGCCTTTAAGCTGACTCAGGACATTTTCAGTAAGCATATTTCCCAGTTCTCTGCAGTGGGACTGGGAAAATTTACCACTCTCCTCCTCTACACAGAGGTCACCCAAGATATATTCCTTAATATTTCTGTTGGAAAGCTATTCATGATACACTATAAGAACAAGTTTATATTATCATTTATATTGTTATAACTTCTTGAGGAGTTTATTCCAGCAAAAACTCACCTACGTGTTGGGTTACATGAGATCACAGTATCAGTGTATTCTTGTACCTACACTAGCTAAACACCTCTGTCATGGGTATGTCTTCTTTTTAAATTTTTGTTAATTTAATTGTTTTAAATTGTAGCCCTTCATTGCTTTAAATTGTAGCCATACTGTGCTGTACAGCACTGTATGCTAGGCTGCTGTCTTGCCCAAAGCAAGAATTAACCTTGATTTTTTGACTTAAACCATTTAAATCAAAAGGTGTTGGAATTGCAGAATGATGTATTTTCATTTATTCCTCCAACCATCTGCATCACACTTAGCTTTAGAAGAGTCTTTGAAATTATGGTGTAATGCTTTCCTTTCAATGTAATGCTCAAGTAAAAAAAAAAAAAAAAAAAAAAAAGGCTTCAGCTCTGAGTTCTTAAATTTGCAGACTTAATCAGTCCTGAATGTTTAAATGTTACTAAAAGTTATGTTGTTTATTTACTTTACCCTTATCTTTAATGAATATATACATATAGATTCTGTAGTAAGATCTTGTCACAGAACATTTGCATTTTCAGTGTAGCTTTAGAGCTTTGGTACTCAGACATAATCATTGCAAAACCAAAAGGCAATTTCCAACTCAGAAAATGAAGGAGTGGACATCAAGTTAAAGGCCACTGGCCAGCAGAACATGAGAAAAGAATTAACACATTTTGAGAGGAGAGCTGCTGGCCCCTGGGGGGTGATATGCAGTTCAGTGTTTCTGTCACTGCTCCAACTGGCTGACCTACAGATTGGCTCCAGACCTGGGAACAGCTTGCCCAGTTATCAGCACAAATGAATACTTCAGCAACTGAGCTTGTGAAATAGAGAATGAAGAAAGAAATGTGCTAATGAAGTTTTATATAGAATTTTGTGAGTGGAATATAGAAATAATGAAATAACTCTTCAAAAGTGGTGGGACCCAGGAGGAAAAAAAAAAAAAAGAAAATTTTTTGGCTGGGTTTGGAAAGTGCTAAAGTTAAGAATTTAGAATGTAGCAGTTATTAAATAAATAAATAAAAAGAACAACATGGATTTGTGGTCCAAGATATGAAAAATGGATACACTTTCCAGACTTACATCATCCAAGACACTAGCGTAAAAGTTAGTAATTATTAAATATACCTGCTGATTAATTGGTGGCCTGTTTAGATCTGTGTCTTTGGGAAATTTAGAATTTCATTCGAAATCAGAATAAGGTGGCAAAGAACCAAGGAGAAATTTGGAGTGTAGACTCATGAATGAATAATCTGGAAAGGCAAAATATGCCAGGAATATATGAAAGGTTGGATATGCCAGTTCTGTTTGCGTAGGAAGGAATAAGCACCAGTTTCCTCAGTTAGTGGTGGGTGTTGTAGTAGATGTCTCATGAATATAGGTTGGACACTGCTGCACCTTCAGGGCTTCATCTTTAAATTCCATTCAGTAGGAACCTGCAGCACTGATGCGCTCAGTAAATAGATCCTGGATGATGTTTGCCTCACTCTTTTGGGTGTTGCATTAGTGTCTTCAGGTCTTCACTTCCGTCACCCTAGTTTTGACTGAAGTTATGACAGCATTTGCTGCCTCAAGTCCTATAGTCATCTCTGCCATAGCCCACACTGGTGCCCTGTGAGTTCTAGTTGGAGGACTGAGCATAAATCTGTTTTAAGCAGTCTTTTCCCTCTGTGACTCTACAATAGCACAACAGAAGTGGACAGGAATTAGGAGAAGGAAATATGAAAATTCTGAGCACATCCGGAAATAAAGCAATTCTTGCAGGATGTATAAAATATGAATGTGCAAGCAAAACAATAGTACTCAAACACCTGCAGTGAGAAAGGCTCTTTTGCAAATATACTTTTCAATATTTAAATAGCTGTTTCTTGTAGCCTTTGGGGTAAAAATACAGCTTGATTGCTGGCCATTTCCTACAATGGAAAGTTATTGGACACCCACTATAATTTTACTGTAGTAAATAGCATCTGAAAAATAAAATGTAACTCTGCAAAAGCAGGCTGTTTTCCTGAACTGCTTTGCCCTCTGAAATATTTTGATGGCATGACATGCAATGTTTATTGTTTTAGATGCCTTCCTAGCCTTCAGCCTCTCTCTCTGTCAACACATTACTCTTCAGCTTCACTGTGCTCTTCTTTCTTCTCTGGTGCCGTGGGAACATAAAGCAAATGTTTCTACTGTTCTCAGTTAGAAATTGTTTTTCATTATAATTTCAAGAGGGGCTTTGAAGTATCTACTTAAGCTCTCACAGCTAATAAGAGACAAGGCAGTTGCTATGCTACTTGTTGATTAAATGAAAAACAGACCTGATAACATGTGAAATCTTCTTAAGGGAGGTGTTCCTCTTATGGAGATGAGTACAAAGCTGTTAAGACCTGAATTGCAAACTTATATGTCTAAGGTTAAATGCTTAAATGGTCACTTAAAGTTCCCAAAGTGATCAGTTGGCTATCTGTAGCAGGAGTGTCAGCTGGTGTAAATCATCATTGGCACTAGCTAAGAATTTGAGCACTAGGAGCTCTGAGGCCAAAATGTCTATTTTGTATTTCTGATAGTTAAAAATTCTAAATTTTCAATGAAGTAGTAATCAAAAGAGATTTGATTTTTCTGAGGTGCAGTGTGACAGAAAATTCTAGTGACACTCGAGAGAAGGTTCTCAGCTCTGCCAAAACCAAGATAGTACATTTAAGGCCATAAATAACATGTAGTTTCATACCTCTTAGTCACAGTTTAAGAATGAGTTTCTAGGGAAAGCTCCGAAATAGAATTTGTGTTTCTGAAATAGAATATAGACCTCTAAATTAAGGACAGCAGTCTAATTTAAAGCTCTGAATCTGTTTAGACGTTGGAAGTCTCTTAAATATGCTCTAATCCTTAACAATATCTGAGAGAATTGAGTTCAGTATAAAATATAAAAGTCAAAATTGCTTTCACTGTGAAACACTGTTTCATGTGAAACATGACAAAAGGAGGTTACAGAACAGTTGATTCATTAAAGATTTTGCACACGTAATAGGGTATATATAATTTAAACTTACATACAGAAAACTATAACTTCCATTTTTCCCCTTACCCTTGAAAATAGACGTCTGCAGCAAAGGATGTAACAGCCAAGATGTTGTAGAAAGAACAGGTAGAAAAAAAAGAAAAGAAAAAAAAAAACAAACATAATTTTGTAGTCCAGTGACTTAAACACTGGTGGAAGAGAGCAGACTGCTCCCTACACTGTTTCGTTTTGTGCATTTGTCTTTTTAAATTGAAATGCAGAAGCAATCCACAGCAGCAGAACAGAAAACGCTGACATACTTTGTCTTACTTTCCATAGTTTTGGTCCCACACTTGTGGTTACTGTGTTAACTATTTGAGGAGTGGTGAATGACTCAATCTAGTGTACCTATAAGCTATCTTTTCACAGTAGATTAGGCCTGAATTTAGCTCCCTTAAACTAAGAAGGGTTTTCTTCTGTTCCAGTTATTGGCAGCTAACCAATTTTGTACCTGCTCAGAAATGAACAGATAGCAGGGGTCTGCATTCTGGTTTAACTGAGGAGCTAACATCAACTATGCATATACAGTGGATGTCAAAGCTTAAGACACAGACAGATGCATAGTTTCAGATACTTTTCTATCTCTATTTTTTGTTTTCTCCTGGCTGAAAGAACAAAATAGCTACCATTGGCTCTCTTCTGCTTGAGTGCTTTCCACCCATATTCCAAGCAGTCTAGATTTTAGGTGCCTCCTTATGTGTTGCAATAAATGTCATTCTTTGAAATGGATCCTACACAGATGTGATCAAGATCTATTATCCACCATCATTATTTCAAGCATATGGCATAATAACATTTCAGTTATTGCCTTAATAACATATCCTAGTTGAAGAAGTAAAGCTTACAGATCAACATATTTTTTGACAGTAATGATGGACTTTTTCTGGATATATCAGTTTCTGAAAACAAAGATACTTAAGATGTTAGAATAATTGGGAAAATATTTTTTTCTGTGTGTGTGTGTTTTCTGGAGAGGAGGTAAAAGTAGGGAGATTCTTCTAGGGCAGCAGTGTCCATAGATACTTTCCATTTTTAGTCATAGAATCATAGAATGGTTTGGGTTGGATGGGACCCTAAAAGATCATCTTGTTCCAATCCCCCTGCTGTGGGCATGGACACCTTCCACTTGATCAGGTTCCTCAAGGTCCCATCCAACCTGGCCTAAACACCTCCAGGGAAGTGTTTCTGTGCCTCACCACCATCACAGAGAAGAATTTCTTCATTATATCTAACCTGAATCTACCTCTTTCAGTTTAAAGCCATTAATCCTTGTCCTATCACTACACTCCCTGACAAAACGTTTCTCTCCAGCTTTCCTGTAGGCCACCTTCAGGTACTGGAAGGCCACTATAAAGCCTCCCTGGAGCCTTCTCTTCTCCAGGCTAAACAACCCCAACTTGTCTTCACAGGAGAGGTGCTCCAGTCCTTTGATCATCTTCACGGCCCTCCTCTTGACACGCTCCAACAGGCCCCACCTCTCAAGCCTGTTGATGTCCCTTTTGATAGCATCTCTTCCCTCCAGCGTGTCAACTACACCACTCACCTTGGTGTCATCTGTAAACTTACTGAGGGTGCGCTCGATCCCACTGTCTGTGACACCATTGAAAATATTAAATAGTACAAGTCCCAAAACAGATCTTGGAGGAACACCACTCATCAGTGGTCTCTACCTGGACATCGAGCTATTGACCTATCAAGCTATTGAGCTCTTTGGATGCACCATCTAGCCAACTCCTTTTGTACCAAAAACACCATCCATCAAATACATCTCTGTAATTTAGAGACGAGTAGGTTGTGTTTTGCACCTTTATTTTACCTTTCTTTTTGTTTTCTATTTTTTAGTATTATGTGGGGTCAGGTTGTTGTTGTTATATTTTTGTTTCATTATTTTATTTATTTGTGTGTGTGTGTTTTTCTTTGAACAACTTCCTTTTTTTTTTTTTCTTTTTTTTTTTTAAACATGCACATCCTTTAGCAGTTACAGACACAGAGAACAGTGATTTCAAGCACATAAAAGGAAATTATGTGCAGGGATAATTTTTTGTTTCAGATTTTCATTATTGCATTTGGCAATTTCATCCGATCTATGCTCTCAAAAAAGAAGTCTTGTATTTCCAAAACAAACAAAAAAATCCAGTTGCATGGTAACCAGCCCACATACTAAGCCCTAGAAATATCAGATCCAGAGTGCTCAGCACTTTGCCAAATAATTGAGGTGTCTTCAACAGATTTCTTTATATGATAAAAACTGCAATAGGGATTTTAATGGCTACAGTACAAAAAAATGATCCCGTAGTCAAATTATTTGCTGTCATTGAAGTCAAAGGGGTTACACCATTGGAGAAGAGGACTCTAGCTCTTCACAAGCAGCTTGTATTTGTGCAGCCTGCAGAGGAAAGTTTTCCTCCATGAGAAAAGGGAATTTCCATCAGGCAACATGCTCTGTCTGTCAAAAGGAAACTTTAAAGAAATTGTGGACTTTAGATCTACAAAGACTCCATAAGAATAATGGTATGGGAATGGGGATGGAAGGGTGTGGGGAGAGGGGCAGGAAGGCCCCTCAATATTTGCCATCTTTCTAATGTTACAGCAGAAAAAGACAGACACAAAATTGCAAGTTTTTCCTCTGTTTTGCATTAACCTGATAATTTCAAAGATTGTAGTTACTGTGACATGCATGATGATGTGGGACTACTGGAGATATATTCAAGATTGAATAGCTGGAAGGAAGTCCTGAAGCTGGTGTAAATGCCATGCTAAGGGTCATGATATAAATAACTATGGTCAAAAATATCTTCACTGTTCCCTTGATCAATGAGAAAAGATCTCAAATAAAAAATGTCCTCCCCACAGTTCAGTTCTTCACTTTCACAAAGAACAAGTTAACATAGACTCTTATTCATAATGTGATTTCTCCAAAATCATGGACTTAAGCAAAAGTGAGCTGATGTCAAAGCACTAATTTAGATATTCTTGGTTTTCTGTCTAACATTGAATGTACTTCAGAGTGGGCTTTTCTCCTCAATGTTACTTCCAATTAAAGTTTTTGATTCAGTTAAATCCTTAATCTTTCATCCTTGAACAGTGGTAGGTAGGATGTTGGGGTAAAAAGAGTAGTGTCTATGGCAATGTAGACATTGCATGTTGAAATCTACACTGTTTGTTCAACAGACGTAGCTAGAAATACCTGCCATAACACAAAATTGTATATAAGAAAAAGATCAACATTTTTGCTGAATTCACATTTGAGTGGGAAGGGAACACCTGACTTTCACTGTTAAAATTTGGAGGCAGTTTGATTCCAAAGTTGCTTCATTTTGAACAATGGAATCAAAGCACCACTTTTCAGCTGTTTTCTCAGCCTGAACACACCCACAGTAATGATAGGGTACATCTCTTCACAAGCGTATGGACTCCAGAAGAGAACTGATAATTTTTGGCAGCGCTGGCAATTCAGAAGACTGATAGTGGTGAATCTTTGCAGAAATTAACCATGTTTCATTCATGTTGGTTTGCTCTTTACATCCTCCTGGCTGTGTGAACATTACTCAGTCCTCAGATTTCACAAAGTTCGGTCTGACCCAGCAGCTTGTTGCAATCCAGCCTATGTGGTGTTTCTCATTGCCTCTTCTTTTCTCATTCTTGTACTGAATACTTCAGTCACAGGATTTTTAGCTCTGTAGATGTAACAGAATGATTGCTCCATCAACATCTCTTTTCATATGTTCAGACCTCCAAATCTATCTTTTGATTTAAATCTGGATGGCACAAGGGTAATCATCTTCTATTCCATGTTTGCCACTGAAGGAAATAACTTACTTTCCAGGACAGACTAACAGGCTTCTAATGGTCTAGTTTCAACTGGTAGGATTTCTTGATCTGAAAAATTAATGGATAAATCACAGAATTCCTG
This sequence comes from Anser brachyrhynchus, assembly GCF_964034855.1. NCBI lineage: Eukaryota > Metazoa > Chordata > Aves > Anseriformes > Anatidae > Anser > Anser brachyrhynchus. The sequence goes on along the minus strand of NC_137696.1, from coordinate 113,831,834 downwards.
ATCTAAGTATTGTACTCTGGGAGCAGATCTACCATTGGAATGAGACAGAATTCAGGAGAAGCAGTTGGAGTCTGGTATGCAAGATTTTCTGGACTAAAGCCAGAGAGCTTAGTAAAAACTTGTCAAGACAGACTGCTCCATCTTCTAATTGGCTGACAACTTCCAGCCCTTTGTGCCCAGTTATTCATACTGGGACCAGTAAAACTGGAAAAGATCTGTATCTGCTACAACATACACAGGTGATAAATTCTGTCAAAAGTGGATGAATTAATAGGACTTTATGCAGACAAAACACTGTTTTCAAGTGGCTTGTGGGCTGCAGAACCTCTGGATCAAACCGTTCATCTATCTCACTGAGCAGCTTGGTCTTTATATACAACCTCTGTGAAGTTCTGTGTTGCTTTCTCAAGATGGTATCAGACCTGAGGTCCAGAAGGTCTTCTGCACTGTCTCTGTTGTAAGTCTTTATACCTTAGAGACAAAGGGCATATGTAATATTAGACAAGAACATGCTGTCCTGCAAAAATTTCTATACTTAGCAGTTGCAAATGACCAACACATTGTAAAGGATAACTGTACTTGACTATAAGTTTTTGTTCGTTTGTTTTGTTTTGTTTTTAGGTCCATACCTTTGATTATTTCATTTCAGAATTATCTCTGAGTTGAACCTCAGCTAAAACCAGCAGCTTGTAAGATCTATTAGATAATATGCAGTTAAACATCGCAACCAGATGGCCAGATCTGTAGAAAACCTCCTGCAAGGCACACACATCAAAACCAATGTCCATGTGATGTTCCTGTTGACAAAGGATTCGGGAGAATGCTGCACTAGGAGAGAAGCATGTGTGCACAGGACACTGAAGTGGGAAAAACAACACTGACGAAAGAAACATTGGTGACTCTTCAAACAAGTGCTGACAGCATGACCCTCAAGACAAACAAACAAACAGAGCTCATCAGGAATGACTTTTTGGGGGGGTAAAGTGCTAGCTGAAAGAGGCATGAAACTGTTCTAAGAGGAAGCAGGGTCTTGTTTGCTTCCTCCTAGGTTCAGTTGAATAGGGCTTTGTACAGTCTTTGTAAGTTAAAAATAAAAAAATAAAAAATTAAAATAAAATAAAGGTTGATTAAACACCTGATTTTAATACTCATATCTCCTCCAAACTGAAACAATCTTAATGGCTTATTTGTTTTGCTAGCCAGGAAGGCCAGCAGAGGCACAGTAGAAAGTCCTCTACGGAACTGAATTGAGGAGGGACACAAAATCCTTGAGCAGACCATGGACATCAAAACAGAGAAGGATATATCTGATTACCCCCACGAGACATTCTGGCACTGAGGAACAGAGCAATGAACAAGAAACAAGAAAGCCACTGAGGCAGTGGGAGGCAGTGGCAGAAAACGCCTGCAGCTGTATATCAAATTATGTGGATGGGAGATTGTGGTAGTCTGGAAAAGAAATTATGCCCAATATATAATATGTCCTGGTATCAGGAGTGGTGAGAGAGATTAATTTTATAAGTACTGTAGAGAAAGAAGCAGCAGGACATTAGGGCGGGAAAAGGAGTGACAGAAATGAAAGGTGACGTAGATGGTGAGCCTGAAGAGAAAATGTTTCAATCTCCAAACTTCCAACCCTGATTATGCAGCTGTCAGTCCTGCCCCTTTAATTAAGTAATTGATTAATTAAAATAAAGCACTTAATCTCTCCATTTACATATTATGCCTCCCACTAACCAGCACTGACTGTGGGGTCCTCATCAGAAAGCTCCTTCCTATTTGAATTTGTGTTGGTTCCCAAACATATTACTTTGTAAATAGGAAATGACAACATTGGCTCACTGCCCCAGTATCGTTGCAACATTGCCATATGTCAGTATCATGCTAAACATAGTAAGCAGAAGACCCAACAATATAATTATTGAGGACATCTGTCAGCAGCACAAGCTACATCTGGGATTAGTAGCTGTAATACTGGAAAGACCTATAAGAAGCAGAGAGGAAAGTCCTTTTGTGTTGGCTTGGATTTTCAAAAATAGGAGCCAGATCCTCATATGGTGTAAATTTAAGCCATTCAAAGAAGCTAATGAATCCAGCATCAGCTGATACTAGCTAAGAATCTGGCACTAAAATTAAGGCCAATATCATTAAGAACAAGATTTAATATTTTCTATGTAAATCTGAGTTTACAACACAGAAAATCATTTATTAGTGGAGTCAGCAGGTATATGCTGTCTTTTATCTCAGATCTGAAGGACCGGACAACTTTGGAAAGCTTCTGAAGATCAATAAAAATTCTCTTTAATACTCTTTGTATTTCAAGCATATAGCAGTATAATGTTATATTTCAAATAAATTATCATAGGCTAATGTATATATATATATATATTATTTTTTGAGTATATTTAACACTTGTTAAAGAATTTTAATCCAGAGCAGAGTAGTCAGTGCACAGACTGAATGTCCAGTGATGCATACAGATCATACCTATTCGTTAATCTGAGGGCAAGCTCCTGTTGGGAAGCCAAGTAGCTGTATTAGTGAAATGTTGCATTTGAGCTAATGTCCCTTGCAGAAATCTTATAGCCATGTCTGTGCCATGCTGTGCTCGTGCTAACATACCATAGCTCTCAGCAAGACTATTCCAAACACCAGGTTGTTCTAACACTGGTTATATGGCATCTGAGCTGGAGGTTACCCCCATTTAAATACATGGCAGAAAGGCTTCACATTGTATGTTTGTAGACAAATCTTAAGGGTTTCCAGTCAGTTCACAGCTCTGTAGTTTTAGTTCCAAGTCTAAAATGAGGTTTTGCATCACTGTCTTCCACAGAGCAGAGCAGCCAAAGGGATTGCACCTAAGAAACAATGACAAGAAGATTTTGAGCAATAATGAGAAAAGTTGTTTTCCAAAGAAAGAACCTTGTGATGTTGTTGATGAGAAATAAAGGAGAAGAAAGGATAATCTCCCCTGAAGAAAGCTTTTCCTACATGGCACAAAGAGCTTTTCGCTCATTTATACTGCAGATTAACGAACAAGGGCATCTTTGCCCCTCGGTAATATTTGTAATCAAGAGAAAATGAGCTTGCATATTGATCTCTCTCTTTACTGTTTTTTTTTTTTTTTTTTGGTTTGAAAGATTTCTTTGAGCCCTAAATCAGCAATATTTAATGAAGGATTACAATAAATAAACTAGACTACATAATTGACAGAATGTAGTGTTGGATTTTGTTTATTTTTTTTTCTCTAGAACTGAGAAAATGTTCTTCCTAATGTCAACAAACAGAAAGTTTCAGTGCATCTGAGAGAGGTATGCCTCTTAATGTGCCTCATTCAGCAAGAGATTCACTGAGACACTTGGGCATATGGTTGTTTTTATGTGTGCCTACCTGTGAACTAAGTGTCTAAAACTCTTCTTGTAGTCAGTGAAGATATAGTCCATAAAGTCTGTGGGTCAAGAGAGGGATTCAGCTGACTGAAGGGTCTACTTTAACCCTGATGCCCTGAATTGCCTTCCTGGTATGTTTATTGTTCTCACCTGACTGTAGTGGAAACACATCAAGTCTAACATCCCAACTGAAGGTCACTATACATTCCTGCTTCTACTCTCCAACTTTCCCTCTGCAGGCTGGCAAGCAAGATAGGCAATTACCTGAGGTTAAATTTTTTTGTAATTATTACGAGAAATGAAAGAATGAATTCAAAAGAAAAATGATCTGATGCAAACCTTCAACTGTACCCAAACAATCAGAATACTTTCATGTAATAAAATGTAAGAGCATTTTCTTTCCAGGATTTAGTTGTACCTTTTCCAGATGGGACAGAAGGGAAAAGAGGCATGAACACTGAAATGAAGAGCGTCAGGAGAACTGAATGCACACTTGCTGTGTTTTGCTAACGTCAGTGTTCTTCAGGGAGCTGAACACTGCTTGAACCTTGTGTCAGTGTGATAGATGAGAGCACATTTATTCACCAACTGCATGTAGTTGTCTGTCAAAGGTTTTCTCTGAATGAATCTTAGGATTTTTTCCTCAGTTAACTGAAGATTGTTATTATTATTATTACTACTACTACTACTACTACTACTATTTGTATTAAAATGCAAGACAATATGAATGGCTCAAGCCACTAGACTGATCCTGAACACAAATTTATCTGTATTAGCAAAACTCTCAGCTTCATTGACATTGCTTACATTTGGAAAATCTCTGTCTTGAATAGTAGTTTGTAGGAACTTTTTCCAAGTGGGGCTGAAGTGAAACTCAGATACACACCCTTAGCTTGGGGGTAGATTTCACTATTAGTGTTAAGGGAAAACACCCAGTTCAAACATTCTCTTTCTTTCTAAAAATAAAAAACAGTTTAAGAAACACAGACATACAGAATGAATAGCTTATTCTTGGCTGGTTGCAGCTCTGTAGTACATTTTCATGGTAGAGTTGAAAATAGTGCTTGGATGAAAAGGAGTCAATAATGGAAACCATGCAGGAGCTTTAGCACTACCAGCAGTGCCAGTAAGTGCTCTGCCCAGAGAACTCATAAGAACAACAGTCATGGGGAGAACTATGCACCTATTGGACTTGTTCACCAGAAAGATTACATGCAAAATATATAGCCTCAATTTCATCAGTTTAACTGTGTTTGAATGATCTGTGAATTTTAGGGATAATGTGTATTTACCATGCATCTCTATAGGACCCTTATAGCTTGTTTTTATTTGCAACATTATAGACGTTATAAGCGTTCACTTAGGTGTAGCATATTTAATTTTTAATGGGCTAATGCTTGTTCTTTCAGGAGCGTTTCTCTATATACAAAGCAATTACTTTATTAACAGTGCTTGTTTAGCTCACCTAACCAGAGCAGTCATCTTAAGTCTTTTCATATCATGCCAGCATTTTTATTAATGGAATAGGGTTGTTCCTGTCTTAAATGTCTTTTGCAAATGTTTCCAGGCAGAATAAGACTGTGAATAACATAGCGTTCAGCTATGACTTTTGAATAGATACTTATTTTCCTGTCTGATTTTTGATAAGGGAAATACAGTAGCCACCACATAGACCATGTTTATGTCAGTGCACTTGATTTTTGTCTAAGGTAACTAGACAATATTTGTGTTCTTGCAGGGAGGATTTGAAGTAGAAGTAGCAGATGGAGTCAGGAGTTCTCTTTGTTCACATTTCCAAAGCACTCCCCAAAGCTTTTATTATTATTATTATTATTATTATTATTAATTATTATTATTATTATTTTCTTTAGGATCATGCTGCAAAGCCTGGCTGAAATTTTGAATTCCATCTTATTTTCTTAACGTCATTCTGTGATGTGTTGTTGTTTGGATTTCTTCCACACTTCCCCTTCATGAGGGTATGTGTACCCACAGACATTCACACAACTGTATCAAACAGAGTACTTTGATTTAAATCTTCGTTAAACCCCAAACTGCACATCCTAATTCATGACTAGAGTCTTACATGCAACATCTGCTTTTCAGCTACTAGTTTCACAAAGGCATTTCATGAATCCTTATGGCAACTCATTCTTTACTGAATTAAATCAGTTTCACACAACCCTCAGGATAATGAAATTTACTAAAAATAAATGAATAAATAGCATAATTATTCTGTTTCTATATTTGCAAAAACCGGGAATGACTCTCATTTTGGTCAAGCCCAAAACCATAACAATTCTCCTATAACATCAAAGGAACTGTCTTTATGTCAAACTGCTGTAAGCTAATAAAGAATTTGGCCAGGCCATTTTATACTGCATGGGAAATATATTATTTGCGATTAAGCTTCACAACCTCTTTTCTACCATACACCCCTGCTTCATCTAAGTCCCTGCCAGGATGCAGTAGAACATGACTAACGTACATTATATATTTGTTTATTCCTCTCCTTCCTTGGCAATAATCATGTGCAGTGACCAGTGGAGTATTTAGAATATACCCTATATAGTTACAATGGTCAAGGTAAGGTCAAAGATCCGAAGATTGCTTTTGCAGCAGGAGGTGGTGAGGTTTGTTTTAAGTCTTTGTTCCCGTGGGAATTTATTTGCTACTTTGGGTCAACTCTGAGGGAACTCTGTCTCTTGCACTGACACACTTGCAGATGTTTTACCAAAGCAGCTGCTCTGGCTAGGAATATTTTAATGTGACCATTTTATATGCTTTCCTCTCAGGATACGCAAGTGGGCTTGCATTGCCTTTACCTTTCCCCCATTCACAGAAAACAAAATCTTACTTATTTTTGCTCTTTCCACCTTTAGACTGAACCTAAATCCTTCAAGCTATATCAGTGGGAATGTTTTTATTTAACATTGCACTGTATTAAAAGCGGCTCCTATAAAGTACTACTGTTTTCTATCTCATTAATAGAGAAGATGTTCTCAGAAGGCACCACTTGGAGTTTTACAATTGCTGTAAAGTAACCATCCAAAGGCATTAAAAGATGAGGGACATAAAAATATTTCACAGTGGGAAATCTGGGAAAAGGGAAGCAAACAATGCAGAAAAACTGAAGTATACAGGAAAAATCCAGCATAATGGAAGAAACACATTGAAAAAAAAGGTTACTTAAAAATAGAAGAACATTTCACATTTGAAAAGTAAGGCAACTGTGATAAAATCTCATTAAAAAAAAAATTTAAAATATAAATACAAGCTACAGAACTTGAACAAAAAAGATGGCTGAATGGTCAACTTGCTGACTTTACTCACTATAAGTATTGTTATTTCAAAGTAGCATTGAACAGTGCTGCAGTCTAGCTTAGATGGAAGATTATAAAGGGTTTGATCACTACCTGCCACACAGAAGAACATTATTTTCCAGCAGACTAGGCCAAGGGTCTCATTTTAACAAGAAGACTTGCATAACTTTGAACATGCTTAATTTTTATAGCAACACATTCCCTTCAAATTAGATTAATTATCGCAGTGTTTTACCTTAAAAAGCTGTGATGAGATTCTGTAATTAAAAAAACTAATAATAAAAAATATTATAAGAAAAAAAAAGATGTTGTTGCTTCAGGTATAGCAGATTTCTTTCATTTTCTTCCACATTGAAACATTTCAGAACAATGGGCTCTGAAAACAACTTTTTCTGTTGACTCCTTTGCATTCTACCTTCATTTGTAGAGGCTCACAAGCAGCCATAATAACAGCCTCAAATAAATCTTTCAAAACACACCGCTTCTGAAGTATAAAAGAGATATGTCTCCATTTCTCTCTTATATGTATTTTCTCAAACCTTTTATTTTTCACAAAGGGATGCAGAGGTGACCTGACACAAACAATTTTTCTTGACAGAGTAATCAAAATTACCCTGCCTGAGTAAAGCTGAGAACTCTTTTCCTGAGTGCTACCTGGGAACATAAAGGCATATATTTTGTTTGTGTCTTTAGGAAACATAAGGACTACAGTGTAAAATAAGATAGATAATTATATTTACAGCTAGAGTCTTATCAGTCTTCTGATCTTTAAGAGAGGGATATCTTCCGTCTCACATGGAGACCCATTGACTTCATTGAATGTAACCATGAGGGTTTTGAGGATTATAATCGTAATGGGAACAGAGGTGATAATCTGTCATACCCGAGACACCTCAACACCTATCTTCTACCTCAAAAGGTAGCATACTCCCCAGGTTTTGACACCCTCCATGTGTAGAAGAATCTCTGTGATGTAGAGGATTTGCTGTCATCTGCTTTATTACGTTCTTATTACTAGGTAAAGACGTAAATACTCTGAACTGCACATTTCTACCAGATTGCAGACAAAGAAAGTGGAACTCGGCACAAGAGGGACAGATAGGCACTTCTGAGGGAATGTGACTATTACAAATGTTTATACTAAAGAAAAAAAAATCAACCAATGAAAATCCCCTTTACAGAGAAAAACCTCTCACATTTCTTGGCAGATTCTTGTCAGAATTCATGTTGCACCGTCCTCTCCCTCTCCCAATCCCTACCCCCCATCCTGGTCATCCACATTATCCTCAGGTCATCCAAACCTGTCTGGAGCTGCATACCTGTGTTTTCTTTGTATGGAAACCAAGGATGGGAGGGAAGAACAATCAGGTCTTAGCAAGGGCAAGGCATGCACTTGAGATGGGGATCAGACAAAGTCTAGACAGATTCCATAGCTTTTTTGTTGTTGTTGTTCTTCCCAGATCCTTTAATACTAACCATTTGGTCTTTATAAAACATCCAAAATGTGTATGTATTCATATTCCTTGTGTGAAACATAAAAAAAAAAAAATCTGCTGCAGTCTGCTATTCTGTTCTGAGTTTGTTATTGTAATATATGCAACGTCTTCTCCTGTTTCTTATATTATTTAAATATGTACATTAAAAACATTCAAAAAGACTAATTGGAAAAATACACGTCTGTAAAAATGGTTTTAACTCATTTGAGGGAAGACTGGGAGTTATTCAATGTGTACTTATTTATAAGAAATCAGTAAATGAAGGACTTTCAGATGGTGACTCTCTCTTTCACATCCGTTGTTGCCTTATATAAATTGTCTTGTACTTTCCAAGGGACAGAAGTTCCTACAGCTGCACTCATGCAGTGTGACGGGAGTCTCTGTGCCATACACAACCACTGCTGGCCACCTTCCCTGCACAAATCAGACAACAGCTCCATGGTAATGTGAAAGGTAGTAAAGTTGATCAGCAGAACTTTGATCAGCTGTTCTAACAATGCCGCTTTAAATGTTATACTATTAAACCAGTTATATATTAAAAAAAAAAAAAAAAAAAAAAGCTCTATGAGGATAAGCCTGGAAGATAATGGAGATAATGGCTTGAATAATGGGTCAATAGTTCCAGAGATTTTGAGAGACATGAGTGTAAGTCTGGAATTTATGCACATTCCTGGTATTTTCCCATCTCATTGGCACAGTAAAGCTTCTTAAATAATATGGAGTGGGAGAAATCAGCCACACCAGATGATTCATGTATGCTTCTGCCTCCACTCAGTTCCTATTTTAAACAACATCTCATTGAAGTTTATAATCAAATACTTACACATTCTCCTTTATGGTATTGGTAAGCAATGGTCCCTTTGTCTACAGTCTGTCTCATAAATATAAAGTCAACTGTTATTTCAAGTTGTATTAGATCTAGGTATAGAAGACCTTTGTTAACCTAAATAGTTTAAAATTTGCCTAGTTATAACTAATTTTCTTAGAACTCTGCAGTTAAATTTACATTGGCAAATTCACAGATTGCTCTTTGCCAAGAGAAATTTCATATGAAAAAAGACGTTTCACATCCACAGAGCTGATGAGTATGTCTGATAAAAAGATTGAATAATATGCTATCCGTAAAATATATACATTATTACTCTGTGAGTAGTAGTAAAGTTTAGGTAGCTTTTGCAGCAAATATCCTTGGGAAATTGGAGGTGCAGAATCTTTTTTTTTTTCTAGTCATTTGTTCTTTAATCTTGTTCTCTCTCTGAACAACAAAGACACCAAAAGGTAGCTGTTTTGGATTTAGTTCTCTTTTGAATTTTCCATCTTAAAAAGTATCACACTTATCAAAATCACTGATTTGAATTTGAGAAAGCTGACTTTCCCAACCTTTTTATATTTTGTTAGAGTCATACAGAACTGTGTTATTGTAGAAATTGTGTAATTGTAGAAATTCAAAAGGATACATATGAGAGATTCCCCTTCTCCCCCAAATATATAGAAAATAGGAAAAATGAAGGGTTATCAATTAAATCTGTGCCAAGCCCAACATAAGAGCTAAGAGAGATTCTACCATCCTTCTCTATGTGGATTTTTTTTTTTTGACAAAAATAGAAGTATCAGTGTACCATCCTTACCCTGAAAGTTTCACATAGCTTTGCAGCATCTAAAAGGCAGTTAGAAAGATGTTGATCTGCTATATCTTTTGAATTTCTAGTTTTTACAAAGTTTATTTACATCTGAAGTGTAGATTGGAAGCAAAACTGATTCAAAAATGGGATTTGAAAATAGTTGCAAGTTTGTATAATACCGTGGGAATACAATGTCAGGCAGACTGTACACAGGATGTCTGGCGTACATGTGAGGAGCCAACCTGGTTGGTCACTTGCAACATCTGCCATACGTTTGGATGGTTTATACCCGGTAAGCTCAGCCAAAATGCAGCACACTGACCAGTGGTGCTCAGGATGACTATGCTGTGTGTTTCTGATAGATCTGGCAATAACCACCAGAACATCTGCAGTGCCCACTCCTGTGTGATTTCTGAATGTCAAACAGTCTAATTAGAATCATTATTATGAATGCTGTGTCAAGTCTTTAAATATCTTGGTCAAACATATTTCATCTAACAGGACTGGTAAGGGGCTAGCATACCATTACTGTCATCAGTCCGTAGATTGACATGTCTCGGTCTTGAGTTGGAGATAGCTCTGACTTTATAGAGCTTTAACTGTCTTTCTCAGACTTCTTCCAGGTACTGTTCCACAAAGGCTTGTTAAGAAAGTAGGGCAGTTACCAGATAATCAGGAAATTCATCAAATTCATCCCATTATGAAAGAGTTTTTTTCATCATAATGCCCTCTTGAACTGCTCCAGTTTTATCTTTATGTAGACAGAAAAATAGCCCATCAGAGCTCTGAGGTTTATATTATCTGGCTATTTGTGAACTATAGAAATGACTACCACTGTTCAAATATATATAATTTAATTAGCATTTCATGAAATAGGCTTATCATTTCCATAGAACACACATTACTTTTACAGTCAAATAAAGTGCTAATAGCATTTGTTCAAATATCAGTGACTAATTCGATTATCATTTCAGATTTTGGCTAAATGTGAATTTGGTTATTATAAAGTTTATTAATATATATTAATTTTTCAGTCAGTTATTGTGGACCATATATGACATTCTTTACATTCTTTTTTTTTTTTTTTTTGGTAGCCGCAGGGTTAGGAATTCTTTTTATTTATTTATTTATTTATCTATCTATTTATTTATGTATTTAGTAAGTGGGTCCCTCTGGTACACTTGAGATATATTGAAGAACTCCAGTAATGTATATAATTGTTAACTGTGCTATTATGCTTGAATAACTGAATGGTACTCTTAATTCTATTAAAACATTCACAGTTTTAACTGAAATACAGTTTACGTAATAGATGCAGTTCACTTATCTACCTCATTCAAGTGTTTGCATCATACCTTTGTAATTTCTCATTAGCTAGCATGTCTGCCTTCTGCCACAAACTGACTTACTTTCCTGCCATCTGTTACAAACCCAATTTAATTATCAGTCACTATTACAAACGCAACAACAAATATTTTATACACCAGGGGTCTGCCCTTTCCCCATTGTCAGAATTATTGTGAGGTAATGTTTTCAAGTATAGCTTTCACAACAGATTAGTTTAAAAGATCTATTTCTATATGCATCAGCTTTTAAATAATATTAGATTCTAGATCTAGTAAGATTATTTAGTAATTCAAATGAAATCATATTTTCAAAAAGATTTACCTGTCTAATATTTTTACGTGGATATTTTCAAAATAAAACATTTTTTCAGAGTATTTCTACAATTTTAAGTCAGAGATAATTGCATTTATTCAAGATATTACATGTGTTACAACATTGTGAGTTATGAGAACCATCTGAACTAGAAAATCAAAAAGAAATGAGAGATCAATTTAAAAATGGGTAATTGTTACTAAATTAACAGGAAATTAACTAAAACTCAACAGTAAATATATAAGGGGAAAAATAAAGTATATGAAGAACTAAATAATCAATATATTTAGTGGGAAAACAATCTCAAACTGTATTCTAATCTCAATTAATTGAATATCAATACTAACATTCAAGAACAAAAATCTGAGCCGCATAGAAAGAATCCCCACAGTATATTTGTAGCACAGTAAATTTATATCATAATGCTGTTAAAATGGTTATTTTAAAATATACTAGCAACAATTTACAAAACATTTTAAACCTATATTATTATAGACATTGTATTTTAAGGTAAGAATTGCTCATCTTTTTTTCCACAGAATATTAGTTAGGAATGTGAGGTTTAATATGTAAATCGTGTTGCCTTTGTATTGTAATTATTTTTGTCATGTTACAATGTGCAAAATGGGAGTGTGGCATGGATTTCAACTTGCATTTTTTAACCTGTTTTTCCACTAAAAAATGGAAGAATTAACATTCTCCTCTATTTAGAGAATGATTTAGTTTGATAAGAAAAATACTGAGTTAAATGTTTCATAAAAACTCTTATCCTTTCAGATTGTTCAGGACTCTCATATTTTATAGAGATTAAGTTCCCAAATGTCCTGAATTTTCTGAATGTTTTCTTTTAGTCAATGTACAAAACTATCAGAAGACTATAGCTGTAAGACCTGTTTTTTTGTTTGTTTTTTTCCTGTGAGAAAATAGGTCTTCAACACTTTTAAAGAGTAATTGAAAAAAAAATCTGTTAGTTTATTAAAAATAAAAACAAAATCCAATAAAATAATTTGGAAAGTTGTCACACACACAAAAAAATCTACCTATCTATTGGATAACTTGTTTATGAATGGAATTAGGAACTAGCAGAAAATGCAATTTTAAAAAATCACATAAAATGCATGGGAAAAGGATAAAATTGTTACACTCCTTACATGAATATCTTTATGATTGCTTGTTGTCCAGATTAGCTTCATTTTTTTCACACATCAACCTCTATTAGATCTAAATATTATTTTCTCAAAATAATTTCCAGAATTGATTTGAGTATTGTGCTTAATTTCACAGAATGCATCCTTGTTTCTGATTGCTATTACTAACAAGTGTCCTTTAATCTTACTTCCTCAAACAGTTCTCAATATACAGGAGGACTTTCAGTGATATACCTGATTCATAACATTGACATTGTCTTTTAGACCCTGCATTGTTGTTTGTCACTTGACCAAACTTTATTTGTTATCAGATGTGCTTTATTAGCTTTCTATAGAATAGAATAGAATAGAATAGAATAGAATAGAATAGAATAGAATAGAATAGAATAGAATAGAATAGAATAGAATAGAATAGAATAGAATAATAGAATAATAGAATAATAGAATAATAGAATAATAGAATAATAGAATAATAGAATAATAATAGAATAGAATAATAGAATAGAACAGAACAGGAATAGGAATATTTCAGTTGGAAGTGACCTTCAAAGATCATCTCGTGCAATTGCATGACTATTTCAGGGATAACCAACAGTTAAAACATATTAATGAGGGCATTGTCCAACTGCCTCTTGAACACTGAGAAAAGGTTTTCTTTCTGGATCCTTGTCCAGGTAAATGTGTTGTCTTGGCCTCATTCAAAATTCTGGTAGACCTTCCTCTGTGATGTTCATAATCCTGCACTAAACTGGTTCAGATGTGAACACTAGCAGAGATTGTAAAGTATCATGTTGATACGGTGGACAAAAAGTGAAAGGAGGAATGTGAACTCAATATAAAGAAGGAGATTGGAGAATATGGTTGGATGTCAGTGGTTGAGGGAAGAGAGAAGTTGACCAGACAGGGATCCAGGACAGGTGTTAGGATAGCAAGAGGCACAAGCAGCTAGACAGGACTGGGAACAGTGACTGTGTTGGAGGACTCTACTAATGTCAAAGCAAGAGGCCTGGGGCTGAAGGTTGTTGTGGGAGGAAAGCAGACATTGGTTATTAGTACTGACAACCAGTATAGCATTTTATCAAAAGTGAATGAAATCTCCTGATGGTCCCTGTTACTGTGTTCTGGTAGAACATGGCAGAATTCCTTTCAGATGAAACTGAGATGCACTACAGATTCTCAGTCACTCTGCTCCCTTCTATGCACCACTAAGACTTTTGGCTGAGTAGACTATCTGTGGCCTTTAAGCCTAAGAAGCAACGTGGCTTGTATTCACATTCTTAGACTTAGCCTCAAGACTCTTTGTATTCACTATGCTGAACACTTGGCCTGGGTATTCTCTGGACTTCAAGTGACTTTAAGTCTTAGTAATTGCTTTTGTGTGATAACAAGAAATAATGTGATAGTTGGGGTATGGCCTGCCATAATTATAGTTTTGCAGATCCACATGAAAATGTATGATGCAATACATAGCACTAGGAAGTGTATACGAGGACAAGGTCTACAGAGATATGTGGATTGTCCTGGGCAGGGATAGCTAAACCTGGAACGTGCTCTATGCTGCACTGCTCTATCACTTCTACCTGGGTTTCCTCTGGGATAAAGATAGCTGGAACATCTTTGACAGCAAAGAGAAGGAGCTGTCACAGGTCCAATACAAATAAACGGGGGATCAGATCTGGAAGCAGCTATCAGATCTCGAAGAGAGCAAAGATGCAAAGGTTTTTGTTTGTTTGTTTTGTTTTTTAATGCATTTTTTCCACATTTATGTTTCATTGTTCACCTCTTCATTCATGTATTGACAACCTTGTCTTTCAATATTTGAGATTGCTCCTATTGGCAAGTTCAAGAGAGGAACAAAAAAGACCTGGTGTCCACTGAGTATGAACTGCATTCCTATCTCTAATCCAGAAAAGGGAAAAAATACTAGTGGTGTGATTGATGTTACGAAAATCCTATTCCACGTAGGACATTCCTAGATAACTCTGTCAGAATATAAAACTTCATAACAACTGATATGGATATTAACTGATTTTTATTGAATTATTCAACTGACATAAATATTTCTGTGATCAGCATTTCAGCAAATAATACCCTTTAACCTACATTTGACTGATGTTGAGATTTGCAAACTTATCCTTCATCATCATTTGACATATTTGTAAATGTCAAAGAAATGTACAAATAATTCAAGAAGTGGACTGTTTGGACAATACTCTCAAAAACATTATCAGATTATTTTTTTTATTTATTTTTTTTTTTGGGGGGGGGGGGGGCGGCGTGGTGGTGGTGGTATTCCTTTGGGGGCCAAGGAGTTGGACTCAATGATCCCTGTGGGTCCCTTCCAACTCAGATATTATGTGATTCTATGATTCTAAATAGGTGGCA
This sequence comes from Anser brachyrhynchus, assembly GCF_964034855.1. NCBI lineage: Eukaryota > Metazoa > Chordata > Aves > Anseriformes > Anatidae > Anser > Anser brachyrhynchus. Next base: position 113,816,812 of record NC_137696.1, on the reverse strand, counting down.
TATTAAAAAGTAGTGTGAGGCAGAGAGGTGATCAGACTTCAATTGCCAATATTCAAGGTTTTTTTGAGGCACTTTAAAATCCAGTGCAAGTCCTACATGCTCTGGACAAACTACTCTGGAATGTAGAGTTGGAAAGGACACCTCTTCCTTTAGACAGAAAAAGCTTTTCTTTTGTATATGAATTTCACATCTTGTCTGACCTGATTTCTATATTTGACAACAGTTTGGTTTGAGCTCTGAGGGAGATGCATTTCGAAAGGAGAAAAAAGCTCTGTTTGCAGCTGTTTCAAACCGCATGAACAGATTTCAGCCACCTTAGCTATTCCACTGGCAAATCTACATTTCATTCATAGAACTTCCACTGAGAATATTGATTGCAATTTCTAATACAGGCCTTGAAATATCTATGTGTTACACCATCTGGCCTTTATTTGTAGGTTTGCATAATAAAATAATTTTGAAGACCACAAAGTACAACTAGAATTACTCATTTATATATTTTTAATTTTAAACTTTAGTACATTTTTTTTTTTGGCTTAAATAGCTTTTTGGCAAAATTGCAGTATTTTTGTAAGTGATGACGTTGCCTGTTGCAAACTGGCTGTGCAGTGCTGACACCAGCAAGTCCAAATGCCAGCCAATACTATAAACAGCAGTAGCCCTGGGACAAGGATAGTAAATGAGCATACATCTAATTAAAGTTCTCTGATAGGATTAATCAGTTGACATTTTGCCACATAAATCAATAGCTGGATTTCTCCACCACCAAAAACCTTCCTTTTTGCTGAGGAAGCTATTCACCCTTAGCTAGAAAGTCAATGTTTGAGGCAGATGATTGATTTGCCCTACATTTTATGCATTCAGATTCAAAATACAAACAACAGATGGCTTTCTCAACAGTCCTAAACCTAGATTTGATTGGTATAATCCACTCAGCACTGCTGGAATTCAAACCCTGTAAACTTATAATGACCTATGGATTTCTCTTCTATTCCATCTCAAACATAACCTGTCCCATTTAGCAGGTACAATATCAAATGATTTAGACTTCCAAAAGGAGTACTGTAAGACAAGGACTACTCTGTCACTGTTAATAGCTGCCACAGCATTGAAGCAATGGGCAAAATAACTTCTCACTGGGCAGCACCTCATTAGGAGTGACCAGAAGAAACCAGGCTGCTCCCCAGATTACAGCCTTCACCAGTTGGACCCTCCAATTAGTGCATATTACTCAGAGCTGTTACTAGTTTGAATAGAAACTCTTGGGCTGGGCCTGAGAGGATTTGTCTTTTAATTAGGTAATTATAAATCCCTAATTATGGGCTCATAATCTTTCTAATATCTCTTCTTAACTTTGGCGCCAACTAGACCAGATGACTTGGACTTAGCCTCATCCTTGAGGAAAACGAGATTTTTTCTTCCAGAGATAAGAGTTGTTTTCTGTAGATCATGTGTGACTGGGTGTAAAGATTACTAGTGTTTCTTAAGCTGCTTAGACAAGACATTAAGGTGCTTTATATATGTATATATGTATGTATATATAGTAAATAATGAATAAATTCAAAGATGCTTTCTACAGCTGGATCTGCATCTGTAGACGAGCAATAACAAAACACGTAAGAACACTAGCATACATGCATTATAACTGTTATATTACACTTTTTTTTTTCCCATGGTAGGATGTAGAATTACACAAAGTTCAATAAAATTGATTGTAAACAAGAGGAAAATGGTCACTTTTTATCTACAATTCAAATAGCCTTCTATTTCCTTAGTGAGAGCTGGCACTGGTAAAAGATGTTACAAGACTGTTACACTTCCTCAGTGAAACTTTATTTACTCACAAGATCGGTTTAACTTCAAGAGTTACTTAAATCCAGAACTACATCAGAGAAAATAAAATAAATAAATAAATGAATTTAAGAATTTAAGAAAGAAAGAAAGAAAGAAAAAGAAAAACAAATTCACCTCAAAACTCAAAATGCAATTTAAGGAATATCAAACATATTTGAAAATCTGAGTCAAGTTCCAAGAATAACCATGGAAACAGAAAGGTAAGAGAGATTTTTAAAATAATATTGAGTATTACTCCTTAGAAAAAGTAACCTAAATTAAAAAGAAAACATGGTAAACAATTAGGCTAAGTAATCCCACATTAAATGAATCATATTGTTGGTTAACAAGAACTGTATGACTTTGATATGTGTTTGTTTTTCTGCTTAGATTTTTTCTTCCATCAATAACTGAAAACCCCAGAATTTGGTTCCATGAATACTTTCTGGTGCAACTTCTTCTGTAGCATACAGTAACTTCAGACTACAAATTTATAGATATAGATCTGATACATAAAGGGCTTTGTGTCAATCTCTGTGGTTAATCTGAGGCCCTTACTGTTTACAGCATTAATATACATCAGGAGATGATGCTTTTTAATTGTTCTCTCAAAAACACTGAAGAAGTGTTTTCAAATGCTGAGGACAAATAGGCAAAACAGATTTTGGAGTCATCTCCAAAAGAAAGCTGGAGCATTGGATGTGAAATCCACATACAAGACATGGAGAAAAGAAAAAGATATATTCAAGAGAGAAGGTGGTATGATTTAGCACACATTTTCCTCCACACAGATCTCCAATAAATTCTTGTCTTGGGAAAGAAATTTTTCAGTCTTCCATTCTTTTTGTGTTGGGTTCTGGTTATTGTGTGGGTTGAATAGCAAATATTTGGTAGTTCTGGGCCTACTGAAACTATTTGAAAACATAGTGGTTGGAGTAGGAATCGGGTGTCATGAATTGTGTGGAATTTATTTATTCTAAATCAGCTGTGCACTTTGAAATTGGTAAATCCAGTTCTTGACAAATATTACACTTTTACAATTATTTTTGAACTATGAGATGGAAATGCAGAGTTAAGGTCAATAAATAAAATCAAAATACTGCAGAATTAATTGCATACACCTCATCTAAATCACCGGGAAAGAAAAATGGAAAGACATGGAGATATTCCTAATGAGGGGTCAAATTTGTCTTTGCATCTCCCTGAGGATTCAACTGAATGCACAGAAATAAATTTGAAAGCAAATTCTACTTATAAAACCTCCATTGTATTGATGCATGCATCAGTTATTCTTATGAATAAGGATGGTATGCTATAGTTGTTTCACAGATAACCTAAGAAAATTTATAGCTCCCAAATGAATCAATTTTGGGAATAAGAATTTTTAAATGGTTAAAACTCATTTTTAATTAGGCTTGAGACAGAATTTTGGGTGCATGAATTCATGAAAACACTATCATTGCCACATATCCAGCTTTTTGAAACAGTCTGTAAAGAAATATTATGAACAGAAAGGTAAACAGAAGATACCTTTTTTTCCCTAGAATAATCTACATTGCAAGGTACACTTTGGGACACCGCTTACAAAAATCTATATTGCACTTATCCTTTTTTTTTTTTTAATACCTCTTAATGTTTTAATGTTTAAGATGAGCATTTTATTCTTCACCATTCTTAGAGGAACTCTAACACAGAACAATGATGTGTAAGGGGCAGTCCACAGGCCTCATTTTGTAATTATGTCCATTTTGATATGAGTAGTGTGACATGAAGAATTATTTTAGACCCTTCTCTATAACACTTTTTCCTTTTTCTGTAATTTGAAAATAGAAATGTTTTATAAATATGTGGTTTAAATAAGTGGGTCAGATTATCCAGTGACAAAATTCATCTGTAGCCTTCAGACGTGTCTTGATAACCAGTTTATGATAGCCAAGAAGCTGGCCCACATTTAGATTAAATATATACAACAGTTCTCACCAGTTTTCTCAATCTGTTATGTACAAGGTTGTTTCCTAATCATTTCAGTTGGGGGGGGGGGGGGGGGGGGGGGAGTCTGCCTTCTCCCCCATCCCCCCTTCCCCTCCTCCCCCTTTTTTTTTTTTAATCAGTTTTGGACACACTTTCCTCCCTGGTTAACCTAGCTCTGACTAGGATGAAAAAGGCATTGTCCTCTGCTGGAAGAGTTATGTGATGAGGAAACCACATTTGCAGGAGACAAGCTTGTGGTCAATTTTCTCCCTGTGTACAGAGCAAAGAAAAGGCTTTTTGTAAAGAAGAATTTAAAATAGGGTTTTCATGAATCATTGTTTGCTGGACATACCAGGGAAGTCTAAATTAAGGAAGACATCTTTTCACTTAGTTAGGGAAAGCCACAGTTCATAATTCTTTCAAAAACACACAATGGCAAACTTTGTATTATTTAGATACTGAAAGCCAAACCAGATTAGATTAAAAGCTGGCTAGCTATATTTTATAATTTTCTAGGAAGTTTGTTTTATGAGAATTGGAGGGGAAAAAACTTAACTGCAGTAGAACTGATCCGGAATTTCTGACTATATGGATACTCACTCGAAAATGTCAATATGCAAAAACTAACTTTTTATAGGAAAGAGAAAGTTTGGAACAAAAACCCCTTGAAATACTTCACAGTATCAAAAGAAGTTTCAGGTTTTATTTGAATTAGACAAAAACTTAACAGATCAAGAGCCTGGCTGATGTCCCATAGTCTTGAGGCATAGGAAAACAGGCTTCCAGTACAAAACATGTATGACAAGAAACATGAACAGAGATCTGTTATATTGCCAGTGAATGTCCTAGTGAGAGGGTTATATATTCTTGCCAAAACAATGCTATTTTTACAAGCTTTATCAGCTCCCAACAGGAGAAAAATACAGGTGCTACTTAACAGGCTGGTGATGGGACACACCTGAATTATGCAAGTCTGAGAAGTAATTCTCTGCACCAAGTGGGGCAGAACAGTAACTTTCTCTCTGTTTTTTCATAAAAAGAGAGGGAGGTAACCTCATGAGTCAAATTATCATCAACATTAATTATTAATAATTAATCTGAAATTATTAACTATTTATATCTTTAAACTATAATAGCATGTTAGTTTAAATCTTCCTACAATAAACTGTTCTACGAACATTTATGCCATTTTGTTTATCTAGGAAATAGTTTATTACTTTGGTTACGCTGTGAAATTTGTAATACAAGAAAGGTGAACATAGGTGAGTGAGGAAAATATGTTTACTAAAATTAACCCAAACTAAAACCAAGCTCCAAAGGATCTTATGTTTCATTTATGTCAAGATGTGGAAAGAAAAAATCCAGAGGGTCTTGGAGGAATGGATTATGTTACCAGATGAATTAAAAATTCTCAAATTAGGGATGTTTTAAATAGGAATCAATATTTTAGCAATGCAATCATAAGCCATAGAAATTTTTGAAACTGTGAAATAAAGCTAACCTTTTTAGTAATAGTAGTAGTATTAATAGTCTTCAACTTTATTGTTGTTTACTTACATTGTACTTCACAGTCATCATCTGGATGAGAGACAAGTATTCTGAAAGGACTGGAAGCACACACATCATCATTATTAAATTTTGATATTTCATTATAATTTTGATGAATTTATCCCTTATATTCAACCTTTAGTATTGTTCTTTGAATTGGTATAAAATTCAAGAAAAAAAATGTTACTAGCCTTTTACTTGAAGTCAGACAAAAATCTGTAGCTTGAGCCAAATTTTATTTTCTGTTCTGTTCATTCATGACTATAAATCAAAATTTGAAAAGATGTATATCCATGTGGATGAGAGACCAAGAAGTCATACTTGCAGCTTCATTACTCAACTGAAAATATTGTAATCCTTTATTTTTCCCTGAATGTTTTTATTTGGCAGAATACATCCTATATAGACAGTCCACTGACTGGGTCAAGTGCAAAAATTATACCGTATCCATGGTGCTGTTAGGGTGTAAAAGAAAAATAAAGGTTTGCAGAGAAAGTCAATCAAACAGTGCTACAGAAGGGGAAAAAATAAGGGCTTTGAGCAATATCCTTTTTAGGGTTCAAATAGAAACAATTTAAATACTTGCTGAGATTAACTATCTTAAACTGAACTGTGGTAATTAATTAGCTAGTTGGAGAGAAAAGGGCAGTTATTATCAGAGAAGAATATTAACAGAAAGAAGGTGATAAAAAACATCAGTTCTGTGAGCTACAGGAACAAACAAATGTTTATATACATTGTGGAAATAATAACTCTCCTCAGTCAAGTTTTAAAGATGTTATGAACTTCAATGCCATAAGTCATCTTCTGTGGATATTTTAAGCATTAAAGAAATGAAGAAAGAATAATTATTTTGAAAAGATTTTACTCCATATTCCTTCACTGACTGGCTTTGTGAGCTTGTTTGCATGCATAACTTCAGTTTCATAGGTGATTTTTGATCTATTAGCTAAAGGATGCTGCATTCAGGAATTCATGCATAAAGTCCACTGGATTTAAATAGTTAATTTTGTGTTGGGAGTACTTTTTGGTGTCTCTAGACAGGTAATGGCAAGAATTTTCTAATATAGAAACTAAGAAATTATCCTGAAAGATTATAAGATAAGGCTTTCATCATGTGGACTGAGCTGTTTACTAGGAAATCATGATTTTCTAAATTATTTGAGGAATTATGGTAAGCATTGGATTTTTCTGTGAAAACACTCAACAGCCAAACCACAAAAGCTCGCTTTAAATTCCACCAAAGTCAGTTCACAGCATGAAATCAAGTTTCAAGGTGGACCTAGATATAATCAGCATAATTAAAAGTTTAATTCATAAGCAAAGGGAAGAACATACTTTCATAACAAATAAAGGCCAGAGAAACCAAGATGAAGCAAGACAGAACTATATTCTCAATGCTACAGTCTTATTTCTACAGTTCTTTTCCTACTGGTTTATATCATCCAGCTCCTGGGAAATCAGGTGCTTCCTGCCAACTGAAGATCATTAACACTCTAAAAACAAACACATGGTTTTCTGTAGATCCTTATTAGCATAATATTAAGACTCTTGCTTTATAGGAAGACATTTTGATCTAACCTCAGACAGGCAGGAGTTTCACTGTGTTTGTTCGTTGTTTTTTAGATTAAATGTAACAAGAGTTTAGTTCATATCAGGTTGTAAAGAAATCAGGATAACGCTGAAAACAAGAAGAGAGGAAAAAATAAAGTTCATCTTTAAGTAACTTTGGACATCTGTAGTTGGAGAAGTTATTCTTCTATACACCCCAAGAACATAAATGCTTATAGTGTAAATGCTTACATTTATTAAAGTGAATGCCATTCTGAATTATTTTAAGAAGTAACCTTTAAGTTATGATGTCATGGTCTTAAGTCTGATTTGATTTCAGTGGCTTCAAATCAGCAACATACTTAAGCAATGGCCTAATTTTAAGCATATGAATAGTCCTATTGAAGTCAGTGAGATATTCACATATTAAAGATATGCTTCAGTGCTTTGCTGAATCAAAGCCTATGTGAGTAATATGCCACATATGTTTTTTCTTGTAATAACTCTGTTACATCACTTTACCTTTAGGTAGTAATTTCTCTACACACTGGAATTAATGTTTTCAGAAAGCTCTCTTAAAATTTTAAGATTTTGGCATTTTTAAAGCATATGCTGGTAAATTAGTAAGGCTTTTATTCTTTCCAGTGCTACATAATAGCAATAAAATCTAATAAAATATAATTCAATGTTTTGGCTACTGCATTAATTGAATAGTACAGCTGTTTCCATTGTGCAGCAAGGACTGAAAATATAATTAGAGACATGCTAACTTTTTTTTCAATGCCTCATATAAAAAAAAGAGATGAGCCTGAATAGTAATATCAGTTATCAAAGTAGTAAAAATCTTCTGAGTTGTTTAATAGTTAAACAGCTAAACACATCTATCACTCACCTCTCAAATCCTTAGATGTGTAGGTGGCCGTAAAAAGTTCAGAAAGTATCTGTATTTTCAAATGATTTTGTTGTCCTTCATCTGCAATTTATATGATGTCCTTGATGAAAGCATAAAACTACAGTATATCATAAACTGCAGGTTTTACACGTGCATCAGTCTCCCAGATCAGCTAAAAGAAGAAAGCTGGGTTGTAGTACAGTGGAACCTGAAGATGGAAACTGTGAAGAAGGAAACCTTGCTTCAGAAGTGTTTGACATTCTGTTTTGATCTCGGTTAACATCTGAGCAGAGCACAGTATTCTGGTCTTGGCAGGATATCTGGCCCCTTGAATCAGGATGGAGGAGTACTGCCAAGAACAGGTCATCCCAGCCTCAGTGCACTTCTCCAGCAGCTACACAGGAGGTGCAAACTCATCAGCTGGATGCAAATTAAATGCAGAATTTAGGTTTTTGACAACTTCCAACAGGATCTGCAGTAGGGTCAAAGCTTGGTTTTTCAAACAGGTAAGATATGCTATTTTCCTTGTAACTAACTTCCATATCAGTCAGAAACTCAGTATATTAAGATCTTCCCAAACAAGCCTCACTGTAAACTATTTATATATCAAGATATCCTACAGCAGTATTTATAAAAATAACTGAACTAGTGACATTAAGCTGAAAGGTAAGCAAAGGTGCTGAGTGTTAAACATATTAAGAGGGAGGGAAAATCTGTTAATCGTTTTATTAATGTTTTCTTTTCTGCAGAAATCCTTGAAAATGCTCGTAATTCTTTACAGCTGACAGGCTGCTGATTGTGCAGAAAGAAGAGGTTTTTGAGTCCCTTAACTCTAAGTCACAGTTGTTCCTTGTTTTGACTATTGGAGAATTAGTTCAATAACCTCCCAAATAGTGAGTGCCTATGCTCTTACAATATAAGTATAAGAAGGTCTGCATCTGAGAAAAATTATAGTCAAACAAATACTACATTGAAACACAAGTTTAATGAGTTACACTGGAGCTGTGTAAGAGACTGTCAAAGCCATTTTGCTCACATATGGATTTTTACAATGCTGTTACTTCACTTGTTTCAACAGATTTAGTTCTTATTTAAAGGATTCCCCTCTTTCCTACACACTAAGTGGCTCTCAAACATTCTCAGGCAGGAAGGGGCAGACAGGGTTGAGGCTTTGGGTCTGTGATCTTCTCTAACTGGTTACAATGCCCACAGTAAAGTCCATGAGGCTCATCTGTCCATGTTGTTTAGCACTAGTACTGTCTTGAGGACTGTCATTAAAACACCTTCATAAAACCTCCAGTGAGAAACCACTCACTTTTATGCACGTCTGATGCATGTCTCCAAGCAGAGTGAATATTCTCCAATTTGAACAGGCACATACCTGCTACAAGTCTTAGTGCTCAAATCCACCAACACATTTTACAGAATCACAGAACAGCTGAGGTTGGAAAGGACCTCTGGAGAGTCCAACCTCTCTGCCAAGCAGGGTCACCTACAGCACATTGCACAAGATCACATCCAGGAGGGTTTTGAATATCTACTGAAAAGAAGACTATTCCTGCAAGGCAGACGAAGCTTTCTTTAGCTAAGACAGACTATTCCCATGCCCTCGTTCACTATGTGCCTTTTCAAAACTCTTCAGAACATGTGGGGCACTAGGTTGTCCCTGTCAATTTCACTGTCCATACAGTACTATATTTGCCAGGTGGGAGTCAAGCATTTTGTAGGAAAGAGATATGTTTCAGACCACAAGTGAAGACAGAAGCATATTTCTTCTACAATAAAGAACAAAGTTTTCCAGGAATTCCAACTAAATTTTGAGGCTTTTTGTCTTTCCTAACCAGTGTCTCCTGCTTTAGTTGGCCAACAAGATGGAGCCTGACTAGCAGTTGGTGTCACATGACCTCCAAGTAACAACAGCTATTCACCATCTTGTGTGGTTCTACAGCTGTCCACCACTGAGTTTTCTCCCATTTCTCTTCTGCTTTTATCACTTTTTTCATATTTTCAAGACAAAAACGAGTAGGAGAATTCATCTATTCCTTCCCTCCAAGAGCCATTGCTTGACTGAAAAAGAGATGGTATCTAATATCCTCACAATAGGAAATAATTTGATAAATTTATATTTTCAAATATTTGGGGTCTTTTTAGATATATTTTTAAAGTTATATATATATATATATCTTGGTAAATATATCTCCAAATTTTTGGCATAAATGTTTTTGCTGAATTGCTAGACATGCTGAGGTTCCTGTATGAAAACATTTTTTCACAGACTAATATTTTATGCTGACAGAAGCATTCTGGAAGCTTTTATTTATTTATTTTTTCCTCAACAACAACAACAAAAACAACAAACAAACTTACAAATTAAAATGAAAATGCTGGTATCAAATTGTGTATATTGTTCAGTGTGAGCATGCTCTTCATGTTTACCTGAGGACAATGTTAAACTTCAATAGTGAATTGAGTTAAGAAAACTTTTTATTAGCAACATATAAGGTCAAGCAGTAGTTAGAAAAATAAGATTTAAATATTCAGTATCATATATATATATATACATTATACCAGAAAAAAAATGAATGTTTTCCAAAAAGCCTTTTTTTGCTACTTGAAGTATTATCACCTGGTGAATCTTAAATCTTGTATTCACTGTGATCTCCTTTGCACTCCTAAATTTCAGATAAATTACTGGGTTAATTCAGGTGACTGCCTTTATAAATTAAATCTCAGAATAGCAGGAACAAATAACAAAGTACAGAGCAGACAATTACATCAACATATAGGAATTATGGAGGGTTTGCCAGAAACACCAATCTCATGTGGAGACAGGAAGAATTACCGTGGGGTAATTCTGGCATTGGGAAGTATCCTGGCATTAGGAAGAATGAAAGAAGAAGTTCTTATTTCCAGCAAATAAGAGTGGAAGACTGAGTGTATATATATAAAATAATAATAATAAAATCTAATGTTAATCCAGGAGGGGTTCAAAATAATGATCAAAGCTGCCAGCAGTTCTCAGGCTAGTGGCTGCTTGGTGTTAGGACCATGCCATCATATCAGTCCTACACCTGTTTAACCCCCAACTCCCTTGTTATCCACATGCAATCTCCCTTTGCTGTTTGGAATTTGTTTGTTTTTATGGCTAATGGGCATGGGTAAAAGCCAAAGTGAAATTTAGTTTATGTTGGCATCTCTCTACTTCACAGTGAGAATGCAGAATCATTAATATTCCTCCCATGACCTTTCTCTATATGTAGCTACATCGAGTTCAGAGTGGTGTAGTTCTGGTGGCTCCAGATACGGAGTATGTTTTGTGATCCTTCTAGAACTATAGCAGTATGCAATGATGGCTAGAAATGACTGGTTTTGACTCTATTGAACTGATTTACCTTGTTTTTATAGCAGGGTAGTCAAAACTGGACTCCAGCTGAGATCTCATGTTTGCAGGATAAAGAGAAATTACCTCCTCTGTGTTACTTGTCACAACCTGTTAATTGTCAATAGCATCACATTTTTCACCTGGATTTAGTTTGTGATCCACTCTAACTTCCTTTCATCAATCCTTTTTTTGCTGCTTGTCATGTTGTTCTTGATTTTCTGTTTGCATATTCAATCTCTCAGATTTTTTGTCGTTGTTGCTGTGCTGCTTTTGGACCACATCTCCAATTTGTAGGGATCGGTTTGAGTGGCAGTCATGGTCTCCAGTGAGCTTCCCATTTTCTATGTGACTTACAAACAGGGTGGGTAGACTCTGTGCTGTCATTCATATGTTTAATGAAAGGATGGAATAGAAGAGGGTGCCACAGAAATATGTTGCTAATTTGTGAGAAAAATGTTGACAACTTCTCTTTGAGTATGTTTTTTTTGTGCATTTCTCATTGAGTGATTTGTTCAAGATATTATTTCCTTCTCTGGCTTAAGAGAATGTCATGCAAAGCAATGTCAAAAAAAAAAAAAAACAATTGGAATATGTAACTCTTTTCATTTTATCTAAGACATTTCCAAAAGGAATAGAAACCTGAAAACTTTATTTATTTATTTATTTATTTATTTATTTTCCCTCTTATTAGTCCCATTGCCATTTTTCTTCCTCCTTCTCAGTTTCATAATTCTTTTTTTTTTTTTTTTTTTTTTCTGCCTCAGGCTCAAACAGACATAATGCTAAACACAGTGAAGGAGAAAATGTGCACCATATCACAATATAATACTTCCGTAATGGACAAGAGCAGATGAATTCATCTGATTCATTCAAAAGTAACATTGAACTTAGGGTTAAATTCTGCTACCTTTAATCATAGTACTCCATACCTCAAGTACTACTATTGACTTCAGAGAGATGGGTGTCTTGCATGTTTTACAGCAGCCTTGAGCAAACTATAATGCAAAGAATCTTGAGTAAGTAACTTCTGTGTTTGTCCAGAGAAGTGTGCCTCTAAGTGTGTTTAAAGAGAAAGCAGACAAAGAAAAAATATGTTTGATGTAAAATCAGTGTTTCTTGATATTTAATAATACTTGCTTTTTAATTTTTGTTTTATTGTTGTTGTGGTTTAACCCGGCTGGCAGCTAAACACCACACAGCCGTTCGCTCACCCTCCCCCCTCCCTCTCTGGGATGGGGGGAGAGAAACGGGAAAGTGAAGCCTGTGAGTTGAGATAAAGACAGTTTATTAAGACAGGAAAATAATAATAACAATAATAATAATAATAGTGATAATGGTAATAGTATTAACAATAATAATGTGTAAGAAAACAAGTGATGCACAATGCAATTGCTCACCACCCGCTGACCGATGCCCAGCCTATTCCCGAGCAGCCGGCCCCCCCACCCCGGCCAGCCACCCCTATATATTGTTTAGCATGACGTCAGATGGTATGGAATACCCCTTTGGCCAGTTTGGGTCAGCTGTCCTGGGTCTGTCCCCTCCCAGCTCCTGCTGCACCCCCAGCCTGCTCGCTGGCAGGACAGAGCAAGAAGCCGAAAAGTCCTTGGCCTGGTGTAAACACTGCTCTGCAACAATTAAAACATCAGCATGTTATCAGCGCTCTTCTCATCCTAATCCAAAACATAGCACCCTACCAGCTACTATGAGCTACTTAACTCTGTCCTAACTGGAACCAGGACAGATATCCACCCCTTATTCCATACCATTTATGTCATGCTCAGGTTACACTCTGTCCAATACATTCTAATTAATCACCATTTTCATCTATGATATATAGCAATCATGGTAGTGATGACATACATTATTATATAATAATTAACATACTACAATTCAACTCATGAGCTATTCTCACCCAGTATCAAATCCCCTTGAGGTACACACCGGACCTCCCCATTCTTTTGCATTACCCACCAAGTGCATCCAGGTCCCTGAGCAAAAGCAATTCCACGAATGGGTTTGCCTTTTCCTGAGGCAGGAGTAGCCCAGACTGTTTTACCCAGCATGTTTCTTACGTGCACTACAGGAACTTTATCCCCTTCTACAGTGCGTAACAGGTTTGATTGGGCAGGTCCAGCTCGGTTGGCAGATCCCCTGGTATTGACTAACCAGGTGGCCTTTGCCAAATGTGTATCCCAATTTTTGAATGTCCCAGCACCCATTGCTTTCAGTGTAGTCTTCAACAGTCCATTGTATCGTTCAACTTTTCCAGAGGCTGGTGCATGATAGGGGATGTGATACACCCACTCAATACCATGTTCTTTGGCCCAAGTGTCTATAAGGTTGTTTCGGAAATGAGTCCCGTTGTCTGACTCAATTCTCTCTGGGGTGCCATGTCGCCATAAGACTTGCTTTTCAAGGCCCAGGATAGTGTTCCGGGCGGTGGCATGGGGCACAGGATATGTTTCCAGCCATCCGGTGGTTGCTTCCACCATTGTAAGTACGTGGCGCTTGCCGTTGCGGGTTTGAGGGAGTGTGATGTAATCAATCTGCCAGGCCTCTCCATATTTATATTTCAGCCATCGTCCTCCATACCAAAGAGGTTTTGACCGTTTGGCTTGCTTGATTGCAGCACATGTTTCACAGTCATGAATAACCTGTGCTATAGTGTCCATGGTCAGGTCCACCCCTCGATCACGAGCCCATCTGTAGGTTGCATCTCTACCTTGATGGCCTGAGGTGTCATGGGCCCATCGGGCTATAAATAATTCACCTTTATGTTGCCAGTCCAGGTCCACCTGAGCCACTTCAATCTTAGCAGCCTGATCCACCTGCTGGTTGTTTTGGTGTTCTTCAGTAGCCCGATTCTTGGGCACATGAGCATCTACATGGCGTACCTTTACAACCAGGTTCTCTACCCGGGCAGCAATATCTTGCCACAATGCCGCAGCCCAGATGGGCTTGCCCCTGCGCTGCCAGTTGTTCTGCTTCCATTGCTGTAACCACCCCCACAGGGCATTTGCTACCATCCATGAATCAGTATAGAGATAGAGAACTGGCCACTTTTCTCGTTCAGCAATATCTAAAGCCAGCTGAATGGCTTTTACTTCTGCAAACTGACTCGATTCACCTTCTCCCTCAGCAGCTTCTGCAACTCGTCGTGTAGGACTCCATACAGCAGCTTTCCATCTCCGATGCTTTCCCACAATACGACAGGACCCGTCAGTGAACAAGGCATATTTCTTCTCATTTTCCGGTAGCTTGTTGTACAGGGGGGCTTCTTCAGCACGAACCACCTCCTCCTCTGGTGATATCCCAAAGTATTTGCCTTCTGGCCAGTCCATAATCACCTCCAAGATTCCTGGGCGACTGGGGTTTCCTATTCGAGCCCGCTGAGTAATCAGTGCAACCCACTTGCTCCATGTAGCATCAGTTGCATGATGCGTAGAGGGGACCCTTCCTTTGAACATCCAGCCTAGTACCGGCAGTCGGGGTGCCAGGAGGAGCTGCGCTTCAGTACCGACCACTTCCGAAGCAGATCGAACTCCTTCATATGCTGCCAATATCTCCTTTTCAGTTGGAGTATAGCGGGCTTCAGATCCTCTGTATCCCCGACTCCAAAACCCCAGGGGTCGACCTTGAGTTTCCCCAGGTTCTTTCTGCCAGAGGCTCCAGGTGGGACCATTCTCTCCGGCTGCGGTGTAGAGCACATTCTTTACATCTGGTCCTGTTCGGACTGGCCCGAGGGCTACTGCATGAACTATTTCCTGCTTAATTTGTTCAAAGGCTTGTCGTTGCTCAGGGCCCCATTCAAAAGCATTCTTCTTACGGGTTACTTGGTAGAGCGGGTTTACAATCAGACTGTAATTTGGAATATGCATTCTCCAAAACCCCACGACACCTAGGAAAGTTTGTGTTTCTTTTTTGCTAGTTGGTGGAGACATAGCTGTTATTTTGTTGATCACATCCATTGGGATTTGACGGCGTCCATCTTGCCATTTTATTCCTAAAAACTGGATCTCTCGTGCAGGTCCTTTAACTTTATTCTGTTTTATGGCAAAACCGGCCTTCAGAAGGATTTGGACTATTTTCTTCCCTTTCTCGAAAACTTCTTCTGCAGTGTCACCCCACACAATGATGTCATCGATGTACTGCAGGTGTTCAGGAGCTTCCCCCTGCTCCAGCGCAGACTGGATCAGTCCATGGCAAATGGTAGGGCTGTGTTTCCACCCCTGGGGCAGCCGATTCCAAGTATATTGGACTCCCCTCCAAGTGAAAGCAAACTGTGGCCTGCACTGTGCTGCTAGAGGGATGGAGAAAAATGCATTAGCGATATCAATTGTGGCATACCACTTGGCTGCCTTTGATTCCAGTTCATACTGGAGTTCTAGCATGTCCGGCACTGCAGCACTCAGTGGTGGCGTGACTTCGTTCAGGCCACGATAGTCCACTGTTAGTCTCCACTCACCATTAGACTTTCGCACTGGCCATATGGGACTATTAAAAGGTGAATGAGTCTTGCTGATCACTCCTTGGCTCTCCAGTTGACGAATTAGCTTATGGATGGGACTCAGGGAGTCTCGGTTGGTGCGATATTGCCGCCGGTGCACAGTTGTGGTAGCGATCGGCACTTGCTGTTCTTCAACCCTCAGCAACCCCACAACAGAAGGGTCCTCTGAGAGACCAGGCAAGGTAGACAACTGTTTAATGTCCTCTGTCTCCAAAGCAGCTATGCCAAAAGCCCAGCGGAACCCTTTTGGGTCCTTGAAATATCCTCTTCTAAGATAGTCTATGCCAAGGATGCACGGAGCATCTGGGCCAGTCACAATACGGTGCTTTTGCCACTCATTACCAGTTAGACTCACTTCAGCCTCCAATACAGTTAACTGCTGGGATCCCCCCGTCACACCATAAATACAGATGGGCTCTGGCCCTTTATAGCTTGATGGCATTAGAGTACATTGTGCACCGGTGTCTACCAAAGCCTTATACTTCTGTGCGTCTGACGTGCCAGGCCATCGAATCCACACAGTCCAATAAACTCGATTGTCCCTTTCCTCCCCCTGGCTGGAGGCAGGGCCCCTCTAGTCCTGGTCAGAATCTTCATTTCTGTGTTTAAAGGACTGCCTGCTGGAAGTTGGAGCAGCAAACCTTTCAGAGAACTCCTTTTTCCCAATTGTTTTCCTTTGCAATTCACGTACCCGTGCCTCTAGGGTCGCAGTAGATTTTCCATCCCATTTTCTCATGTCCTCTCCATGGTCACGTAGGTAAAACCACAGGGTGGCGCGGTGTGTGTGCCCACCATATTGTCTTCCTTGCATAGATGAACGTTTACCCCTAATAGCTGAGACACTGGTTTGTACAGGTGGGGAGGAAAATAAACTCTCTTTAAGTTGGTGGATCTCTTCAGAAAGTTTCTCCAAGGTATTCTCTTTTAGCTGGTGGACACTAGTTCGTTCAGGTGAAGGGGAAGATAATCTTTCTTCAAGTTGGTGGATCTTTTCAGAAAGTTTCTCCAAAGCATTCTCTTTTAGCTGGTGGACACTGGTTCGTTCAGGTGAAGGGGAAGATAATCTTTCTTCAAGTTGGTGGATCTTTTCAGAAAGTTTCTCCAAAGCATTCTCTTTTAGCTGGTGGACACTGGTTCGTTCAGGTGAAGGGGAAGATAATCTTTCTTCAAGTTGGTGGATCTTTTCAGAAAGTTTCTCTAAAGCATTCTCTTTTAGCTGGTGGACACTGGTTCGTTCAGGTGGAGGGGAAGATAAATTCTCTTTAAGTTGGTGGACCTCTTCAGAGAGTTTCTCCACAGCTGAGACACAGGCCTTTAGGGAAGAGGAGAGATTTCCTTCGTACTGCCGGAGTATTTTAGTCACTTCATTCACTGTGGGATTCTCCTCCGTTTTCCAGGCTAGTATTGCCAATGAGTTGGCATATGATGATGGGGCACTCCGTACAAACTTCCGCCACATGGGTGGTGTACACTGGACTGCATCTGGATCTGCGGATGTTTGTGCGTCATCTAGGTCCTTATAAATTACTTCCCGTACGGCCAATTCCCTCAGGTACTGAATTCCCTTCTCCATGGTGGTCCATTTGCTTGGTAAACATACAAGTTCTTCCTTGAAGAGATACCTTTCCTTCACAGCTGACAGGAGACGCCTCCAGAGGCTGCGAGATTGTGCTCCATCTCCAATTGCTTTGTCAATGCATGCGTCCCTAGCAAGGGATCCCAGCCGCCTGGCTTCCTTGCCCTCCAATTCCACATAATTGGCTCCCGTGTCCCAGCACCGGAGCAGCCAGGTGACAAGCTGCTCGCCTATACAGCGACCAAAATCTTTTCGCACATCTCGTAGCTCACGCTGGTATAGAGTCCGGGTAATTACTGTTGATTTTTCGACATCCTCATCCTCATCTTCAGTCTTCTGCACCTTTGATGGCCGGTGTAGAGTTCGGGTAGTTACTGTTGATTTTCCGACATCCTCATCCTCATCTTCAGTCTCCTGCACCTTTGATGGCTGGTATGGAGTCCGGGTAGTTACTGTTGATTTTTCGCCATCCTCATCCTCATCTTCAGTCTCCTGCACCTTTGATGGCCCAGCCTCGTCTTCACTTCGCCCAGACTTAGCAGAAGACTGTCTGCGTTTTAAACGACCTGAGCCTCTATACCATTTTTTCACCTTGTCTACAGGGGCAACTTGCACTGCTACAGCTCGTTTCTCTGACCCAGCCACAGGGTCTGCCACAGGGGTTGGAATACCCTCTGCGGGGTCAACTTGCACTGCTACAGCTCGTTTCTCTGACCCAGACACAGGGTCTGCCACAGGGCTTGGAATACACTCTGCGGGGTCAACTTGCACTGCTACAGCTCGTTTCTCTGACCCAGACACAGGGTCTGCCACAGGGGTTGGGATACCCTCTGCGGGGTCAACTTGCACTGCTACAGCTCGTTTCTCTGACCCAGCCACAGGAGTGGGAGCAGCTGCACGAGCTGGGGCAGCTGCAGGAGCTGGGGCAGCTGCAGGAGCTGGAGCGGCTGCAGGGGCTGGAGCTGGAGCGGCTGCAGGAGCTGGAGCGGCTGCAGGAGCCGGAACGGCTGCAGGAGCTGGAGCTGGAGCGGCTGCAGGAGCTGGAGCGGCTGCAGGAGCTGGAGCTGGAGTAGCTGCAGGAGCTGGAGCTGGAGCGGCTGCAGGAGCTGGAGCGGCTGCAGGAGCTGGAACTGGAACGGCTGCAGGAGCTGGAGCTGGAGTAGCTGCAGGAGCTGGAACTGGAGCGGCTGCAGGAGCTGGAGCGGCTGCAGGAGCTGGAGCTGGAGTAGCTGCAGGAGCTGGAACTGGAGCGGCTGCAGGAGCTGGAGCTGGAGCTGGAGCGGCTGCAGGAGCTGGAGCTGGAGTAGCTGCAGGAGCTGGAACTGGAGCGGCTGCAGGAGCTGGAGCTGGAGTAGCTGCAGGAGCTGGAACTGGAGCGGCTGCAGGAGCTGCAGCTGGAGCGGCTGCAGGAGCTGGAGCTAGGTTGCTAATAACATCAATTGCAGCTCGATAGGCACAAGCCAGACCCCAGCACGCTACAGTGATTTGTGTCACTTTGGAACTGCCAGAGTCATGACACCTTTTTTTCAAGCATTCTGCCAGCTTTTTAGGATTTTGCAGTTGTTCAGGGGTGAATGTCCAAAACACTGGAGGTGACCACTGCTCTAGAAACCTGCCCATATCCTCCCACACTCCCTGCCACTCGCAACTATCCCGCCTCAAGACAGATCTCCGGATGAGATTCCTAAGTAGTTGTTTAACCCTCCACAAAATCTGAAGCGCATTCAGGAGACATAACAACAAGAGCAGGCTGGTCTGAGTATCCCAAGGATATTCAACATCTCGGAGAACCACCGTAACTAACTCGGGGGATAAGAGAGTGGTGGTGAAGGAGAAAGGGAGAGTGAACAGGTAGGGAAACATGTCTTCCCCTGTCCCCTTCACAGATTGGCTCCCTAACGAAAACAGGCAATAGGTGTAATTGCTAATAGTTTCCGAGATATGGGTTCCAAAGTATAGAGTCGACGTCAGTGCTGAGTACAAATACCAGGTTAAAGTCGTGACCAGATATTTCATCATTTCATAAGCCATTGTTACACCGCACAGTACCATAACAATCTTAAACCAGGGCCCGGAAAGGATAAACAGTGCAACAGGGAGCACATACAGAAAGTAACGCACCATAAAACTCAATTTGGAATACAGGTACAGCAGACTGGAGATTAAGGCAATCAACATCGTGACTAGCAACTATTAAGCAGGTCCAATACTTATACCAATTTTAGTTTAACACACTCTGGTCAGATTTGTCGATATCTCAACCCTTCGGGCCCCACGTTGGGCGCCAAAAAGACTGTTGTGGTTTAACCCGGCTGGCAGCTAAACACCACACAGCCGTTCGCTCACCCTCCCCCCTCCCTCTCTGGGATGGGGGGAGAGAAACGGGAAAGTGAAGCCTGTGAGTTGAGATAAAGACAGTTTATTAAGACAGGAAAATAATAATAACAATAATAATAATAATAGTGATAATGGTAATAGTATTAACAATAATAATGTGTAAGAAAACAAGTGATGCACAATGCAATTGCTCACCACCCGCTGACCGATGCCCAGCCTATTCCCGAGCAGCCGGCCCCCCCACCCCGGCCAGCCACCCCTATATATTGTTTAGCATGACGTCAGATGGTATGGAATACCCCTTTGGCCAGTTTGGGTCAGCTGTCCTGGGTCTGTCCCCTCCCAGCTCCTGCTGCACCCCCAGCCTGCTCGCTGGCAGGACAGAGCAAGAAGCCGAAAAGTCCTTGGCCTGGTGTAAACACTGCTCTGCAACAATTAAAACATCAGCATGTTATCAGCGCTCTTCTCATCCTAATCCAAAACATAGCACCCTACCAGCTACTATGAGCTACTTAACTCTGTCCTAACTGGAACCAGGACAATTGTATGGCATATTTGTATTATGTACAATATATCATGTTCAATATGGATTTACCTGTCTCAAAATTTAGCTCATTCCCGTCACATTGTCCCTGTTGAACGGCAAGAGGACGTCTATGTGATAAAAATTGTTAAATATCCATCTGAAACAGAAAAAATGCTTTCTGCAGAATGTGAGATGATTCTGTGGAAATAACTGCCGTAGAATATCACAGTGACTGAGGCATTTGTAAGGGATTTGACACACAGATAAATAATGAGACAAACATAGTGAATTATGATCGTAGTTTGAAAGAACTATTTAATGTAATGTTTAAGATTTAGAAAAAGGAGTAGTTTGAGAAGTAATGAAAAGTAAAGTAAAAAAAAATAATAGTAATGAATAATGTAATGAAAAGTAATGAAAAGTAAAAAAAAAAAAAGTAATGAATAATGAAAATCTGAATTGGTATGACACTTCTTCTGCTTCAAAGTCCTTACAATAATTAAAAAATAATAAATAATAAAAAAAGGCAAAATTAGCATTTTCCCTCCAATGTACAGAAATAGTAGCATAGATCCAAACTGGTTTACAGTTTTACTGGTTTAGGATAAACCAACCGTCTGAGCCTCAGGCTCTAGATCCTAGTTATTTCCTTGTAAATTGTAATGGTAGCTACTGGTTCTGTGCTGGACTGCTTAACAAGAATGTTTTCCACCCTAGATGTTCTGACCAGCTGAATAAGACAGCAGATGCACAGGTGATTGTAACAGCATACGATTCCTGAATAGGAAGTCTGTTCCCTGTTTTCTTGGAAAGAAATATTCAAACAGTTCAAAACTAACCATCAGGTCACCAGCCGAACTAGAGATAAAATTGGGATGATTAGCTACCCTCATCCTTAGAAATATTCAAGAAGAAAAAAACAAGAAAACAGTTAAATGAATCAAGACAATTGTCTTTACTGAGTTTTTCAGTGGTGTAACTAATATTGGATTATGGCTTGGTCTTTATTGATTAAAGAACATTTTAAAATTATCAAGGTTATCTATGTTTCAGATGTTGTAGAAAGGGAAACATCAACTAAGATGCAGAAATATTGTCCCACTTTTGAGCAGATGTGTTTTAAAACAGTTTCTAAAAAAAGACTTTGGTGTATTTTTACTCTTTGAATAAACTTTATTTGCTAGCATGGCAACAACAGAAATGAACTCAAGGGAAATTACTCACATGTGTCAAAAAGGTAATGTGCCCTCACTTTCAAAGTGTTGGCATCAGTGTAAATTATTGCTTACAGGGTTAAATAACTTCTTTGATGCTTTTTTTTTTTTTTAATTGTCTGACTCCCATTTCTGAGGAAGATAAAAAGTTACTGTAATGGAGCAGTTAATTAAAAAGAACTAAGGATTTTTAGACAGCAAAGAAATGGGTGTGGTTGTGTGATTTTGTTGAATGTGCTTGGGCTAAGACTGAAAATATTTTACAAGGGATTCTTTCTTTACTTTCTATTTTATATTGCTATTTGTATCATGTGCTTGAATGTTCATTTGTTTGAATAAAGACTATGTTTTTTTGTTTGGCTGGGTGGTTTTTTTGGCCATGTAATTAACAAAAATGGTGATATTTAGAAATCGTGTAGGGACTTTAGTGTGATATAAAGCTCTTCATACAACATAGTGCTTCAGACTTACTGATTTGAATCGTGTCCTAGGTATTTTGCTTCCTACAAGTTCAATGGAAGTGGAACTTCAGTGAAATTTAATACATCTGGACAAATTCCAAAAGGATTCCTGCTGTTGTATTCTCAAACTGATCATCAAAAAGGCCAAATTTAAATAATTTCCCTTTCCTCAAAGTCCATAATTTGTTAAGGCATTTCAAAGGGCAAAAGGCAAAAGCTAATTCTGTCTTTTTAAGATGCCAGTAATTTCCAATTGACTTAATTGTTTTCCTTTGTAGTGAAATAAATGTAGATAAGGAAATCACTTCTATGAATTTCATACCTGCAAAGTCTATTTGCAATGTCTGTGGTTCTTTGCAAAAAACTTTCTGATGGAAAACTATAACAAATATATGTTTTTCTCTCCCTGTCTCTAAAACAATATCCTTCTCTCAAAAAAAAAAAAAAAGAAAAAAAAAAGAAACGTAGAAAGACCAGCCGCTGATTTGCACTGCAATAAAGCACCCAGACACATAGTTTTATCAACTGCTAGTATGCCTTTAACAAATCACAATTAAATATTAACAGCCCATGGAGCAGCATGGAGGGCTCTGCAATCCTTTGAAGGTGTATTTGCCAATTAAACAAAATCTGACATTAGAGTAAAGGTGGCAAGGATCCAAACCAGAGAAATGAAAGTCAACCACTTCAGTGGCATTCATTAGCTCAACAGACATTCTTTGTGTGGCCTGTTTCTTTACTACTGCCAAATCCACACCCTGTTCAGGAACTTACCCAGGCTCAGATAAGCTTATTATGGAAATAACACTTTGTCACCCTTTACAACTTGCTTCTTGTTAAATTATCTTTTATCTTTTTTTTTGTAGTATTTGTCACCTCTCCTCGGGTGCCCCTTGTGTGGTCAAACGGTATTGTGTTTGATTTGGAATAATCACGTTCCAAAGGTTAATTGAAGTTAATAGGATAATATTTTAAAGATTCGCTCATCATCATCATACAAGAGTGAAATTTGAAGAGATATTTGTGCATATAAAACATGTTCCTTTGCATGGAAATGTGTCAATGTCTATGTGCTTGTTTGGGTCATCCAGTACCAGTAATACGTGCTGATGGGAGTTTGAAGGAAATTATGTATGGGAACTCTCTAGTCTGGTGCACAGCCTTTGCAAAGTTTTGCTGCAACTGCAAACCTTGTGCTGAAGCAGCAGAGAGGCTTAGTACTGATTTTGCCTACTGAGAACATAAGAAGGAAAGAAGGAACCTTTCCACCACTCTTTTTTCCGCTATCTGAAAGAAAAGTCAGAGAAGCCTGGTGTAGGATGCTGAGCACCCTGGATTAAGAAGCTGTGGCAGCCTGGAGTGTTTATCATCCATGAAACCTGCAAACTGCACACAAACTTATGTCCCCTTCCTTCATCCTACAGTAAGAGTTAACTCACTATGGGGCTCTTCTTCAGACTTGGTCTAGTTCCTATGTGTGCCTGAAAGAATACCCACACAAAGTGACTTCTGCTTTTGTGGCTTGAGGAAACAAAAATGTAACAAGAAAAAGTGGAATTCAGTCTCTTCAGAGACAGTTGAAAGCAATAAACCCAAAATTGAATATTAGCATCCCTACTGGGTCAAGCCAGGGCTTGGGCTGTCATGGCAGGGAGTAGGAAAAGGGATGGTACTAGGATGGAGAAGGAAGGAAGGATGGACGGACGGACGGACGGCTTGTTGCTCCTACTAGAAGGTACAGAAGAGGAATGTAGTAGTCAACAGCAAACTTTGCACAAATCCTGACCCGAGCTTTAGCAGAGACACCAAGAGATCTGGTCTGTGTCCATGGCTGGCAAACACCAGAGCTGTTGTTTTTCTGTGTCCTTATGCATCTTTTGCATATGCATATTCCTGCTGGATGTTAATATCTGCATTTTGGTACAGAGTTGTCCAACCCAGCTGTGCTACACACACATATCTTTGATGACATTCTCAGCATGGCAGTTAAAAACCCTCTTTTTTTTCTTTTTTTTTTTTTTTCACTGCATTTCATTTCACTCATTCTCCCACACAGACACATGGAAACAAGATATTCATCAGTAAGTACCTATGAAAGACTGAAGAGTCAAGCGAAGAGAGAAAAGTAATTTATTGGGAAGATACTTACTTAAATAACCATCACATTTTGAATGGTTCTTTGTATTTGCAATATTTAAGCTGATGCCTTAGTCTGTTTCTGATGGTTCCCAGGATTTATAATGACATATAAAACTCTTAGTGGCACAGAAAAGATTTTAGATTTTTTTCCTATATTCTATATTCATTTGTGTATATACATCATACATACTCACTGTTGTCACAAAAGCTGCATTTTCCATAAACACATACAAATGCAGCTTTCACTGAAGCAAGAAAGAACAAGTTTATTTCAGAGGTGTATTGGTCTGCTTAGACTTCATAGGCAGCACTGAAATATGTCTCCTTTAGCAGTACTACTGCTCATATCTATGACCTTAGTTTCTCTTTGACTGTTTTTAAAAAATGCCCTATTTAACACTCCACACAATGGAACATTCCTCAGCTGAAGTCACAGGAGTATTCTGCCTAAGTAGGATAGGAGAAAAAGGGAAATAAAAATAAATAAATAGTTTTATTTATGAACATCAGGAAGAAAACAAGCATTTTTTGCCTTGCTCCAGTAATGTATGCTTCCTATGAAGTAGGAGATCCGGTGCCTCAGCAGGTGTCTATCAGCTGGCTCTGTGCCAATTTGCAATAGTGAGAAGTTTTGCTTTTTATGTCCTGATTTTGACATCACCCTTGCTGTTGATTTAATGAGCCCTATGTCATAAATAGGATTACAGATCCCTGTGGTCTAATTGTCATCTCCTGAATACACTGAAGAGTAACAGTAACTATGGTAAATTAGTACTTGAAATCAAATCAAAATTACAGCTTTAAAATTTGAATATTGAAAATGTTTGTTCCGTGATCTGTATAAAGGGAGACACTTGTCCTTATCTAGCTCCCAGTGGAACATGATGGCACCCAATAAACAAATGTCAACATCACAAATAACTCCTTTGCTTACACAGTGTAGGAGGTGATGCTGAAATCAGCCAAAACCATCTGAAATCAATGCTTGTTTATTGGAAACATGTTTTTCTGTTCCCTCAACAGCATTTTTTTGTCTTTTCAACTTGGGTAGAATCAGGATCTGATTCTCAAAGCACAGATGCACTATGCAGTTCTCACAGTGATGGGAATTAATAAACGTTTCATGAGGATAATCTTTATCAGGAGAAATGCTTGCTTTAGGACTCTAATTTTCAGATACTGCCTGGTTAGCAGTCCACATAGGTCCACATCTGGTCACCTGGATAATTATAATAAATATTCTGCTTTGAAGTCATTATTCACATGCAGATTTCAAAGCATGGTTTGTAAGGGAAGATATTTTATAGAAGTGAAGAGCCAGTGAAGTTTTTTGCTAATAACACTGAGGTCAGCAGGAGACCAAAGGATGGGACTCAGGCCTTCTCTCTTTAATCTGGTATCTTGAATCACATTGTCTCTTAGTCAACAGATAATTTTCAGCTGCTGTAACTTGGCCTGAAGTTAGTGAATGTGATCCACTTTAGGATATGTACACGCAAACTGTTCAGGGTATTTTCTAGTATTCATCAGCAGTGCTAAGTAAATGACATTTCTAGTTGTGCTTATCCCTGGGTATCAGCAGATAATAATGTGCATATGTGAAATAGATGCAGCTATATATTTTAGCACACACAAACATGTAGTCATGAGCATATAAACACACTTCCTCTCTCACACAGATATGCATACTTATATATCACTTATGGCAGATATAAATAAACATGCCATAGGGAAGCTTTTTAAATGAGCATATATTGTGCCTGCCTTATCAACTTGATAGATTTGATTATAATTTGTGAAGTACTACACAACTATTTCCTAAATTAGATTTTATACCATAAAGATTCTTATATAGATTCTGTGCAAGACCTGTTTCCTATGCATTAAGAACAGGAGAGTTAAACCAAACAAGGCAGGAAGTAGTCAGGCAAAGGAAGGAAAAAAATGCATGGTTAAGCAAAAGACTTGAAAAATTAGGCAGCAAGGGAAAGAGCAAATTGAAAGCTGCTTAGATTTACTGTAGCTGTAATGTGTGTTCTGCTTATTTACATAAGGTCTATGTGATTATCTTCTCTGCTGTTCTGTAAGAATAGTCCTTACTGTAGTATCTGCTGCAACACATGGCACTTTTGTTATCTCGGATATGCAGCCCTCTTATTAAAGAAACACACTAACCAATATGTAAAGTGAACTTTTGACCGTTCACAATGTTTGGAGATGAAGAATTTGTTTCACCACTAACGGATGCAAAGGGCCAAGTTTGTATTCCCAAGTGTGCAGATTGCTCTGTGTTTATTTTAGGCTTTGCAATATTTTTGTTGTTTCTTTTTTTGTAGCAGTCTGTTTGTTTGTTTGTTTGTTTGAAAATACGTGTTCTTAATTCTGGACTTTATTTAAATGCAGTGTTGAGACCAAAGGGTTTTTCATTAAAATGCTGAATTCTCTTCTGGGCCTTAATTTCCCTCAAAGGTTCTTTACTCACCCTGCATGTCTCAATCTCCATGTCACATACTCGCATTTACTAAAGAAGAAACCTTCCACTTTTCCCTCTTTCTGTTGTGTTGGTAGATAGGATGTATATCTGCTTGCTGTCATCTATGAGGATATGTGAATGCCTCAGAAATCCTATTTGTGTCATATCTACCTGGTACTTCACTCACTGTATTCTAACTTCTAATCCCAAGAGTTATAACTCCTTACTAACTTTCCCCCCTTTTCCCCCCCCGGCTTTTTTTTTTTTTTTTTTTTTTTGCCATTGCCCCAGTCCTGTAGACAGAACAGGACAAGAGTCAGGCAGGGTCTCTACAGTAGTGGACTGACACTGGGTCAGTTATGGGCCAAATAACAAATCATTCTTAGCTCTACTGAGCTCTTATTCTCTTACTTTTGGTATCTGTGTTACATCAGGGCTGTTAAGTCCTTGCTGGTCTTTTACAGAAGCATCAATCTGACCTCAGGTAAATAGTTTCACTCGGAAGTAAAGGATAATATTTTCCAGATAACGTGTTCTTCCCCATTCATTCTTTCTAATGTTTACCATAAGTAGGATTATGTAGTATGACATGAATCATTTAAGCATTTATAATTAAAACATGGATTTTTGTCTGGTAAGGTGACTGAAAGTCTAGAACTGATCTCATTTCTGAGCTTTTACAAACAGCCAGAGTAAGCTGGAAAACAACTTTTTCGCAGTTCAACGAACAATATTATGTTCTATTTGGCAAGACAACTTCTTAGAACAAAGAGGTAGGCTCATAACTTTACTGTTTCTCTCACTTTTTAATTACCTTTCACATCAATGCACTTTAAATGTCTGTTTTTTAACATTTCAAAATCTTGGTGTGTCTACATCTTTAGGAAGAAATCCATGAAATGTTTCCCTAGCAATTGAACTAAATAAATTCCAAATACAAGCTTAAAAGAAGAAAACATGAACAACTACTCCAGAGTTAAAATATTTTAAGTTAAACTGATTCTGCAGTCACTAGAGTAAAGACAGAGGCAAATGATATTGTTTGAAGATCAGGATTTAATGGAAAGCAACAGTGAAATGTTTTCATAGTTAAGATTTTAGTGATTTTTTTTTTCATTTAAATATTCAAAAGTTTTTTTGAAATGATTCCATTAAAACAATCAAATCCTTGATATAATTATCAGATATTTTCCCCAAATAATCTTTCTTTAAAATGTGACCTAAAATTGTATAGATGTTTATTATTTTATTTTTTTTTTTCCCCCAGTTAACCTCCGATTAAACTGGTTATTGTGGCTAGGCACTAGCTCCTAAAACACTGCCTAACCATCCACTCCTTATCATAAACACTAACCTTAATCTGAACTTTCCTTGTGCAATGGTATCTACGTGTACAATTTTGCTTTGAAAAGTGCCACTGTAAAGTGTAGTGTAAAGTCTATACTTATTCAGTTACCACCAACTATTGCCCATAGGATGAATGACTGTATGCACTTTGACATGTTCAAAATAACACACACAATTCTTGCTGAGAATAGTAGGCATTATATGCTTCTAGGTAGGTACTCAGTTATAGATTCATGTAGAGAAAGTATTACCCTAGCTTTCAAACCACTCATCTTTTGTTTACTCATAACCTGAAAGGACTTTGCTATTTATTTTTATATATATATATATTAAGTTTTGCATAGATATTACCACTTAAATATATGGGAATTGTGGCTCAGACCCCATAAGGTAGTAAATAAGAGATGCCAGCACAGTTTATGGTGGCTGAAGACTGTAAAGCTGTTTTAATGGTCTTTCTGTCAAAACAATTCTCATGGATATTTTAAAACAAGATAATGCTGATCTTAAACATCTTATGACCTTCATGCTGACTGCTACATCATATGAAGGAATTTTGAATTCACCAGCAACAGAAGACAGAAAATGATTCATAGGTTTTCCATCCTTCCATCATGAGAGAGAGCTCTTTGTACCATTTCTCAGACTGCTCTATGTGGGAGAACAACATCTCATACTTTCAAAATGTCTTCTTATTTCCTTTTCTTCTTGGAATGATAAGACCAGGCTAGAGTAATGCTACTGAGGTAATAGAAATAATTCTGTCCATTGTTTGAACATGAGGTTGGAAAAAATAGACCATGATGTCATTTGGTAGTTAGGTGCAGGAAATACTTTTATCAGCTGTTCAAGGGAAAAAGAATGATTTTAGCAAGAAAGATTAATAGGGTAATTTTTATGACGTATATGATAAAGAAATGGTGGCATAAACCTGGGAGATAAGAACCATTGCAAAACTGCACAAGTGTAAGTGCTGAAAAGCTGCATTTGAGAGCTCTCAGCATAGAGGTTATGAGATTATTAGTATATGAAAATGAAGAACTCATAATATTAGAGTAAATATTTTCTATTTAACCAGTGTGTACTAGTGCTGGTCTTCAGTCAACATGTCTAAAACATATGTAATATTGAATTGTCTTTTCCTCCTTGTGGCTATCTTCACACGCTCTGTTGAGGACTAAATCTACAGATCACCTCTCTTCTGGTGTCAAAAGCAATAGGAAAATTACCTAGACTAATTTTGCTCTATCAGCTAAGAATGACCATGTACCACTACCCCAAAAAAAATCAATAAAAGATTCCTTCAGTCCTGTCCATGTCTAACAGGCAAGGTTTATTATGTTGAACCAAATTTATCTACAGTTTATATTCCTGGTGGTGCCCATGAACCATCCTTCCCACAGAATTCAAAGACTTGGGAGTCCTCTGAGCTGCCTTATGGGTGATGAGAGTAACACTGCTGGATATTGAGTTGGCTGAGAGAGTCCACATTTTCACTCTGGTTCAATAATTCCACTGGTTCAATAATTTCAGTTCAAGTGGCACAGTATGAGTGCCCCCAGCCATTTCTCATAATCATAACTCTGATTCAAAGAAAAACAACAAAAGAGAGCTTGAGCCCTATTCCATCATTTCTGGCTGGAGTACAGTGTTAGATGGCCAGCTTAGCACACTGCAATTTTTTTATATTTTTTTTTTCAGAAAATTGTATCAAACTTCTCAGTGAGTACACTCTAAAAGGTTGGGCTTTTATAGAATTATTATTACAGTAGTAGTAGTATTTTCAGTAGAGGTTGTTCCAGCAGAAAGAACAAGCTGGGACATAATGTTTTCTTGCTATTTCTCTGCCTGACCCTGTGCTAAACAGCAGGAGCAAGGGGGACTCTGGATTGGCAATGAGAAGACTTTTTTTCTCTTCAAGGCTTTCTTTCTAGCCACCTGTAAAAATGATCCTGTGCTGCTCCTTCTCTGCCTCAGTTTACTTCAACTATAAAATGGAAGTGATAATTTCTGTTGTAAAATACTTACATCTGTGGATGGAAAGCATTACAGAAGAACTAATTACTGTTATGCTTAAACATTCCAGCATTGTGATTAAGTGATTTTTATGCCTTGATAATTATATTTCACTAGGGAAGAGTGGGCAAGCATCCATCAAACTTCCTGGCTGCAACTGAAATTCTAAGCTGACAGAAATTTTGTGGTACAGTCATTGATAACCACGGTTATAAATAGCTCTTAAACAAAGCTGTGAAAGAATTCACAGCCCCTTCAGATTGACATTATTTATAGCACACCCCAGGATGAGGTAAATTTCAGTCACGTACAGCTTGTTTAAAGGCAGAGTAAATTTTTATCAGTCTCCTGAATGCTAACAGATGAAAGACTGTGTTCAGATCTTTAGGCCTTATACAGTAGATAGCATAGCAAGAGCTAATTGGTGCTGCTGGCATTCGATTTAAATAAAGCTGTTTTGCAAAATTTTTATTTATAGTTTTGCACAGATGGATTTGATTTGTAGTTTGGAAATTCCAGAAAGCATCTGTAGTACCCAGAGGAAAGAGGAGTAGAATAAACAGAGAGAGTAATAGGTACAGATCAGGGTTTTAAGAATATATCAATTTCAGACAGCTTCACTTTACAGCTTTTGAAGTCCTTATTTAGCAAAGCTTCTTTCTGAATAAATGGTGAGCAAGGGCCACATGATTTTACTGATAATTAGGTAAGAGCAGTTTGTTCCAGGCTGATATGGAACATAGCCTCACTTTACAACCTCTCCCATTCATGCCACCGGGATTTTTGAAGAGTGAAGACTTCTGCAAATCAAGAGATTCAAAGCACTGGCCATCTGGCTACAATATGGTTAAAATAGATACTATATCCTGGCACCCCAGCTTCCCTCCATGTCCCCATGTAAGGGGCAACATGTGTGCTGTTGTCCCTTACTGGGGCAAGAACATATCATAGCTCACATCTCACCCGGAAAGACCCTTTGTTGGCCTTGGGCATCTTGTGGTAAGATAACACCACTCAGAGTCTCTTCAGAAAGTAGACTATGCTTTGGTTCCCAGAAGGAGAGGTGCAAAAACCAAATCAGACACATAAGAGATCTGTTCAGTACTGCACACGAGTGCAAAGGAGACCAGTAGAAAGATACAACACTGTTCTTGCAAACCAGTGTCACTGCAATGTTGAACAATGTTGGTTTTGGTATGACTTAAATACTCAGTGATGTGCCAGTATGTATTGCATAACCTTTTGCAGATGTACAGAACTGTGGCTTTCTGAGCAATAAATAATCACAGAATCACAGAATGGGTGGGCTTGGAAGGGACCTCTGAAGATCATCTAGTCTAACCTCACGACAAGCAGGATCACCTAGAGCAGGTTGCACAGTATGACATCTAGGTGGGTTTTGAATATCTCCAGAGACGAAGACTCCACAACCTCTCTGAGAAAACTGTTCCAGTGCTCTCTCACCCTCACAGTAAAGAAGTGCCCCCTCATATTGAGCCGGAATCTCCTATGCTTCAATTTGTGCCCATTGCCTCTCATCCTGTTGCTGGGCACAACTGAAAAGAGACTGGCTCCATCCTCTCAACACCCTCCCCTCGGATATTTATATACATTGATGAGGTCTCCCCTCAGTCTCCTCTTTTCCAGGCTAAACAGGCCCAGCTCTCTCAGCCTGTCATTGTACGACAGGTTCTCCAGTCCTCTAATCATCTTGGTAACCCTCGTCTATTGATGAATAATTCAGGCCTGGACATAGCCATTGTGATACACAGTACTGTGTTGTTGAAAACCTGGTAAACTCTACTCCAATGGCACTGAAATTACTGTATGAAACATCTTAGTCCCCCATATATTGAAGAGGGAGACCTGAGTGCCTAAAAATAGGATTTACCATACCTAGCACGCAGAGGAGAGTTGTGTCTCAGCTAGCAAATAGAAAATGCCTGAAAGCAAAGAGGTATGTTTATTTACCTTCTCTCCCCACCTTGCCCCCTGGCATCTCTGTGGTAGGTGCCTATGTGAAACAAGGATTCAGAGCCAAACACAGTTTCTCAATTCCAGGCAGTGGTTTAGTGCATTTCCATAGAAATGTCTGTTTCGCTTTTTTCAAAATAGGTAGTTAGTTTATGCTACTCTTTCCAAACTAATCTAATGGTTAAAACATTTACCTCAGCCTGAAGTAGTCAGAACTGTGGCTCCTGCTTCCCTACCCAGCAGGTGATGGGTAAGCACTGAGGTGAGAGAGAGCTGTATCTGACACTTCTCTTCCTGCATCTTGTCCAATTTGTGTAGTGGGACAGAAGACCCTGTGGTGGGAGCCACTTTTATAATCCTGTGATTAGAGAACAAGATCTGAGGAGAACTGAAAGCCCATCCCTTCTTTATTGGGAATGCCCTATCCACAACCTTTAGCCTCATTCGTGTATTGAGGCCTTGTCTGCCTCAGGTGGGCTATTAATATGGACTGCATGTAACTCTTTAGCATTAACTTAGGTGAACTAATGTATTTTATTGCTATCCTTTACGTGTGAGCATTTGTCATTTTATACCTCTGACTAACTTTAACAAGAGTTGAGGGATTCACACTGGGAGGAGAATTAAACTTTTTTTCCAATGAATAACATCAATGCAGCTCTTGGCACATTTTCACAAATCACTTTTCTATACTGCATAGTAGTACAATACAGAGAAATAAGGGCAAGCTTTACTCCTAGAGTTCAGCTGGCTGCCCTCAAAAGTCCTTGGAAATGAGCTGAATAATCCATTTCAAGAAAGAGTACATGAAATAATAGATTCTATAGGCAGTGAAATTATAAAAGTTATTTATTTCTCTCATAATAACCTTAGTTGATTTAAAAAAAAAAAGGAAGAAGAAGAAAAATACAACAAAAGGCTTACATTATGCATTACTATAATTTCATTTAACATTTAGGCATCCATATGCATTTACTGCTTTTCTGGGAGGGTTTAAATACCCTGAGCTAATTATAGGACAATATTTTCCAACTTACAAGGGTTAAATTGAAAGCACTTCTAATGAGATACTATTCTTGGCTATTAAACTGAAAAAAGAAGGGTCTGTTTCATTATAAAATATGTAAAAAAGTGTAATCATCTTGTAATGTAAAAGCTCTCATCTGGATTATTATTTTTGTGCAGTTATAAACATTGCCTGGCACATTACAGAATTGTTTAACATTTATGTGAATGTAGTTATTTTACAGAATACCAATATTGGCACCATGGATAAGTCCTTTTATTTCACTAAGGATATTTCACATCTAGTAGATATATTTTGTCTTTTATCAGAAGTAGAAAGTAACTAAACAGAGAGGAGTTGGGACAGACAGGAGGAACCATTAGTACTGTCTGTCAATAGTTTAATTTGTTTTCATGTGTCCATTTAAAATACTAACTCGTTTCACTTTAAAGAGCTATTAAGTGTACTGCAACTAGCAATTCTCAGCAACCTGTGAAATGAACTAAAAAGCAAATTATGTTTCTTTTTCCTCATTCTAAGGCAGTTACAAAGTCATTTATAGTACAGGTTGCTCTTCCAGAATGACTTGTTCACTAAAACTCTAAAAAACTGAGACATGAACAAGCCTGAGAACTGATTACTGAAAATATGCCAATAGCTTCTTGTATGTCACTTACTGGAAGACTTTTAGTTCTCTTTTTCACAGTAGCCATGCAACTTTTATTAAATCTTTTCCTTCCTTCAGCTGGCAAGAGCTTCTGGAAGTTACCAGGTGGCAGCTCTGCTTGCAAGGCCACCAAACATGGAAAGGTTAGCTGTGGTTGAGATACAAGCTATAAGCATTGGAAGGGAAGAAGGTGGGGTAAGGTGATATCCATGGCTTGGCTGCTGTGCAGGTAGGCTGTGGTTAAAGAGGAGGCAAAAGTCACTTAAAAGTTTCAGAGCATATCACTGAGCCACAATGTAGGGTCTCTGGCAGATTGCTGGGAACTTATTGCTGTGGCAGCTGTCAGCAGGTAAATAGGAGTTGTTTAAGCCTGTGGGATTAAGGACTAGTTCATGAAGTTAATTACATGCCTAATGGAGGCCTTTCTTGAACTTCTTGAACACACAGAGCTTCTGTTAAGTAAGCAAAGCTTTTGACTGGAGGGAAGCTGTACACATTTTGCAGTAGATCAAAGACAGTAAAATATACATATATTGTGTCTGTACTGGGGTAGTATATATCACTTCAAGAGGGTGAAATATCTTAACTCTTTTTCTCCTGGATTTAGAAACTGAGGCTCTACTAAACCATCTCTTAAATTTACGGGTCACAGAATCAGAGTATTACAGGATGTGTGAGGTTGGAAGAGACCTCTGGAGATCATCTAGTCCAACCCCCCTGCTCAAGCAGGGAAACCTAGAGCAGCTTGACAAGGACCACATCCAGGTAGCTTTTGAAGATCTTCAGGGGACGAGACTCCACAATGTCTCTGGGCAACCTGTGCCAGTGCTCAGGTCCACATCTTTCTGCCACTTTTTTTCCAACATACTTGTATTGATTTCTTCCCTTATTAAGCCACTACCTACCATTTTAAAAGCTACTAGCATACAACTTGCACCTTGATGTTGTCCACATCTGTTATTTGCAGCAGTTAACAACTGGTTACCCGGAGATGGGATAACTCTTTGATCATCTATTCTGAACTTGTGTGTTAACAAAGGAAAAACTCTCCGTTAGGAGCCTGCTCTATGAACAGGAACATGAAGAAGTGTTTCTTTACAAGCCTACATGTTCATGTGGGGAGACTGGAAGAAGGGCTAGCTCTCGCTAGATTCAGTCCAGGCTTTCCAAGCCCCACTTTATGTGAAGGAGAAAGAAGACACCCAGGATTTCCTGGTACCTACCACACTTGAAAGTAGTTTGGTGGTGATGGAGTGGTTTTTGTTTTGGTTGTTGTTTTTGTTTGCTTATTTGTTTGTTTGTTTTCTTAGAAGAACAAGAAATGGAACAAGTTACTACATAGTCCTCACATCCTTTTAATTACATGGGAAAGGAGAATACACTGTTAATATTTACACCCACAGTTCTTTTACCTATTCTATTCCTAGCTATGTCATTTGCTTTACTGCTCCTTACCTTGTTTTATTTATTTTATTTTATTTTATTTTATTTTATTTTATTTTATTTTATTTTATTTTATTTTATTTTATTTTATTTTATTTTATTTTATTTTATTTTATTTTATTTTATTTTATTTTATTTTATTTTATTTTATTTTATTTTATTTTATTTTATATTTTATTTATCTTATTTTATTTTATTTATTTATTTCAGGCTTTCCTTCCCTGATGTCTGAACTGTCTTCCATCTTGTACATCTTTTCCCTCTAACCTAGCCCACAGTATTGCATCTTTTTATTTTTCCCTTTTTGAAGGCATTTGTATGTGGACTGTAATTTCTTTTTGAACATAATTTGGGCCATTTTATGCTATAGAGTCATTGTGTTTCCCCAGGAGGAAAAAGAAAAAGTGAGCTTTGCTAGAGGTATAGGATATGTCTACACTGAGCAAGCGGTATGACCTAACCAAATAAATGTGTATCTGTGGAGCAAAACACTACAGAGGATACCTCATGCCCACTGTAAATGTATTTCAGGGCCTTTTCTTTGGGCTAGATCTAGCCTGACTGTTTAAATAACAATTTGCTATTGAAATGCATTAGGTGGGCTTCGGCAGTGCATCTTCCAGTTTAGTTTCATCCAAAAGGAGTACAGTTTGTCCACTTTGAGACTGCGCTGTGATGCAAGCTATTACGATGAGGATGAGGAAGCTCACTTCAAAAGCATGTTCCTGATCCAAGGTAAAACACTAATAGAGCTGAACCTACATTGAGACAGCATGCTCCTTCTCCTTTCCCTCCTCTCCCTCAAACTCTGCTTTAGTGTTCAGCTGAGCCTGACACAGCCTGCTCCAACTCAGTGAATACTGCATGTTCTGGTGGAATGCCCAGCTCTTAGGGAAAAGGATATTTCTTTTGGCAACTATGTGTATGATGGTTCAGTGTAATGTGTTTTGCTTTGCCTAGGCTTGTTCCTGTATGGAAATGTGATTTTGTTGTTGTTGTTGTTTTTGTTAATACCATTTTTAGTTTGTCTCATGTTTCAGTAGCATAGAGAAAAGATATGGTCTTTTTAAATCACTTCTCTCAAAATCAAGGAACCATGCTTTTTTTTTTTTTTTCCTTATGTGCTTCTTACAGTAAGTAGCTTAATTAATTTGTGTCAAAACATTAAAACTGTTTATATATTTAGATTTTATTTCAATAACACTAAGGTACATTGAAGTCATAATTGCTTGGGAAGAATAAAGCTAGTCAGAAAAGATTAGTGATGTTTTACAAAATATGTGTTTTTACATTTGTTATAATTGCACAGTCCCTAGAATTCTGCGTTCCCCTTGGATTTATGAGAGTTCACTTTAGGTCTGATTTTCTCCCTGTGGATTTATGGGTGATGTCACTGGCTTCAAAGAAATCATCCCAATGAGACAGATATATTTCTGTGAAGGCACATGAGCATTTTAAGATTTGGAAAAAAAAAATCAAATTTAAAAAAAAAAATTCTTTACAAGATCAGAATCATTGAAATACACAAGGGGAATTTAGGAACCACTGAGTTTATTTCCATGCTACTGCAGGCAAGCATCATAGAAATAACCTTTTTCCTAAACCAATTCAGTATCATTTTATGTGCAGTTCAGCTTTTTATTCCCATTATTGCCATTAGAAAAATGCTCTAAAATGTCACTTATTTCTGGGTGAATTAATTTTTAATCATTTATACCTAGTTGTTCTCATCCTGCACTGTTCTTCCCAAACTAATATTAAATTGCTTGATGTATTAACAATTTTTTTTATCTTCTCATAGACTTTCAGCCATCAGTTTGACAGAATTATACAGAAACACCTCCAGATGAGAGAGAATTTACTGTATCATTTTGCAAAATATCACATGCTTGCTTATCTTAGCTGATTTCACTTAGGATCTTTTTTTTTTTTTTTTTTTTTCACAATAACTCCTTGTTGGTAATGTAATTCTTTTATTAATAAACATTTGTCTGAGTCTTTTTCCTCAGTCATTTTCAGTT
The DNA here is from genome assembly GCF_964034855.1 of Anser brachyrhynchus. Classification (NCBI taxonomy): domain Eukaryota; kingdom Metazoa; phylum Chordata; class Aves; order Anseriformes; family Anatidae; genus Anser; species Anser brachyrhynchus. The sequence goes on along the minus strand of NC_137696.1, from coordinate 113,779,925 downwards.
GATGAGTATCTCACCTATAACAGATTTTTTATTATTATTATTATTTTTACTAGCCTCTTAGATCAGTTGCAGCCTAGACTATTGAATTTAGTCTATTACTCTGGTCCTTGACACCATTCTGCTATTCATCCTCCCTAGTACTCATCATTGACTCACCTCCTTTTCAGGCACTGAACTCCTTGATGCTTCTCCTTGCAACATCACACATTGTTATCTCTCTTTTAAACAATTCATGCCCTCTTTTATAATCCCTCATCATCTGATTCTCTACTTTAATCTCCTATGTGATACTTTAAAAATTGCTTTCAGAAATCTCAGCAGAATAGAGAAAAAATTAATCCATTTTTTCATCTTAGAAAGCTATCTAAATAGTACGGCTTAGGCAAACCTTAGCAAATCAATATCACACTTGATATGATTTTTCCATTTATCTGTACCTTCAAGCCTATCCAAACCTTGCTCAGGTTGATATTGTAATTGTATGTACAACTTTCCTCTACTTAAATATTAAGTGTTAACTTGCTGTTCTCCAGTCATCCAGTATTACTGTCAAAGAGTAATAACAAAATTATTAAATATACTTGCTACCAGATCAACAATTTCAGAATTCTGTAAGCTTTCCACACACTGTATTAAGCCCTTTGGTTTCTGATTTTAAGTCAATAGAGTAATTTCTATTCCCAAGGAAATTTTTATAAATTTATTCACATTAAGCCATCAGAACTCTGCTTCCATTTTCAGCAGAAATGTATGTGTAAAAAATTAAGAGGAAACATTGATTTAGAATTTCAGCCACACTTGGAAGTATTTCTAACCTTTAACCCATACTCAGTGCATAACAAATCCATGTTTCTATTGTGTTCTCTTATTTCTAATCCTTTCTTTTTAACATCAGGTTTTCATTGGATTTGGTTCCTGACAGTTATCATTATGCTTTTCACAGAATCACAGAATCACACAGAATCATCTAGGTTGGAAGAGACCTCCAAGATCACCTAGTCCAACCTCTGACCTAACACTAACAAGTCCTCCACTAAACCATATCACTGAACTCTAGATCTAAATGTCTTTTGAAGACCTCCAGGGATAGTGACTGAACCACTTCCCTGGGCAGCCTATTCCAGTGCCTAACAACCTTTTCAGCAAAGTTCTTTCTAATATCCAACCTAAATATCCCCTGACGCAACTTTAGCCCATTCCCCCTCGTCCTGTCACCAGGCACGTGGGAGAATATACCAACCCCCACCTCTCTACAGCTTCCTTTAAGGTACCTGTAGAGTACGATAAGGTCGCCCCTGAGCCTCCTCTTCTCCAGGCTGAACAATCCCAGCTCCCTCAGCCGCTCCTCATAAGCCTTGTTCTCCAGACCCCTCACCAGCTTCGTCGCCCTTCTCTGGACTCGCTCGAGCACCTCCATGTCCTTCTTGTAGTGAGGGGCCCAAAACTGAACACAGTACTCGAGGTGCGGCCTCACCAGAGCTGAGTACAGGGGGACAATCACTTCCCTAGCCCTCCTGGCCACACTGCTTCTTATGCAAGCCAGGATGCTGTTGGCCTTCTTGGCCACCTGAGCATGCTGCTGGCTCATATTCAGCCAACTATCAACCAATACTCCCAGGTCCTTCTCTGCCAGGCAGCTTTCCAACCACTCATCTCCCAGCCTGTAGCGCTGCTTGGGGTTGTTGCGCCCCAGGTGCAGGACCCGGAACTTGGCCTTGTTAAGCTTCATACAGTTGACCTCAGCCCATCGGTCCAGCCTATCCAGATCCTCCTGCAGAGCTGTCCTACCCTCGAGCAGATCAACACATGCACCTAACTTGGTGTCATCTGCAAACTTACTGAGGGTGCACTCGATCCCGTTTTCATTTCTTGTAGAACCTCTATTTTTTCTTAAATATCCTACAGGCTGAGAGAGTGGGGATTGTTTAGCCTGGAGAAGAGAATGCTCCAGGGAGACCTCATAACAACCTTCCAGTACATAACCTACTTCCCAGTACCTTTTCTATAGGGAAGATGGGGAGAGACTCATTATCAGGGAGTGTTGCAGTAGGACAAGTGGTAATGATTTTAAACTTGATTAAGATCAGACATTAGGAAGAAATTGTTTACTCAGAGGGTGGTGAGGCACTGGAACAGGTTGCCCAGAGAAGCTGTAGATGCCCAGTCCCTGGAAATGTTCAAGGCCAGGATGGATGGGGCTTTGAGCAATCTGGTCCAGTGGGATGGGGTTGGAACTAGATAAGGGTCTTTAAGACCCTTCCAACACAAACTCTCCATGATTCTATGTTCTTTTGTGATTTTGTAAGCTTAAAAAATTAGAAGTGTCCTCCATACTTGGGATAGGATCCTTTTGTAGATTTTGTACCTTTAATAGAGAAATTTCCCAAGCCTATACTACTTACTGTGCAGTCCATAAGTACTCCAGACCAACTGACTTTGTTAATTAGCTAACTTAATTTGTTCTTTTGAAATTGAGAACCTTAATTATAACCATACCTGTGAATATCTTTACATCTAGTTTATCTGAATCTAATAATTATCTGAGAATGTCTCTGAAGATCATGACATTCAAAAAGTAAGGCTAAAATAATCTTATAATTATTTTTGTACGTATTTGTTGGTGGATTTTTGTTTGCTTGTTAGTTTGCTTGTTTTTCCTGTGAAGGAGAGGACTCGGGAACAGTTCAGTTCTACCATCATTAGTGTCATTTCTTTTTTTCACTTGGGAAAAAAAAAAAAAAAAAAAAAGTTATTCATCATTAAGTCTAGAGGCCCAGAGCCTGTGCTATACAATTCTCTCCAGGAATGATACGGACAAAGTCAGGCTTGATTGTCTTCTCAGTGTACATAGTCATATTCATGTTTTATTAGGCTACTTTAAAGTCAATGTAAGAAAGTGAATATGTTGACCGACCAAATCTTGCTTTAGTTATAGCTTTCCTGAGCAACATTTGACCTTAAATACCTCTGTTTCAGTCATGCTTCCTATTTAACAGTAAGAACTGTCGGAAAATATTATAGGGCAAGAAAGACATTTCTTGCCCTATAATATTTTCTGACAGTTATTACTCAGTATTTCAAGTTTCTCCACTGGATTCTACAAGCATTTCTATTATTACCTACTGTTCATACAAGTTTCTCAGGAAGATGAGATATCAGCTCTTTTCATAATGAGTACTTTTAGTACTTTTCCAGCATTATTAATAGTGTTTTATATGTAGTGTTATAATATATATATTATATATATATATAAAATTATTAGTTTGAAAAACATGCAGACAGAATGTATGACAGGGAGATTATAGAAAGTTACAGCTCTTAATTTAAAGTCTGACAAGCCTGGAACACCTAAAGCTGCTCGAATATAGGCAGCTATATAAGAACCTTGAGATGTATTGGATGCAGTCCTTTCCTCCCATTTTGAAAGTCTTGGTGGAGCTGCTTGGGGAAGGATTTGCTGCAAGGAGGAGAACAATGTTCTCCATGCCAGATGACCATCCTGAACTTATCCATTAGCTGTCTCATTGGCATGAACATGCTGTTTCTCGCTGTGCTGTTCTTCCTTCATGGTGCTTGGCAAGTTTAATAGATCAGATAAACTGGACATACAAGATATGTGATCTAAATGGTTTCTTGTTGCGTACTGTACTTCAACAGACATGCTCTGAAATGCTGCACACAGAGCAGTGTTAGAGAAGAAAAATTACATCAAATGCTGGAGGCATAATCTGCCACTACAGCAAGTCCAGTGCCCAGGGAATGGGTAGATATACTGTTTCCTCTGCTTCAGTACATGGTAAAATACAAGTAGCTACTATGGCAACATCACATGGTACATTTGTTATCTCTGAATGAGAATGTGTTGAAGGAAGTAGCAGATCAGTATGCCATGTGTGCTTTCATTTTCTGGAATGTTTTCAAGGGAAAACATCTGGTCAGATATTTTTCCTGGGATTATGGCTTTAGTTAAAAAAATGTGAAGAGGAAGGGATGTAATTCTCTCTTTCCATGCACTCTTTTTTTTCTTCTCCTATAAAATTGCCGTGTTTTCTAAGGAAGTAGAGTTCTTGTATCTTATGTCATGCTGTTTCCCCTGAATAAACTCTGCTATAGAAATTTGTTTTTTTAGTAGTTTCTCTAAATGAGTAAAAACATAAATATTCCTTTGAATTCTAAGGTGGGGATATTGTAGATAGGTGGGAATAGAAGATATGGCTGGGAGGTTAGCTAGAATCTTTCTGTATAATCTGGAAATGTTATTTTAAGATGTAAAGAATTTTTGTATACCTAAGCATAACACTTCATAGAGAAGATGGTCTGTAGTTATATTATTGACCGGGAATTCAAGAAATACCTATTCCATTCTTGTCATGACTACTCAGGTGTCATCTCTGACACTAGGCATGTTCTTTAATATTTATGCAATTCACACCTTCCCCATGTGATTTTTTTTTTTATTTTTTTCAATGGTAAATTCTCTGGATTCCTTTCACTTAATTTCAGACATCTGCAACATAGACTTTTGTGTATGAAAAAGCTGTCTGGACTCCCTTTATAGTCAGCAGAAAAAAAAAAAAAACTAAAACTAAAAAAAAATAAATAAACACTTTTAGGATACCATTCATCTGGACAGTTTTAGACGTTTAGATTAGACTAAGGTAAATTGCATTCTAAAAGAGCCTTTTTCTTTCCACTGGTTATAAAGGGGATCAGTTGACAAGTTGATATTCAGATTGTATATATCTAAACTTGGACACATAAATCCTACTTTTGAGAAGAAGACTATCTCTTTATGTGCGTTAATAAAGTATCTTCACTGATGTGCCTCTTTCTCAAGTCTGTGGTTTCTGTGTGATACTAGAACACAAACTATAATCAAAAAGGTAACTGTAGGAGGCCCCAGTGTTCTTTCTTTCTTAGACACCAAGGCAAATTTCAATCAAACAGGCAGACAGATGAGAAAACTGATTAAGATAAAGAAAAAAAATGCCCAGAATCCCAAGCACTAGCTTTATGAAATACTGATTTTATTTTTTTATCATTGCAAAATATTTTAGAAATTGTTGTTTGAAATAATAACTGTAGCACTGGTGAGACATTTAAAACAAACAAACAAACCATGTTTTCTTTATCAGAAGATGCTTGTTATTAAAAACAGAAAAGTTTTCTGCTGTGAAAGGTTTTCAGTTCCATGCCAGGATATCTAGTTGAAATAAGATTGACAACATCTCATTGATGGGGGAGAAATATTCAATTAATTTCTCCATTCTTAGGTACATACTGATATCTGAGATGCCCCAGTGTGTGAGATGCCCTGATGGTGCAGGCAACAGATGCAATATGGAACTTATAAGAACTTGTGTCGAACTGGGAGAGTAACTGGAAACCAGATGAAACACACTAGACACCTAAAATGAGACTAAGATACCTATGTATGCACAACTGAGTTTGGCACACAGAGAAGGGAGTTCCTGCATTAAACATTGTTATTTAGGGGCTTAAGCAAGGAAATTAATCTCTTTAAAAGTCATACACATTCTGTCTGAATATTATTCAGAAGAAAAAGCTAAGCTGGAGGTTCTGAATTGTTTCCTCAAGGTGGTATCTCTTCCAAGTGACTAGAAAGTTTAAAGGGCAAGACGTGGAAGTCCTGCACTTTGAAACACCAAAATCAATAGAGTCATTTCACATTTCCCCTAACATCAATGGGGAGAGGCTGTTTCTGACAGGAAATGCAAGGCTTATATAGACAGAGGGAGATATCTTACATCGGAATTTAATTTTTTTCTGTTCTGTACCTAAGGTTAAGGTGACATAATTCCATGCCTGCATTCCCAATTTATGTAAGGAAGGAACCTAAGACAGTTAACAAGAACTCTCTCATAAATAAAAACATATCAAATAAATCAGTGAACTGAACCTGGGTTGAATCTGAGACAACCTCAGAGCAAAATGATCCATTTCAAGTTTTTAATCAAAAACTAAAATGCCATCCAGATACAAAATTGGAAAATTTCTGAAATCTCAATAATTATGAGATATACTAAACATTTGCTTGCACAATTCTGCCACAAATAACTAGTAACAACAGCAAATTTTGTGAAGATTTGTTGCTAATTTTCACGCTATGAAGCTTCCAGTCTTGCTGGAGATTTGTTTCTTGGGTTAATCATATCCATTTCACCACAGCAAAAAGTCTTATGTTTTTAACAGAAGGCACTGAAATAGAATTAGTGAACAAATCCAAAAACATTTTTTAAATTCCAAGTATTTAACTTTGGGTACAATAGTATAGAGAGCACATCTTCATGGTAGCTACTTTGACTTCAAAGATATTCATAGAATCATAGAATGGCTTGGGTTGGAAAGGGCCTTAAAGACCAACAAAGTTCCAACAGCCCTGCCATTGGCAGAGATGCTACCCACTAGATCAGGTTGCCCAGGGCCTTGTCCAACCTGGTCTTGAACACCTCCAGGGATGGGGCATCCACAACCTCTCTGGGCAACCTGTTCCAGTGCCTCACCACCCTCTGTGTGAAGAATTTCCTCCTAACCTCTAATCTGAATCTCCCCTCTTTTAGTTTAATACCATTCTCACTTGTTCTGTCATTGTCTGCCTGAGCAAAAAAAAAAAGTTGCCCTGTCTTTTTTATAAACCCCCTTTAAATATTGAAAAGCTACAATAAGGTCACCCCAGAGCCTTCTATTCTTTAGGCTGAACAGCCCCAACTCTCTCAGCCTTTCTTCATAGGAGAGGTGCTCCAGCCCTCTGATCAACTCTGTAGCCCTCCTCTGGACCTGCTCTAACAAATCAACATCCTTCTTGTGCTGGAGGTCTCAGACCTTGACACAGTGTTCCGAGTGGGACCTCACAGGGGCAGAGCCTACCTTGTCCTGCTGGCCACACCTCTGTTGATGCAGCCCAGGATGCAGTTGACCTTCTGGGCTGCAAGTGCATACAGCTGGCTCATGTCAAGCCTTTCATCCACCAGAACCCCCAAATTTTTCTCTTCAGGGCTGCTCTCAATGAGTTCTCCTCCCTGTCTGTACTCACGTCTGGGATTACCCCGACCCAGGTGCAACACCTTGCACTTAGATTTGTTGAACCTTGGGAGGTTCATGTGGGCCCACTTCTCAAGCTTGTTTAGGTCCCTTTGGATGGTTTCTCTTCCTTCTGTTGTATCAACTGCACCACTCATCTTGGTGTCATCTGTAAAAGTGCTGAGTGTTCACTTGATCCCACTGTCTATGTCATTGATAAAGATATTAAACAGTACTGGTCCTGAGGGATACCACTCGTAACTGGCCTACACCTGGAAATAGAACCATTGACCACCACTATCTGGATGCAACCTTCAAGCCAATTCTTTATCCACTGGATAGTCTCCCCTTCAAGTCCATCTCTCACCAATTTGGAGATCAGGATATCATGTGTGACCATGTCAAAGGCCTTACAGAAATCCAAGTAGATGACATCAGTCTGTCTTCCCTTATAAACTGATGCAGTCACTCCATCATAGAAGGCCACCAGATTGGTCAGGCATGATGAGCCTTTGGTGAAGCCATGTTGGCTGTCTCAAACCACCTCCTTGTCCTGCATGTGCCTTGACATTGCTTCCAGGAGGATCTTTTCCTTGATCTTGCCAGGCACAGAGACGAGACTTACCAGTCTGTAGTTCCCCAGGTCCTCCTTTCTACCCTTTTTAAGAATGGGAGTGATGTTTTCCTTTTTCCAGTCACCAGGGACTTCACCTGACTGCCCTGACTTTCTAAATATCATGGAGAGAGTCTTGGCAACTCCATCAGCCAATTCCTTGAGGACACTGGGATGCATGTCATCAGGCCCCATAGACTTCTTTTTCACTTTCGTCAGGTGGTCCCTAACCTGCTTTCTGCTTACAGTGAGAGGGACTTTGCTGCCCCAGCCCTCATATTCAGGTTCAGGCAAACAAGAGATGTGGGAAGACTGACCAGCAGTGAAGACGGAGGCAAAGAAGTTGTTGAGTACATCGGCCTTCTCCTCCTCCCCTTCTCTATATTGTAGCATAAATTATCTATGAATAAGCCAGAGTAGTCATCTTTTAAAATATTTAGGGTCAGTAGCTAGGCCAGGTGATGGTGAAATAAACCTGAATTAAACCTGAAATAACAAGCAATAGAAACACAAATAAAACCAGTTCTGTGGAGAAAAGATAAACCTGAATAGCAAGAAAAAGTAGAATTGCTCTGCCCTTGGCTGTATTCTCAGAGCATTTAAGATGTCCTGGGACAAGACGACTCTGGTCTTTTCATTATTATATGAGCTGAAGGAGACTGGAAAGATGAGTTTTCTGTCTCTAAAGGATGGGAGATGTAGAGGTGGTGAATATTGTTGCCAAGAAGATTCACGGCCCTCATGGAAGTAAATATTGCTCTGATTTCTCCATTTGGGACAGTAGCGGCTAAGTTTTGATTTTCAGGTTCTGGTACCAGAAAGGCTCAAAATGGGACTATGGGTGTTTTGCCACTGTCAGCAACCTACTTCTTTAAAGGACTTGCCAGTTTTACCTCTACACAGAGCCAGCCCTTGTGAGAAAGTATAGTTTACCCTGAATACAGAAAATACATTAAAAGTCTCTTTTCAGTTGTCAGCTCTTGATAACAATCTCAAAATTCCAACTTTTCCTAAGGACTATCACATACTGCTGTATATTATATGCTTAGCTTTCTGTCAGTCTGTGAATATCTGCAGGATCAGATCTTTCTCTGATAAATATTAAAAGATATTCTCTCCTAAATCATTTTATATTTTTGTATACTGTGCATCAAAAGATGTGGGTAAAATTTGATGATGGTAACCAGGATTGGGTTGAAAGATGATGTGTTGTCTTCTGCAAGACTTTTAGACTAGGATGATGTACTCAGTGCAGACTGATGTTTCATGTCAGATGGAGATACTGTGAGTCAGTTGAAAATTGGGATGAAGCCTAGACATAATAAGGATGAACTGTCTGAAAATGGAAAGCTTCTCTCTAACTCATCCATACTCTGTTCTATAGATGGACTACATAACTTATAATAGGTTTCTTTTATGGGATCATGTGAAAATATCCCTGACAACCAATGGACTCTGAGTCAATGAAATCTAATTACATTTGACAATTCTACAGACACGTAAATTTGTTAAAGTAAGGGAAGGATTTTGGAATCATGTCCAGAGTTTTTATTGAGTCTATATTCTGAATTACAACCTGACAAATTATCAAGCTTATATGAAAATTAATATTATGATTATTTTCTTGCCTGAGAAATTCACCTTCTTTCTAACCTGATGTTGGTTCAACACATGCCTGTAATTGCCATTTATGCACTGTTCAGCTGCTCTTGGAAATGAAGGAGTATTACATTACAAGTCAGTGTCCATTTCTGGGGAGGTAAAATTGTTTACATTGTTCAACGTGTGCTTGCCGCCCAGAAAGCCAAAAATATCCTTGGCTGCATCAAAAGAAGCATGGCCAGCAGGTTGAGGGAGGTGAGTCTGCCCCTCTACTCTTGTGAGACCCCACCTGGAGTACTGCATTCAGCTCTCTCCCAGCACAAGAAGGACATGGCATATTGGAGTTAGTCCAGAGGAGGGCCAGGATGATGGTCAAGGGACAGGAGCACCTCTCCTATGAAGACAGTCTGAAGGAGTTGGGATGTTCAACCTGCAGAGAAGGCTCTGGCAAGACCTTCCAACACCTAGGTAATATACAAAAGGTATATAGCAGCCTTCCAATACCTAAAGGGGACCTACAGGAAAGCTGGGGAGGGACTCTGTCAGGAAGTGTAGTAATAAGACAAGAGGGAATGATTTTAAACTAAAAAACGGTAGATTCACATTACATATAACAAAGACATTCTTCATTATGAGCGATATGAGGCAATGGAACAGGTTACCCATAGAAGCTGTGTTGCCCCGACTGTGCAAGTGTTTAAGGCAAGCCTGGATGGAGCTTTGAGCAACCTGATCTGGTGGAAGGTGTCCCTGACTTGTCTCTGCAGGGGGATTGGAATTAGATTGCCTTTAAGGTCCCCTCCAACCCAAAACGTTCTGCACTTCTATGATATGGCTTTAGTCTCCCTTGGTTTAATTACAATGTGTCCAACATTGCAGAAGAAGTCAGAATCCAAAAAAAAATGCAGTATTGGTTCAGACAAGTAGTCCTCTTAACTCAGTATTCTGCTTCTGATAGTGGCAATAAGAAATGTTGTTCTGGGAGAGCACATAAGCCTGGTCACACTCTACATTTCATTTACCATCAAAATGATTTTATTAGAGATGGAGAAAGCACATCTTGCTTGGATTTGTTAGTATTGCTTTATGAATCTGTTGTCCATGAACTTATATAGTCTCCTTTTGAACCTGCTAAAACTGTCTTCCCCCACAACCTCTTATGACCATAAGTTTCAGAAGTTTAATTAGCTATTGCTTAAAGAAATATTTTCTGAACAACAGTTCTATATACCATCAGGATTTTGCAGAATTTTATATTCTTTCCAGCCTTTTCCTCTTGAAACAAAAGAGTTCCAATGTTTGTGATGTTTTCTTGTAAGACAGCTCTTCCATACCAACTTACTCTTATCTGTACTCTTTCTAGTTCTGTTATGTCCTTCTTGAGATGACAAACTCACACACAGTAGTCAGAAGGTAGGTGCACCAAAGGTTTTGTATAGAGACAAAATGATGGCATCTATACGGTATCCTTCCAATGATATCTGACATCTTGTTGACTTTCATTTCTTTCTGCATCCATGCAAATTTGTTAGAGCTTCCTGGTGTTTCTTGTCATTGCTAAGATATTTAACTATCAGAAAGGTCTTATTATCAAATCCAGACTTGGACATTTCACTGTTTGCTCCCCGTTTCAGGCCATCAATGAAGATGTTGAAAAAAATTGGTTCTAGAACTGATCTCCTAAAGATCATACTTTTGACTCTTCTCCATTCTAAAAAGTATCTTTTAAGCCTTATTCTTTCCTTCCTGTCCATTAATTCAGTTTCAGTCCTGAAAAGAACTCTACCTTCACAGCAGATGAGGTTTCCAATCCACTTTGAATTTCTCTAGCAGTTTTTGTCAAAGCCTTTTTGAAACTTCAAATATATATTGTCCATTGCGCTACCTTTATAGATTGATGCCCTAGGAGACATGTTCATTCCCTGATGAAAGCCCTGAAAACCTTCCAGACTAAATAAAAGCATAAATATATCTGTTACCTCAAGAACCTGAAACAAATCTTTTTAAAAATTTTCTACTTGCTCATTTGTGACTCAGTCAGGCCCATTTCATCATAGTAAGTTCTTCAAAGCAGATCCAGGCTTTGTGCTTGGTTCCTACAGAACCAAAGACAAAGTTCCAACTCACAGCTGGGACTCCTGGGAACAGTAGTAGTATGACAATATATAAAATTCATGTTAAGCTTTTCATCAGCTGATCCCAAGGCATTCTTCATTTCCCTTCCCAGGGAATCAAAATCAAAGAGGGCAAGGCACTCAAATGGAAGAAGCAGGAGTTGAACCCAGGTCACCCACTGTACTGCACTACACTTTCTCCTAAGCCCAGGCTTCCTGAATGTAAATACATTATCATTTTGACCACATCTCTTGTTTTATTTTTGTATTAGCAGTGAACTTAATCAGATTCATGTATCTGAAGAATGAAAATGTTCAAATTCAGTGGAAATTCAGATTTATATGCATTTCAAAAGTTTTTCATTTTAAGCTCATCCTGTATCTTAGAGATTTTTATTTTATTTTATTTTATTTTATTTTATTTTATTTTATTTTATTTTATTTTATTTTATTTTAATTTTTGTTTTGTTTTGTTTTGTTTTGTGTTGTTTATTTAACAAGTTGCCAATCTTTACATTTTTTCCATCCTCAAGCTTCCTGTTTACTTGGCAAACCCTCTGTCCTCTACCACTGAATCAGCTTTTGACTGCTTCACACTTAATCAACATTCCTTTATTAAAAAGCTATTAATTAGATTCTCAGTGGCCAAATCTACTGACTATTGTTTTAGTTGCAAGACTTTTAGAGCTTTTCCACCTACACTGTTGACAGACCATTGGACTTAGAAACAGCACCACAAGGAATGTGGGCTCATCTTTGTTTCAACATACTTAAGGTGCTTTTATCTGTAGGTTTGCCTTGAACAAAATCCTGTTCAAATTGTATTAAACCCCAGATAAACCTCTCTTTCAGATTATGGTTTCCAACTGAACTCCTGTGCACTGAAGAGAGGGCACCGAATTCCTGCTTGTTTCAAGAAAAAGTCTTTGAGTAATCCCTTGAGCTTGCCTACAGGGCTTGGATTTCCTAATGGATGCTTTGATGACAGGAGATAAGAGCCAAAGGTACCTTCATTCTCTTAGAAATTGCTCCAAACAAACAACCTCAATGATTAAAGCTAATAGAAACACCTGAAAGATTGATAGCTTGCAAAGCACTGCTGAGTGAATGAATAACTTCCCCTTTAGTTCTAAAAGCTAATATTTGTCCACATTTGCTGCCTTAAAAAAAAAAAAAAAGTTAAAAAAGTGCAACTTTTTTTTTTTTTTAATGCAGAACGTTGATCAGGAACAAACAGACACCATTCCACTATTATATGAATTTTAAACAAAGCCTCCCTACTCCAGCTATTGAGACACATTCTTCATGGGCCCGTTTATAATAATTCAAACATGGCACAGGGAGGCTTATTAGAGTGAAGTACGTATAAGTGTGAACATGATACTCTTGTAAAAGTCTTTAATGATGTGAATGGGTGCTGTACTATGGTATTCTATATGGGGGTTTTAAATTGCACAAAGGCCCTGTAAAATTCTATATCTGTTCCCAAGCAATACACCTATCAGAGAGTAGAACAAATGGAAACCAAACTCTGCAGCAAATAAAAGTCTTAAATTTACATTGCTGGATTATAAAACAGTGTCTTTCAACAGCAGCTCTGACTTATTTCATGTTCTGATGAAATCATTGCTTGCAAATGCCAAGAAATTCAGCTGTAAACTTTTGGCAATAAGTAGACTCTCCTTGGAACTGCTGGTTTTAAAAACATCTGTAAGAAAGGAATCCACTGCAGAACTAATAAAAGAGGCTGAAGAGACCAAAACTTTCACTAACACCTCATAACACAGGCAGTGCTCTGAGTGCCACCAAACCCTGCTCCTTGCTATGTGGGTTATGTACATACCAGAGTTCATTTCCAAAATTGGGGTTTTATGATTCCCAGTGTCACAGAGCATGCAGTCAGGGAGTGAATCACATAACAAAGCAATCTAACGATGGAGCTGCAAACAGCTGAACATTTGGTTTTGAAGTGATGCAGTCCAGGGGTGGGGTGTTCTGATATTGAAAAATTTTCAGCTTTCTTTTATACAACAAAAGCAAAACATTAAAAGAATATTCTCTGAGTAGTTTAAGGAATTTCGCCTTTTATAACCACATTGAGAAAGGACCCAAATTGACCTAGTTTTCCTTAAAAGAGAATGGTATATGTATTTAAGAGTCACATGAGAAACCAGGAGTTTAAAGGCGGAGGGTATGGGTATGTTTTGACTTTTGAAGAGGAAATTGTGATCCATTGTTGACTCTCAGAGTTTCCTTCCCTTAGTCATGCTCATCATCTGGCCTTTTGAGTTTAACTAAACGGACCTGCTGAAATGGAAACAGAAGTGTGAAGTAAGATTTAAAATTATGTTCGATCCTCTGGCTGAGGCTTGGATATTCAACAGCCTTTAACTTCTCTTCACTAGAATTGGGAGCCCTGGGAAAGAATTCCGATGCACAGAAGGTAGTGATTTAATTTAACTCTTCCTCTTCCAATTTGCTTGTACACACACACACACGCACATACACACACACAGTGCACTACTTGGACACCACCTGTGGTCCTTGCAAAAGACAAGGGTTTCCTGGACAAGCCAGGAAGGGAGCTTGAGATTCAGGACTCTGAGCGGAGCTGCTCCAATAGCATTTGAAACCTAGTGCACAGATTCTTTCCACTTGCAGGGAGGGAAAAACCTGCCTGTCCTTTCTTCTCTCTCCCAGTTACCAGATCCCTGCCAAGTCCCCTGCAATTGGAAAGAGTGTGTCTTGTCTACCAATGCTGAGCCAGCAGTCAAGAGGGAAATGATGGCTCCTTCTTCTCCCTACACCGTTGCTTGGCAGAGAACAACATGAAATCAATTTTCTTCATTACCATTGTCACGATTTAATAAAACATAATGAAAACAAATTAAAGGCCTTAATGAAAAGAGTCAAAACATCCCAATCAACTTCAAGGGCAAATGAAAAATGAAGACATTAGGAAGATTTGAAACACTTTTACTCTGCAGTTTTAAAATGCTGGAGGGGTTCACGCATACCGCTGCTCATCTGTCTGTGCAAAGGAAGGGTTCTCTTCCAGGCCCCGGGCCAAGAGCTTAGTGCTCTTCCAAGCCCAGGAAGATCCATGCAAAGTTTCATGCTTAAGAATTTAAATCTGAAGCAAAGTTAGGGCAGTAAGTGTATCTTCGCATTGCTTTTGTTTTGTTTTGTTTGTTTTGTTTTATTTTAATTTTCTAGATTTTGTAAAGAATGATAGGAAATCACCATTTTGGTAATTATCTGTAACTTGTTGGTTTCACTGATGCAATGCAGCTGAGATATTTTTCTCTCCAGTCCTTCACTATACTTCAATTACAGTATCCTCCCTGTAGATATCTCTTCCTGCTACAGCTTTTAAAAACATACAGATAACAACAACAAAAAAAGTGTAGTCACTTTTAAAATATTTGTTTTTCAGGTGATTTTTGATGACTAGAGTCATAAGGCCACTGTGTGAGAACTTGATTTTGTTTTCTGAAACATCTATGATTTCAAGCTGAAGGACACAACTGCACTTTTAAAGACTTATTTTTCACATTGAAATTCTTGGCATTTTTTCATTTACAGCTTCCAGGAGTTCAGGTTTAGATGATCCCTCTCCTCCACTAGGATGCACTCCACAGAAAAGGGATTACAGTTTGTAACAAAGACTGTAGACTTGATAACACCTCAGGCTACTATATGAGACTTGCTGGATGATATCCCAGATGATCAAAAAGATCTTCCTTCCTTTCACAATCCCTAAGAAGACTGGATAACAGAGTTTCCATCTATCTTCATACCTTTTGGAAGCACAGTCCATCAAGCCAGGCTGGAGACAGGGAAGCTGAGTGGGGAATGGGAATATAGCTTCCAAGTAGGTTTCAGGGAGTTCTAGGCAAAGCAAACCTCAGTCTGGTTGCAGAAGTGCTCTCCTTTGTGTTGTCCTAAAAAATGCAAAATTCTTGCCCTTGGAGGAAGCTCAGCACGACAAGGAAGGCAAATCTTACTCCAGTGAACCTATGTCCCTCTGGTGGTCTGTGCTGGAGTCTTTTGAACTAGAATCTCTGGTGGTCTTTCAAACAGGCACTAGGTAATACCAGGTTAATCTGATCCACAACTCCGTCTTTCCCAGCAGGGAAAAAATAAAAAGTCTATCATGTTACTCAGCATTGAGTAACTCAACATTTCAGAAGAAATCCTATATGTAGCATACACTTTTAAGTGACAACAGGAGAAGTAATAAAATATTACCTAGCTGACAAGATTTTATTCTGATATGTTTAATTTTATTCTGATATTTTATCATTTTTTTTCTTTCCAGTCTTCTGTTTTCTTTCAGTTATGCAGTGAACTAGGAACACTCACACAGACCTGCTGCCAATATTTCTTGTTTCTTCCAAGACAGAGTAACTTCTCCAAGTCTGATCCTGGAAACCTACATAGTTTGTGAGTATGAAAAGGAGTAGATTAGTATTTTAGAGCTGTTAAGTTATTACCAAAATGAAGTACAAATAAATATGGTTTCTCACCCCAAATGCTATGAATTGTGCTGTGCAAATGTATTTTTAAAACCCACGTCTCTAATAACATTAACATTGATTGAAAGAAAAAGTGATTTATAAAGGAGCTACTGGAAAAAAAAAAAAAAAGGAAAAAAAAAAGATGGATTTGTTGTGTTGTTGGCATACTCCATTATGTAAATAAATAGAGAAATAAGGATATGATTTCACATCACAGAAATTAGCTAGTGCTAGTCAGAAAGCAATTATTTCAGTAAATTTTATGATACATTTTCAGATTTCAGCATCCATTTTTTGTTTCACATTATGAAGGAACAAAAGTGTTTGTGATCCCTCAGAAACTTGGCACAGAAATCTTTCTGCATACCAACAAACATACTAAAGACTGTGAGAAAGAATATTCTGAAATAATCGATAACTTCCGAGTTTGGTTACTGTTATAAAACTTTTGGCTCAAATCCTTGACCTGCTCAATTCAGACCCAAGTGTAAATGATGACTTCCTGTATCACAGTACTGTTTGAAAGCACTGCCTTGCTATTTCTTCTAGGAGAAGAGAAATAGAAACATTTTTTGAAGCAGGGTTATAAAAAATAGTATTTTCAACATCAACAAAAGTGGAATAGCTCTGAAACTACTGCTGAGCTTGTGGAAGTGTTGGAAGAACCCTGTAATGCTTGAGATTTCTAAGTGTCAGAACAAAGGTCTTCAACCCTTTGAAGACCCTGACTCTCATTTGTGATGATGGCAGTGACATCCATTACCCTCTCAGCCTAGCATGCAAATCCACTTTTTTCCATGGACAGAAAAAAGATAAAAGGTGAAAGTTAATGTTCCCTGATTTCACAAATACTTTTCCAGTGATGCTTGTTCAGACTTAGATGCTTGTTCTTACAAAGAAGTATTCTTGCTTCCCTATGAACCGTCATGTTACTAGACAACTGTCCCAAACACTTTGGACTTAAAGCACGTTTCTTTTCTAGCTTTGCATCCATGCTTTGTGCAGTGTTGCTGCTATGCAGTGGTCTCTAGGGTGAAGTGGATGACCAGAGCTCACTGAATTCCTTGTTAAAGGCCAGCAGTGTGTGCTGCACACCAGCTAATCCTGTACTCCTTGAAGAAGCAGATTGAGGAGATGGTTGCTGGGAGGCAAAGGCCTGTGATGCTTAGTTGGTTTCCCACATCTATAAGCCACTAGGGTAAAGGAGGCAGGGTAGAATGAATATCATATATCAATATGTATGATAGTAATATCAATAAATCTGTGTTATCCCATGCTGGGAATTTTTGCTGAAACTCCAGTCTATCACAAATACAAGGCATGAGAGATGACTAAAAGAAGAATAAACAGGTATCCTAGTTTATTTTCATCATCTCAGCTGATGAGTGGGGGTATACTAAGTCCTCAGCTTTTGACATCGTTCATGTCAGCTCTTGGGAGTAGAGGTAGGCCAATGCTGAGGGCGCTTGAAAAATCCCACCCTACAAGTCAAAAAAACTATATTAGTCTAGTGACCTGCATTTGAACCCACTTGCCTTTTAAAAATAAACCCCTGTACAAATCCCCAAAGCAGCATATGGTTAGTTCACATCGTGGACTAATAATAGCTTACATCATTTTATTTTTAAAGTCAGTCCTTTTTTGAATTATAGGAGCACCGAAAATAACGTTGAAAAATTCCGGAGCCTACCAATCCTGTACCTTAGAAGTGGGCAATCCTTTTTTTTTTTTTTAACCTCTCCAAAAAATAATAATAATAAAAAAAAAATCCCAGCCTCTAAAACTACAACCTTTGTCTGCCAAGTTTCAGCCTGGAACACATTTTTACAGTACTTATAATCCCCTGAACAAACTTCATTTATAATGGAAGTGCTGACAGACCTTTAGCTATTCCAGCTATCTTAATAGCTCAGCTGTATTTATTTTTCATTATATTTAAATATAATTGGTTGAGGTTTAACTCTAGTTCAAATTGATGAGAACCTATTGATTTAAATATCAGTTATGGGAAATGGGTCCTTTCTTGGGTGCCTTTGGGGGTTATTATGAGCATAATTTGGGTGTTGCTTTTAGATTTTTCTTGTTAACATATTTGTATGGTTTTCCTTTAAATTCAAAGATCAACAGCAAAAATAAGCATGCTCTTGGAGCATATGGTACTCAATTGTGGTTTGAATCCCAATGTGAAGAATTTCACTAGAAGTTTCACACATTCTGTTTTGGTCTCAATTAAGAAATACTTATTTGAGCTTGCTCAGCAAGTCAGTGGAAAAGCAATGTGCTGATGTGCATGAATGCTCGCTGCTCTCCTGAACCTCTATTGATATTTCTGAATTGGGGGCGAAGGAAAAGAAGAAAGGTGTGAAACAACTGTGGAAACCCAAAAAGTGTATGTGTTAGGGGTTGCTGGTACAGTAGCTGAGGGAGAAGCTTAAATATGAGATGTTGGTAGTCTTTAGATCAAAAAAGATATATATATATTTTTTTTTTCTGAATGAAATGAAACTAAGATGAAAGACCTTTGAAATTTTGAAATTGAAAAATATGAAGCAAGGAAAACAATCTCAGCAGAATTACTTTAAAATATCAAATCTAACAAACTGTTATCCCATAGGGAAAAAAAATGTTCTGAGTGAGAAATGTGGGGTTTGAACTTTTTTTTTAACTACTGTCACACAGAGCTGGTGACGGCAGTTGATATGGAGTCATAGTTATTAATACTAGTAATGATATTAGTTAGAAGGTAGAAGTGTAAATCTCTCCTCTCCTCTCCTCTCCTCTCCTCTCCTCTCCTCTCCTCTCCTCTCCTCTCCTGTCCTCTCCTCTCCTGTCCTCTCCTCTCCTCTCCTCTCCTCTCCTCTCCTCTCCTCTCCTCTCCTCTCCTCTCCTCTCCTCTCCTCTCCTCTCCTCTCCGCTCCGCTCCGCTCCGCTCCGCTCCGCTCCGCTCCATCTTGTTATCAAGATAAACATTAAACCCAAGGCTGTTTTATTGCTAGGAAAATAAAAATAAAAATTAAGTTTATTTCTGGAATCAAGATCTTTCATCATGATTCCCACTGCCCATCTGGAAGAGAATGCATTGCAGTATTATCACTGTTTAATCATATATTAGTAGAGCCATTTGAAGCTTATCATTTCTTATCATGCAATACTTGGTAATATTCTGATTCTATTAAATATATATATATATATTTCCTTCTCAAAATATGCATCCCTGTGGCACAAGTAAGATCCTGTACAAATAAATGTCAGTTTTGTTTTGCTTTGTCTTGTTTTCCATTTTAAAATCTTCCCATTGTTGGAGAGTCACACTAACGCACATGATGACAAATACTTCACTCAACAGCACTGCTTGTCCAGAGCTTGTGACTGCAGGGCAAGTGCAGCATGTGGATTCTCACAGGGATCCCAGGTCTGCCAGGATCATAAACAAATGGCTCTCTCCATTCCAAGGAATTGTTCCCCTCCAGAACACTTTACATCCCCAAAGATATTATTTGAGACATCCAGGAAAACAGCTGGCATGGTTGTCATAGAACAGTGAAATCCAGAGTTTATCTCTGTTGCATTTTGAGAGACCCTGTCAAAGCACAGATTTTCACTTTAGCCAGTCACCCATGCCAGCTTTGCTCAGGTTGGGGCTGGCAGAACTGCAGGGTTCATGCCACCCTTAGCTGTGGAAATCAAGTATCTTGAGCAGGAAAAGGCAGAGCATTGGCATTATTCAGTGTCACTGGTGCCAGAGAAAAAGATGACACAGTTACTAATTCAAACCATTTGATTATAGTTTACTTTCCTGTCTAACACAATCCTGATGCAATTGCAGAGCTTTCTGGGAAGTAGCCAAGCAGTGTTGTATTTTTTCCCCTACTGCAATATAGTACTAAAAAGTTATCAGAAATGTTTTAGTGTTTTTGTGGTTTTAGGCACCAGATGCTGCAGAGAAACACAAACAAAGAAACACCATTTTTTTTGTGGCATTCTCATTTGGAAGAAAAGTTAATACACTGTTGACAGAGCACAAAACTACTATGTCTGTCATATGAAAAATGTATCATTTTAGGTATGGCTGAATCTTTATACATGCATTAGTTAATTTACTGATTTATTGAACAAGTGATCTATTTAGATAATATTACAGTATGCTTTAAATTTTCTGGCAGCCATCTTGTTTTTTTATCTTCATATTTTTAATTATGAGAACTTTCAAAGGTATTTTTTTCTTTTTTTTCTTTTTTTTTTTTTCTTAGACCCCATGTAAGAATTTTTAAAAATAATTTGCTAATTTGCTTTACTTCCATGTTGATACTACTGGAAATCCCTTCTGTAAAAAGTATATTAAGTCTTACGGACAATTGCTATTACCTTTTTGGACCTATATGAAATAATTTTCTCATTTAAACTAGAAAATGGAAAGTCTTTTAATAAAGATTTTTACTTGTTTCCAAAATGTTGCTATTAACAACTTGAACTAGTAAATGTATTGTTACATTTAGTTCTCCTGTTATATCATTTGCTGAGCCACTATGTTATCCAGGTATATCTAGATATATGCAGGTATATCCCATCCTTAGCTTGCAGTGAATACATAGAATAAAATAATCTGTAAATAATAATAATAATAATAACAAAAATAACAATAATAATAATAAAATTGTATGTGTTATCTGCAGTCTGTAAGCACAGCTTTATGGATATTTGTTTCAGTCTAGTTTTTCCTCATTTTAATGGCAGTCCAGATAAAACTTTTTTTTAAAAAAATACATTTTTTATGCCAATATATACAGAGTTAGTTTGGGGAAATTAAGTTGAATTCAGCAGGGATAGGTCAAAATGCAAACATTCACAAGTCCTGATGGGGGACTGAATATTCACAATACATTTTCAGTTCACAGTTCTTTGTCTCACTCTGGCTGTATTCTTCAGTCTTCAATCCCTATTTTTGTGTAGGATTTGAGGGAATTTCCATCATCATTTTAGAGAGGAATTTTCTATGTTAATACCCTTAGACATTTTCTCTTTGTCCCAAGCTCACAAGCAGTGTATTTCTTATTCTGGCTTCAGCTCATGGTTGGAAGCTCCATTAAAATTCTCTAGCAGACTCTAAAAATTTCAGACTTCTAAACTATGAATTTGGATGAATATTTTCAAAGATCATCATTTATGTCTCCACCTTGAGAGTGCTGGTCTTTAAAGGAGATAGTTCAGTTCACCTTCCCAGAGTCCTACATGCAGCACACACTCAAATTTTAATATCTCCTTTTAGAAAAAAAAAAAAAAGGAAAAAAAAAGAAAAGAAAAAAAACTCTGTTGAATGAAATTAATTGCAGAATTGCATTAATGAAATTTTCTACATTGTCCTTTCTTACATGTTGTTTACATGTTTTCTAGATGCCAAAACAGAATCTGAAGATAATGTCACATTTTTAGTTGTGAATTTTTAAATAGGAAACTGCCTCCAGGATGTTTATTTCAGGTACATACTTTTTCTAGGTACATTTTCATACATTTCTAGGATAAAAACAAAGAACATTTTGTTGTTGCTGCTGGTTTTTTTGTTTGTTTGTTTGTTTGTTTTGTGTGTTTTGCTTTTGGTTTTGGATTGTTGTTTTTTTTGTTGTTGTTGTTTTTGGTTAAGTTTTGTATTTCTTTAAAAGACCTGCTTTATTACACACTCATTTCTTCAGTGAGATCTGGAGTTAGTCATCAAGCTTAATGCTTGCTGATATCTTCAAAAATTGATAGAATGAAGCAACCATCCTTTGTTCTTAAGAAAATAATAATGAAATAAAGTCTATCTGTTACAAAAATAAATAAATAAATGACACGTTCTTTTTTCTTTTAATAGTATTTGATTACACAGAAATCTGTTGAAGAGACAAGAAAAACTCTTTTTTTTTTTTTTTTAATGTTTAAATAGCTAAAGCCAGAAGTAATTAACTTAGATTTCCATCAAGGAAATTTAGCTGGATATAAGGAAAAATATTTTTTAAAGGTAAGGCTAATTAAGTATTATATGGTATAGGGAACCCACAGAACATAGATTATTGGAAGTTTAGAGAACCTATTGGGCAAAGTGAAATACAGGTACCATTATTCCTGATTTAAGCAAAGAAAGTTCTGTTACCTGATCCTTTAGAATTCCTTTATATTCCATTTTCTGTCATCCTATTATGTACATATATATTGTTCATATTTTACATAGTATTTTCAAGCTTTCAAATGGACAGGGTTTTGAATTTATTCACAGCTTGCCCAACCTGAAGTATCTTTGTGGCTTAGCTTTAAAGGATGAACCAATTTTAATCTGAATAACCAATTTGTATTAAAAATGTATAACACTTAACTTCAAGTGTTATAACTTCAAGTGTGATTTTACAGACTGTAGTTCAGAATCAGATATTTTGGCAGTGTTAAATGAGATATTTTCCTTTAATTTTCCATTCTGCAAGATAAATTGCACAGAATTCCTTCATCCTTTTGAGAAATTTGCAAGGTGAGTATTTTGTTTTTAAATCTGAAATGAAGGTGAAAAAAAAATTAATGTTATGTGGCAGTGGTCAGTAAACAGTTCTGCCACATATCTTCCTTAGACAGTCCTTTTTTTTTTTTTCTTCAGTTCCTTTATTTTTTGGACTGCAAGCTTGCTGGGGCAAGATCAGCTTTCATTTGTTTACATTATACTTAAGACAAAGCAACCCCATTCTGGGATTCTGTTGCCCAGTTTTGTAATTCACTTTTCTACTAAGGAAATAAATGCCTAATGATATTGTACCAAGCAACCCATGATGAAATATAATCAAAGTGCAGCATGTAGCCAATATATCACATTCTCAGAACAACAGTAAAGAATTACATCTCTTTCTCTCCTTTTCCTAGATCTTAACACATGCAATAACTGTGTGGAGCAGCTGTACAAGGCTTTGAGTATTCCCTTGAAAACTGCCAGGAAAGCCCCCTGCATGGTTTACAAAAAGCAGCACTGAACAACCACTGCTCTAGTGACTTATATGCTTTGTGCAGTGCCATACACACAAGCTTACAGACACAGTTTTATAACACCGATGTAAGCAAAAACCTCTGTGACAAATAAAATCCTCCACAGACCAAAGCCAGCAAAAAAGCAAGTTTCCAGTAACTTTTTCTTTGCCATCTTTTAACTAACTCATGAAAGCAGAACAGCAACACCATTATGTTATTACTTGCTGCATCATGGAGATACCTTCAACACTGTAAAGGAAAAGAAAAAGCAATCTAGAAAAGAGAGGATACAGATATAATACACTGGGAAAACTTGAGAGTTCATTTAGTCCCTGATCCAAATATCAGAAAAGTCATTTGGCCTCTTTCCACTGACTTTTCTCACAGTCTTTTGAACATGTATATTTTAAGTTACATTTGCCTTTCCTACCCTAGACAAACATACAGTGCTGTTGGACTCCATAGGAAAAATGAGTAATCTTTCTTCCCTTTTTTTTTTTTTTTTTAAGGTGATAACTATTAAAGGATATCTTGATTATATCATTATGTATCTAATTTATGACCATTTTCTTCTACAAGATAACCTGTTTCTACCTACAACACAAAAGCTAAAGTAATAATGATGATTACGCCATTGTTTTAACAGCAACATAATGAATTACTGTAACTCATTAATTACTGCAACTCATTAAGAATAATTAACTTATTGTGGCACAAATTCTGATCCATATTACCATGTCAGGGATGGATTAATTGGAGTTAATTCATTCCTTGGTGTAACTGACTGAGATAAAAATCTAGACCACCAAGAGATTAGAAGCCTTTCTGAGTATTAATTTTTTGTTGTTGTTGTTGTTATTATAGTTCTTTGAATTTGTGCATTATCATCTGTCTAGTTGGGTGGTCATTTTCTTAACTGCCTCCCTACTCAACTGCTGTTTCATGTGAAGGAACTTGCTAAACGTCCACTCCTCTCAGGCACAAGGGTCAGGCAATAAGAGAACAGATATTGTTCTTGTACAGAAGGTTGCTGCTAGTTCATTGCTCTTTTGTTCCAGTGTAAAATAAACATACATATTTAAATTTAATTAAAAAGGGAGGGGGAAGTTATGTTTTCCAGAAATATCTTCTCCAAACTGAAAGAGTAAGTAAACTGAAAAACCCTTAAGAGTTTTGATTTGTAAATTTCAAACAAGAGAAAGTACATTATAGATCAGCATAATAAAAACACAATACTTTTTTTTTCTTTAGGTTCTCCTGAGCAGGAGCAAAAGTCCAAGAAGCCTAAAGCACCATGAACATCTTTTCCAAAAATGACATTTTAGACTAGGAGAAATCTATTAATATCTAAAATCCTTCATGATTGATTTAATATAATAACTGGAAAAAATATGCATTTTGAATTCTGACATCTTCAGATAATTCTTTTCAAAGGAATCCTACTAACTGACCACATAAACATTTATTTCTGTTACTCTTTTACCCTTTAAATTTCAGTCACATGAAGTCTTCAAATTCAGGTTACTTTGTAAAAAAGAAAAAATCTTGTTCAAGTGTTGAAAAATTTTAATATAATATGCTCAACTAGTGCATCATTTCTCTGTAATTTGAGGGATCTTGTTCTTGTGTTGGTGTGGAAGGGAAGGGACAATTCTGACAGGATGGTACTGAAAGCGCTGGTACTTCTCTTGGGTAGACCCAAGATTTCCACCTGCAGGAAAAATTTCTGGTGATTTACTAAAAAACATTTGACCTTATTTTCTCCATATTTTCACTTTCTTTATTTTCTTCTCTCTTAGCCTGCCCCATCTCACAATAAGAAGGGGCAGGTTAAAAGTTTGCTCCAAACCCTGGGAGGTCAACAAAAAGAGCTAGATCCACAAAGAAATAGCAGCAAATGTATAGTAGCAAACAAGTCCACAAGGGTGGATTTCCAGGACATATTTTTTTCTTTATATTAGCTGTCCATTTGCAGTCTTACTGTAAGGACTGCAAATGGACAGTAGTAAGGATGTAAGGATGAAGCTCATGGTCAAGAAGCTTATGGTCAAGCTTATGGCATCAAGAAGTAAGTTTCTTTGGATTTTTTTTTTTTTTTAGGAAAAAAAAAATCTTCAGAAAGAGTGTTTAGGCATTGGAACAGGTTGCCCAGGGAGGTGGTGGAGTCACTGTCCCTGGGGGTCTCTAAGGAAAGGTTAGATATGGTACTTAATGACAAGGTTTAGTGGGTGATATTGGTGGTAGGTGGACAGCTGGACCAGGTGATCTTGGAGTTTTTTAGCCTTAATGATTCTATGATTCTTTGCATTGATTGTAGGGAAACTCTTTGCAGGAATTTATCACAGAATAACATTTATCACAGAATAACATTTATCACAGAATAACAAATGAATTGCAAGGTTATAAGATAGTTTACCTTACCATACCTTATCTGCAAGATCTTCATATCTTGAACTAAAAGTAAAGTCTCTAAACACCATTCGCCAGACATTAGAGTTGAAAGCTGGAGCTAAGTTAAACCTTTACAAAAATATTTTACCACTAGCTTGCTGTTGAAAAGGCTGAAAACATGCAAAGGTAATTATCAATGATGCAAAAGTTATTGCTAATGTGATAATTTATTCTGTTCTTCTGAGTGTCTCTTTACTTTTTTGCTACAATAATAAGGTTATTTACAGAACTGACTGTTCCAATATAATTAAATCTCTTATTATCTTTCAGCCAAGTGTAATTCACTGCCTTTTTTACCAACATCAGCCCTGGCAAGCATTACAAGGGGTATGTAGTGGAAAATCTTTTCATGAGATAGGTGGAAGATCTCAGCCTTTTACATTCAATTATCTGATATGGTGATGATTTTAAGGAGACAGAGAGAGAGGTAGAAATAGAGATCACTGTGTTATTGGAAGTGTTTGGATACACTGTTAATCAGTCAAGGACAATTACGCTCAGTAAAGTTTACCATGGGTGAAAAATAGAGGCCAGAGATGAGGTAATGTCAGAAGAAGTAAGGAATAGAGATTTGAAACATGATTACCACTTAATCTTTGCTGTGGTTATTATTTAAATCCTAGATATATGCATATTGCTGTTCCTTAAGGATGTATACATGAGATTTTATTACTGATGCTTCAGAGAGAGACAAAGAGAAAAGGGCACATATTTAGGGAAACTGAATGAACAGCCTTCACATCACAATATGACAGTATCAACTGACATCTTTTTCCTGTCTATGCAAAACTGAAACCAAGAGGTGTAATCTTTCTGCTAGTTGGTACTGGCAGCAGCAAACACAATGTTTAGTTTCACAATCCTGGCTCAAGAATACTCATACCCCATTATGAGAAATCAACAAAATAATGCCTTTTCATTTTTTTCCCTAAGTGGTCCTTCCCTGTATTGAAGCACACTTGAGTATATTGGAAAGAGCTAGACTGAAAAGAAAGAACAGAAACAAACAAACTAACTAACTAACATAAAATATGGGAAGATCAAGTCTACTTGTTTAGTTAAGAAATCTCAAAAGTGTTCACAAAGAGATTTTCTGATGCCCATTCAGCACCCCCTTAAAGCCCTAGTGTACAGTGGGCAGAGTGGGCAGTCCTGGTTATTCAAGAACAATTCCCCTATGCACATGCCTGGCCTGTTTTCTTAAATATGCCTTCAGAATTATGCCTTCAGAGTCTTCAGACCTCTAGCTCTATAAATCATTTTCTTAAATAGACACACCGTACTTTTTTACCTGCTGAAAAAGAGTTTTATCACTGTTTATAATAAAGAATGAGAGAGACATTAAGCTTAACCCTTCCCCCCCCCAAGTCAATAAAATATGAGGTAAAAAATAAGTTTTCTTCTTTGCTCATTGTCACTGGGCTCAAGCTGGAGATCAGTCATGCCCATACTAGGTTTCTGTGCACGAGAACACAATAAAGATAATTTCATATGGGTTTCAGCCTAGCTGAGATTCTCCCTTCAGATTCCCTTATAATTTCAGGGTACTGCACAGGGATTGTATTGCATGTCAAAAGGAAGCTCAAAGACTAAACTGTGAAACTAGTTTTGAAAACCCAACATTCGAAGTAATTTCTCTACAAGGGTAGTCTGTGAGCAGTTGTACATTTTAAAGAGCTTTTTATTTAAGTGACTGCCATTACACTTAGAATATTTAAAAAATATACTTTGAGATGAAGCAGGCACTGAATTATTTTTTATAGAATCATAGAATTACAGAATGGTTTGGGTTGGAAGAGACCTTAAAGATCATCTAATTCCACCCTCCTTGCCATGCACAAGGACACCTCCCACCAGACCAGGTTGCTCAAAGCCCCATTCAACCTGGACTTGAACTCTTCCAGGGACGGGGCATCTACAGCTTCTCTGGGCAACCTGTGCCATTGTCTCACTACCCTTATTTTCCAATCATCTTCAGTTATGTAAGAAATTTCAGTGATTTGGACCTTAGAGCTTGGACCAAGACTGACAGGAGGGAAGAAGTGCAGAAGGATGGAAGGAAGCTAAAACTTCTCTTACCACTATTGCCACACATCAACAACAACTAAATCATATTCAGAAAGGAGTGTATCCTTCGAGCATGTAAAAGGCAACTAGCAAAAAGCCACCTTTCTGTATGGTCTCTGCACTAAGACAGGAAAGGATTATCATGAATCTTAAAATATTTATTTATAACTTATTTATTCCCAGAAAACCTTAAAACCAGTAAGATTTCCTAAAACGGTTGGTGGAGGGGAAGAAGATGGAGTAGAGAGTATCAAGTCATCAAAACAATGTGTGGACAAGGAGAGGACTTAGTTTACCAGTGCAGCTAGTTCTGTAGCCAAAGGGAGAAAAATTGAGATAAAAGATCTTTTTCCTTGCTGGCCTGAGGCCCTGGAAGTATGCTAGGAATGCTGCTCTCCTTCCAGAGGAGCTGATTCAGTTTCACTTGTGGTAGTTTAGTTCCCACTGTCATCACTCTCACAGTGACAGTTGCTATAGTGAGTGAGAAAGTGCCTTGCCTGGTTTTTCGTGCTAACACAAAAGGTTGCCTGTCTCCTCTGCAATTTGGCAGGAAACCCTTTAGTGCAAGATGATGTGTAGCTGTGCTCTTACTTGCTGCAGACCTTGCTGGAGCTTACCAGCATATTTCTGGAGAGAGCAAGCAAGTACAAGTAGTGCTGACTGGACATTTTCCTTAGAGGAAACCTACCATAATATATGCACTTGACCCATGTGTTTTACCAGCTGTTCCTCCAGTGCCTTAGAGACTTCACAACTGTTTTTGTTTGTTTGTTTGTTTTTGTTTTTGTTTTTGTTTTAAAAAAAAAGAGAGAAAATATTCATTCATTTGAACCAAACAGAAAATGGCTCAGCTGGCCACCACAGGTCTCCTTGCATGAAACCTGACCTGTGTTTAAGAAGTTAGCAGAAAAAAAAATGTCCTTGGGATGCAGTTCAGTATAAGACTGCTGCTCTTCTTTGGGGTGTCAGCTACCAAAATGCATTTAGGACAATTGTTTTACATAATTAATCTCTCTGCATGGCAAGAAACCTAAAAAATTGCAATCAAAATCATACAGATTTGAAAAAGAGCTGCACAAAGTTTTCTCACTACCATTTCAGACTAGCTAAAGATACAGGCTTCCTTTTTACCCTGAGATTAGATGCACGCATCCACTTGGAGCCAAAATGCATAGAAAATTACTCCAATAGATACAGTAAAAAAAAATATTTCATGTAAGTGGGTAGTGCTTTCCTTTCCAAAACAGAGCAAACTGGCCATGCACAGTATAGTATTTTAGAGACTGGGCCATCACCACCCACCAAGGAACCCTGTTTTCTATCCCCTCTTTAGACAGAGGAATTAAATCCTTTATTCTCCCACTACCAGAGTAACATAACCACCACAATATCACACAATGGTTGAGGTTGGTAGGGACCTCTGGAGGTCATCTGGTCCAACCTCTCTGCTCAGTTAGGACCACCTAGAGCAGGTTGTCCAGGAGACCAAGGTAAAGGTTTCCCATGGGTGGAAATTCGGGAATTTCCTGGTAAAAAAGAAAAAAAAAAAAAGGCATTTACCTTTAACACCCATGAGGATTACCTGTAAACCTGTAAGGATTCCTGGAATGAAAATTTGATCCTTCTTTTGCCAGTGGAAATGACAGAGTTGGCTATTGCTGCGTTTTCTAGGTGAGCCAATATACTGTTCTGTATGCTCTGAGAATGTCTCTGTATTTCAGAGAACTTAAGCCTAACAATATTTTATTTCTAGCCTCTGAAAAGACACAGGTGCAAGCCCTGAGTCAGATACTTAAACCTGATGTAATTGAAGCATTCCTAAGTATATATGAAGTGTAATTCCAAGGAAGTCAGACTTTTGTAGCTTGGAAATTAGCATTTATCTGCCTATGGGTTTGGGCAAGAGCTAAACAAAGGGGTTATTCTGCATGAGGAGATGCTGGTTGAAAAGAGCTTGAAAGCCACTTTAACAGCATTTTTGTTTTTTTCCCAAATCAAGTCCTTCAAAGTCTGACGTGTTTTGGAACACCTAACACAGGTGTTTCTGAAACTATTCTGCTTTTCTGGTTTTGTGTATATTATTTCAAAGAAAAAAATATATATATGCTTTAATTTCTTCATTTTTCAAATACCTGACCCAAAATGTAACAAAAGAATGACCTCATTCTTAAAGCATTGAACATTTCTTAAAGCATTCATTCTTAAAGCATTTAAGAATGACCTGAAGCAAGTCATTTAATCCTCCTATACTTTTTTCCCATAGCAAAGGTCTCTTTTTCTTCCCCAGCCATTTAAACAGTAATCTCTTCATGACACAGTTTCTTTTACTTTGTGCTGTTGAATTTCTATTACAGCAGAGAATTTCTTTCTACAACATATAAAGATATAAAAATAGAATTTAAACATAAATATGAATAAAACTTTATAATTTTGATTATCAGTTTTAGGGAAAATGGTTTAGATTCTGGAAAAACTTGTTTTCCTCTGAATATATATTTTGGACATGCTTCTTTAGATATATAAATTGAATATTGCAGAGCATAGCTTCATTTCCACACATCTCATTTTCCTCTAGTTTTAAATGAACAATGAATAATCTGGAAGGATGATCTAATGTCATCCTCATTTGGTGACAGTTTATCATGGGCCATATTCCCTGAACACATCATTATTGGAGATGCTATTATTACTGTGTTAGAAATTAAATTATCTCCAAGAAGTAACTATACATATAAAATGGAATCAAAAGCCTCTTATCTTCAGCAGTACTTATGTTATAAATTATCTCAGGGACCCAAATTAGAATGTCAAAAGAATTTGGCAGTAGAAAACAAAGGAAGTGAATGAACCTCCCTTAGGACAAATCTGATAGCTCATACTTGCATACCAAATAGGCACTGCTCTTACCATATAACTATCAGACACCAGATCCTCAGTTGGTGTAAGTTATCTTTTCCTTACCAGTGGCAGGTTACACCAACTGAGGATATGGCTCACTTGTAATTTACGGCAAGCTTCCATGCCTTAGAATATGCAGCACAAAGTAGTCATGCTGGGATTCTCACAGCAGTCAGGATAGCTTTTATTAAAATGCGGCAGCTAGTGTTTTTGTGTTTTAAAACAAAATTCTGTTCTTTAGCTGAAGTCAACAACATGTGAACAGACACTTTAGAAGAATTATATTTTAGCATAAAGTGTGAAAACAAAGTAAGTGAACAAGTGGGCAAGAAGGTCATGAAATATTTTCTTCTTTTGATGATTATTACTGACTGTGCTGAAACAAATTCTGATGTATATCAGGTCTGCTGCCAGCGTATCATCTAAGAAGAACTCATTGAATATTTTATTAATAAAATCAAAACTCGAATCAAAGTTTTGTTATATAAATAACATTAAAACTGACGATTTTACTATTTCCACAGTGTTTCATATTGAGTCGCCTGGAAATTACATACAAAGTATGGTATTTGTGAGAGCAAACAGAGAATGAGTGAGGCAGGCTGACATACATTTGCTGTATATCTGCTATTATCAATAAGAACACAACATGCTGCAGAATAGGCAGGAAATGTTTCTGAAAGTTAGTAGTAAGAGGCATTGCATCTTATTCTGAGCAGTTATATTCTAACATTTTTTGCGTTAGTCATTCAACATAGTGGCTTGTGGTGGATTACGATTCCTATGAGGTATGTGCCCAGCTCTGAACTCCAAGGTTAATATAGTCACATTAGATCCCTATATATAAGCTAAATGAGTGTAAAGCTCCACAATGGGACTCACAACAGCCTGTCTGTTGGCTGCTAGAATATATCAGCCAGCAAACAGAAATTGCAAAAGAGGGTATATACACCAGGGTATATCTGAATTCCGCCTCCTAGAGGTACCCACACACCTTCCTTGACTCTGAGGATTTTTCTAAACCTAAGATTTGGAAACTGTAACACTCTTAGAACATATTGATCTGAAGAAACGATAGGATGAAGCCTTTTGCAGAATAGTCTAAAGGTCAACGTCTGTGCTACAGAAGTGGGACAAGCTTGAGAAGTGAGCCACGTGAATCTAATGAGGTTCAAGAAATCCAAATGCAAGGTGCTGCACCTGGATCAGGGCAATCCAGGACAGGAGTACAGACTGGGAGAAGAACTCGTTGACAGCAGCGTTGCAGAGACACTTGAGTGTTCTGGTGGATGAAAGGCTCAACATGAGCCACCAGTGTGTGCTTGTAGCCCAGAAGGTCAACTGCATCCTGGGCTACATTAAAAATGGAGTGGCCAAGAAGGTCAAGGGAAATGATTGTCTCTCTCTCTCTGCTCTTGTGAGGCCCCAACTGGAGTTCTGCATCCAGGTCCAGAGCCCCCAGCACAGGAAGGATGTTGATCTGTTAGAGCAGGTTCAGAGGAGGGCCACAAAGATGATCAAGGGGCTGGAGTACCTCTGTGGTGAAGAAAATCTGAGAGAGCAGGGGCTGTTCAGCCTACAGAAAAGAAGGCTCCGGGGTGACCTCATTGCAAACATTCAGTACTTGAAGGGGACTTATAAAAAAGATGGAGAGCAACTTTTTGCTCAATCAGATATTGACAGGATAAGGGGGAATGGTTTTAAACTAAAAGAGAGGAGATTCCGATTAGAGGTTAGGAGGAAATTCTTCACACAGAGGGTGGTGAGGCACTGGAACAGGTTGCCCAGAGAGGTTGTGGATGCCCCATCCCTGGAGGTGTTCAAGACCAGGTTGGATGAGGCCCTGGGCAACCTGATCTAGTAGTGGGTGGCATCCCTGTCTATGGCAGGGTGGGGTGGAACTAGATGATCTTTGAGTTCCATTCCAACCCAAGCCATTCTATGATTCTATGACATCCGTGTCCTCTTCAGCTTGAGTGGGTTTGAACTTCTCACCACGTGAGTACTGCCACCAGCTGGCTATGCTGGCTATGCTATGCCCTGAACAAAAGCTTTCTCCTGACCCTAAAATTGAAGTTGGGCCTCTCTGTGTACCTTCTGTATTTTGTATACAGTACTGTGTACAGTGTAAGAAAGGTTTATGAAATGAAGTTGTAGAAAAAGATGCTGTCTTCACGTCCCAAAATGAAGCACATTCTTCACCTCTCATTTTGGAATAAGAAGTCCTACTAAGATTTGTGATCCAGTAAGAGGATTTCATGAAACACCATTGTTCAAGGCAGTAGTGTCTAGAGCATGGGGAACAGTTCTAGTTCCTCAAGTGCAAAACAGATATATTTGAAAGGGGAAAAAAAAAAAAAAAGTTACAAAGGTAAACCTTTAGAACTACTTTCTCTGGCTGATCTGGAAAAAAAAGAAAAAAAAAGGTATAAGACTGTTGCTCTTCTAAACACATAGATAAAATGAGTACCAGAAGGAAAGAGGGATTTCCTGTCAGCACAGGAACAGATGTATATAAACTGGCTAGAAAAGGATATGCTGAAAAATGTGTTATTTTTTCAGAGGAGTGAGGTTCTGGAACAGCTGTTTAGATACAATAACCCCCCAAAAGCCAAATAACAACAATGAAATTAGTTTTTAAGGAGACTGTGATCACTTCATAGAAAGATTAACAACTGTAGTTGCCTCAGGTAACAGGGCATGGTTTCCATGAAGTCCCTTTCAGTTTTCTGTTACTGTGAATTTAGGAGGTGTTACTAAAATAACATCATAAATACCTTAAGGTAATTTGTGCAGTTAAGTAAATAGGTAGATATTAGTCCATGTTTTTAAAACTGTTCATTAGCATCACAATGGTTACCCCTTATATTTATTTAAAAGGAAATAGGTTTTCAATTTCCAACTGTTAATCTTTCCTCACTGTCTGTATTAATTATTAATGTCTATGCTTTAATTATTTTTTTTCTTAAATGTGTTGGATGCCTGCTTAGTTTGCTCAAGGGACCCTAAAAGCTGGATGAATTAAATCTACTGTTTTCAGCTAGAAAGCACGTTCCATAACAGATTGGTATTTTGCATGGATCGAGTACACAGAGCACAACTTGTAATGAAAAAGATATCAGTGATCAGCAAGATACATCTACATTTCTGCATGCTATACAAAACTGACATATTTCTTTCTGTCAGCAAGTTGTATTATTTTAAAGACTATAGAGCTTTTGGCCACAAGTTACTTTTGAGTTTAGAGAAAGCTCAACCTTTCTTCTGCACTTTGTTAGTGCCTCAAGACAGTTTCAGTAACAGCTTTGTGATAGTGGAAGTACAGAAGTAAAAGAAAATAATGAAAAAGCCTGTGGTGGATATACTGGGTACACCTACTTAACAACACCTTTGTCTCAAAGTCATTGATTACCAGCAGAAACAATGTGGGAAACACACAGAATGTGTGTAATAGGTTATAATACTTCCCTATAGTTGGAGCTTCTTGTAACTCTTGATCATGTTTTGTTTCCAGAATCAAGCTTCTAGCTCATTAGAATCATGTTACCATGTAAAATAGATGCAGTTAACTTTACTCATAAGCAGCCAGATCTTAAAACCTCGCATTGTCTCGTAAGTTCATAGCCCTTAGCAATTAAATGAAATTTTTACTTGTACTAGAAACATCTTTTAAGATTTTTGTGAACTTCGGAAAGCTCAGCATGCAAGAAAATGCAAGAATTCTATTACTTGGTTAATTTTACTTTAAACTATAGTAAACTGCCCTCCATCTGAAGAAAGTTATGATAATGGATAGTCATCTCTCACCTATGGAAATGTACTGCATTTCAATTACAACAAGAATGAGTGGGAATGGAGCTTGTCAGGACTGTGATGAGAAGGAAATTGTCAGATTCATAGGCTTTCTTAAAAAATTGGCAGCAATGAGCCACTGGTGAGCCTGACTTTTACTCTTATTTCATACATTTAGTACCCTTATAAAATATGGACACATTCATAAGCTAATCCTAAATTTACAGAAGAAAATAATTTGGGATGGTGTTCTAACATCTCTGTATGTATTAAAATATTTGTACACTCTAAGAACAATTCAATGGCCAGCAGTGTCACCATTCATCCTTCATATCATTAGTAATACGATTTTCCACCAGAGAAAAGTAAAACAGAAATCTCATAAGAATATTTTTGTCGCATCAGAGAATTTGATATGAACAAACAAATGGAAATAATGAGCAGGTATTCCATACAGTATTTTTGAGTAGTTCCTTAAGTGGTGTTTGAACTATGATTTTCAACCAAAAGTCAACATATGTTTATCAGAGACCCTGAGATGGAGTAGAAGAACCAGATTAAGGGCCTCACGTTGTCCTCAAACCAGATTCCACAAATAATAAAACCTTACACTAGGTTCAATAAAGATTAACAATTTGACAAGGTTGTCTTCATTAATCTTTTTACTGTCTATATTGTGTTCAAGTTTATTAGTGATTAAAAATACTATAGTGTGTAGAAAATATTTTGTATTTCATGGTAAAGATAGATTGCCTCCTGCAACTTTCAGCAGAAATGACTGAAATTTCCTAGGTCACAACAGGTAACTCTGCCCTTTAATCTCTTAAAAGAGTCAAATTCCATTCTTAAAACTCAGGATTTTTTGTCCCTGCTATACCTAATAGAAGAACCAGTCTACTTTCATGGTTTTAAAGTATTTCTTGCCTCTTGGCCAGCTCATATTCATTTTTTCTTGTGACAGCATTGCCCTTTAATATAAATAGTTTCATTTCTTTCCCCACTTTCAGCATTTATCATTCTGTTGAATCAACAGTTATATTACCCTTTCTCTTCCTTCATTTTATTTAATGGAATAAACCAATTTTCTTCAATAACTATGTACCCTTCATGGAATCATTCCTGTAAGATTTTTGTAAGACCTGCTCATCTATCAGTGAGAGGTGGCATTTGATCATTAACCACAGAATAAAGCCAAAATTTTCTCTCAGAGAAAGATTTCTGGGAAGACGTTTCAAACGTTTTCCAAGCATCAGGTTAGTGGCTACATAATGAAGAAAGAAGAAAAATATATATATATAATATTTTCAAATGATATATTATTAAAATCTGAAGAGCGATTTGAGGATTGCCTGTGAGTGAAGAATTTATGAATTCTAATGGTTACCCCTAAAAAACAATGATACATGGGGCAAGCTAAATAGGGTGTCTGCTGTTGAAACCCATTTCATATGATGTTAACTGAATTCTTAGAACTGTCTCTTTTTTGTTGTTGTTATTGTCTTGTTGTTTTGCTTTGTTTTGGTGTTGACTCTGGTTTCCTTCAGAAGAAAACAATGTATCTGTAGTTTATATGGAGGCTTCTATTACTCACACATCACTTCTAAAAGCAGTTTCGATTACTTCAAATATGACCTAACAGAGTAAATCTTAAGTCTGATAAGAAAACAAAGATGGGCACATCAGTATTTTATGTTTATACTTTGACCACCTAACTTCCCAGTACTTCATGTTCTATACTCTGAAAGAATTGTACCACTATAAAAATCACTTTATGTTAAAAATTACTTAATGATTTAAATCAATATCCACTATTAAAATAATGGATTATTCAAGAAATTAACAAATCTAAACCTACAAAATAATTTTCTTGTTTTTTTTCTCCCAATCACATCACAGTGGAATGTTGCTGTATAAATAAAAGCTCCTTAGATATGGGAACAGGGTGGGAGAGTTTATGCAATGCCTCTATGCAAAGGAATCTGTAGACCAGTCAATAGGCCTGTCAAAATCAAAGGAGTTTCCAAAAAGAGGGGCACACTGGACATCCACAACTAGATGAGTGTCTGCTGCAGACCACCTAGTCATGGGAGACTTTAACTTCTGCAATATATGCTGGGAGGGCACCTCAAGTTGGGTGGAAGAACTGTCTGGATCATTAGCTCGAAGAGCAGTATTTAAGTTCAAAGCCTAACAGACGGCTAGCTGTTCCCTACAAGCTGGTACTGAAGTCAATGCTCTTCTGTATTTTCATCAAAACTTGGATAATGGACTGCCATAGAATTTGTAGATGACATCAAACTGAATGTTCGATGTGCTGGTGGGTAGGACTGTCATTCTGAGGGATCTTGGTTAAGTGCAGGAACAGGTTACAGAGAGGATATAGATCCCCTTTTTAAGGGTTTTTAAAACATGACTGACTAGAGCCCCGAGCAACCTCTTCTATCTTTGAAGCTGGCTTAGCTTTAAGAAGGAGGTTGGACTATGTGATCTTCTGAGCACCTCTTCAACTGAAACTATTTATTCTATGTTCATATTAGTAACTCAGTGGGGCAAGATCAGGAATCTAGGATCTGATTTTATTTTACTTTGGAGTTTGTGATTTTTTTTCATATGTTTCTGATGATCTGCCAAAGGTGCTACAAGAACAACTCATTTCTTGTATTTTTTTTCCCACTGGAAAATATTCAGATTTTACAAAAACAAGTTGGTAAACATCGAATAGATAAAAGCTAGGTGAAGTAGAGCGAGCTAACTGAACTCGATTTTAGAAAAATATCTCCTAGCCCTGTGAATCAAATTCAGAGTGAAGCCTTCTTTGAAGTTTGTCCGAATATGGCTAGCTCCTAGCCCTGTTCTTTACCACACCTTTGCAGCAAGGCAAAGAACCACTTTTCATGCTGTTCCAAACCACTTTTTAAGTTAAGCTGTTGATGAAACAAATGAATTGGATAAATTTGGATAATCTTTTTTTTTCTCTCTTTTTTTTTTTCTTTTAATAATCAAAGAATTTTTGTGCAAATACAAGTAATTAATAAGTACTTTGGCTTTGGGGTTATTTTATGAATTGAATTACAACTTTGTATAATTCATGGTTTATTATCACTAGTCTGTTTGCACCTTGCTGTGCAGAGGTTTACAAGTAACTCCCTGTGGTTGAAAATGCAAATGAGCTTAGTTTTAAGAAGAAACTCGGCATGAAATTTCATATTATAATTTTCCTAGAAAATAAGATATTCTGGAGGTAGTTTTGATACTGAAAATGTAGCCAGATGATCATAAATTATAGAACTTTCAAAAACAACTGTTATTTACAATTCATTTTATTTGAAGAGTTACAAAACTGGCATATGTCAGTACACCAAAATCCAGGAAGTCTCTCAGGATTTAAGCAGCACAATATATTTAACAAACAGTATTTCATTGTAGGAAAACTACAGACATTCTTAACTAAGTTGCAGAGCAATAGATGGTTGACAATATCAAAATGCCTTAGAAATGAGCTATAAAAATAGAAAAGAAAAACTATTAGTTTTGAACTAAACCACATATTTTTACATGACCTTTAATTTTAAAGTTCCAGATATCTGTACACAAAGGTTCTTTCTTCTCACCTCTGCCTATAATTTATTTGCAATAGGAACATTGTAATTTATTAGTATTATCATACTCTTATAACTGATGAGTTTCAATTTTCCTATGAAAAAAAAAAAAAACTGTAAATAAAAAGCCAGAACATTGTGAACTAAGTCTGGTTAGATAAAACCATGAATTAAGACTTCTTACTTAACTTTAATTAGAGTTAGAAGCTGAGCTGTCAGAAATTGTATAGGTGATTTATGTTTTTTTATTTTTTGTTTAATAATTTGATTGAGCTTTACATATTATATAAATTAAGATAGCCTCAACTTCATATAATTTCCTGGAGTCACATTGGAGTATGCAGCAGCAAATAATTATATGGAGACAAACAATAAAAAATAGACTACTACAAAAAACCAGTAAATTGGAGCATGTTTGGACAAGTTAAATGTAAACACAATATCACATAAACCATCAGACTAATAGGTTCAAATATAGCTGAAGCAAATAACTGGTATCCTGAGCTATCACTTGTGTAAGATACTGTTTCTCTGGTTGGGGCCTGTGTCTGAAAAAAAAAATACTTTTTGTACTAATTATCTAAGTTTGAGTTACTCTTGAACTATAGCTACACTTATTTTTTTACAGACCATACCACTCTAATAACTTTATACATTTTAGCATAGATTATGGGGACAAAAACAAAGGCTCTTACCACTTATTGCAAACTAAGTTACTCCATTCATTATTGCCTTACAAGCTGAGGCAGTCTTTTTGAAATACATAGGGAGAAAGAGCAAACCAGGAAATGTCACTAACTCAGAAGAAATTCAGAAAGAATCACAGAAATGGCCACTGAAAGGTTATGTTAGAAAGTCTACAAAATTCTCACTTAGCCTTTCTACAGCCAATTTACATGAGCTATCTAAATATGACTAAGATATGGTCAAACAAATTAAAAATATGTCTACCCTGAGTGAAAAGTCAACAGGCAAATACACCCACTTTGTGTCACACAGTAGAAACAGAAAGAGGAGCTTCAAACCAAGCTGCATCAGTTAGTACAATCGCAGATAAACTACTTTTTAGAAAACTCCATTGTCTGAGGTTTAGTCAGCCCAGAAATCCTTGTGTTTTCTCTCCTTCTTGCCCATTCTGCCTGGCATAGAGACGGAACAGAAAAAGCCACGAGCAGCCAGGCAGCAAGGACATGTGAGGAAGCCTTGAGACAACTTGAGACTTGAAGGAGCTACAGAAGCTTGTAACAGCTTAGGAACAGCTACAGCTTATTTATCCCATCCCTTTGAAGCCATTTTGGTAAGATGAAACTGTAAGGCATGATTTGAAGATGCTGCTAAGAAAATGTCTGGATTAAATTTGTATAAACCTGTAATGAATTTGGCATATATTTATACTGGGGTTTGTAGGAATTGTGATAACTAATCTATGTTCAGTTTCATGTTGTGTCTTTCGGACTTGAGTAAGAAAAACAGAATTTCTACCTAACATTGTGAACTTTCCTAAACGGTAGTTCTAGATGATACTCCCTAAAAGGATATTTGTGTAATTAGTGTCTGGAGTAAATCTGTGGCTTTCTTGTAGAATTTCTGTGTCACCTTGAGTGAGTTTTTTGTTTGTTTGTTTGTTTGTTTGTTTTCCAAATAGCACAATGCTCTGACTGAACACAAGTTAATAAATCATCC
This sequence comes from Anser brachyrhynchus, assembly GCF_964034855.1. Taxonomy (NCBI): domain Eukaryota; kingdom Metazoa; phylum Chordata; class Aves; order Anseriformes; family Anatidae; genus Anser; species Anser brachyrhynchus. The sequence continues at coordinate 113,740,564 of NC_137696.1, read as the reverse complement.
CTACCTTATAAGCTGGCTGTGGTAATCAACAACATTAAATAGCTGAGGTGCTTGATAGTCTGGTGATCAGTACCATATAAGTAGTTACGCAGTCAATCCCCATAGGGTTAGAACGTTGTCAAAATGTATGTCCCGTGTATCTGTGTCTGATGTGACATTTTCCTAGTACAAAATTATCTGGAGACATTACAAGCAGAATTGTGGAAGGATGAAAAACAGATTAAGTGGCTCACCCAGTCCCTTGTTGCAAGATAAAATGGCATGCAGCTGACACAAACCATCTCCAAGCTCTTAATTTACTTCAGTGGTGGGGTTTGTTTGTTTGTTTGTTTGTTTGTTTAAGTACTTCTGAAGAAGGAATATGTGTGCACACAGGAGTTATTACAAGCTAAAAGTCTGCTGATATTCCACCTTAGCTCACTGCATGCATCTATTTTAAAATCAGATGAAACACTGAAAAAATATTTGACAGAGGTATGGTTGTCTTTTGATCTTCATGAATTCCTGACATACTTATACTGATCATGACCTTCCTGCTACTTTCAGAGGTGTACAGAAATGAGAACCATCCCTTACTTGCTGCCAGTTTATATCTTACCAGTGAGTAGTGGTTTTTTTGTGTTTTTTTTTTTTTTCTTTTTGTGAATTTACAGTGGATTGCTCATAGGCCCGTGGCCTGTGTGGGATTTTTAACTACACCACCTAGAATAAAACATGATACTATGAAGTATTATGTCTAACTATGATACTTCATGACTATGAAGTACCATTAGTCTAACAATATCTTCTATCTGCAGTGGTAGGTCCTATAAAACATATTTAAGATGCTTGCTGTCTTGTATATTAATATTGATGTGAATATCAGGTTACTTACCATAAAGTTAAATGTAACTTTCCTCTCAATCACTAGTGAAATTCTTAAAGCATGTCCTGTTTTTAAGAACAACATCTTTCAGAGAAGGATACAGAATTCCTCAGTGGTTGATCTAAACCAGTTCACACAATAAATATGGGATCACTGGAGCTGTTCCAGTTTTGTGATGATGACAAGCCTGATAAGCAGACAGGAGCCACATTTATGGATGATGATCTTTGTCTCTTTATCAAAGATGTCCATTCATCCACTTACTCTTATGCTGCCTTTTCTTGAACAGAGATTCAAACCCCAAAACAAATCATCTGAGAACTTCTGACTGAGGTAGGGGCTCATGCTTAAGAAACTAACCAATATGGCTAATGGATTCATTTACACCCCTTTATGGGAAAAAAAACACATTGCTGTGATATCTTCCATATAAGTTGTCAGTCCATCAATATTTGACAAAAATCATCTACAAACTTTCCTAGTAAAGACTTTTGTGTTTTCTTTCAGATTAGTGACAAAGGTGCTAGTACAGGAGCAAATCTGAACCCTGTATGATGCATTAAAATATATTTGCCCTCTGTGCCTACCTGTGTCTAAACTAAACAATTTTTAACCCACACATTTGAAGACAAACTTGTGAATTCACTATCACTGTAGTTTCTTAACCGAAGTACTGAACAGTTAGTTCCCAATTCAATACTTTCTAGAAGTTCGTTGTATCAGCAGACTTGCTTGTAAACAACTAAACATTCAAACTTGGGTTGGTTATTTTAGTTCCTCAGATAGGATTAGAGCCTTTTTATTATTATTATTATATATCTCTTCAATTTATTCTAATTCTATATTAAACAAATAATCAGAAGACACTCTATTCTGCCCCAGTGTTGATATCAGGATAATGGACCCCTTGTTACTTATGCAAGTTCGTTGAAATGACTTTTGTTGTTAACAAAATTTTAGTTTGCTTTCAGTTTCCAGTTCTTCAGTATTTCTGAAATCACTGGTACTCACTGACATAAAAATGTCTAACATGAATAGCTACTATTTACCATCTTCTGAAATTTCCAGCTGGAATACGTGTGAATATCTAATTGACTTTCCATCTCCTTCCTATTGCTTCTGCACAGCAACACGAAAGAGAAATGTCATGCAAAATAAATGTGCAAACTTTCAGAAGACCTTAATCTCCAAAGGTTTATGGTAAAGAATTCTACTTGTGCCTCTCTTATCAGTTCTAAAATTCTAGGACACAAATATCAAATTAATTACTGTTATTAATCATATCTTTTTTACATTCCATATAAGCTCATTTTTCTCATTTGTTCATATGCATGTGTAAGTGAATTTATGCATATCTCCAAGTGAGATATCTCCTCACTCCATGTGAGGCCCCACTTGGAGCACTGCATCCAGGTCTGGGGCCCACAACACAAGAAGGATGTGGTTGTGGTAAAGTGAGTCCAAAGGAGGGCTACAAAGATGATCAGAGCAACAGAGCACCTCTCCTGTGAAGAAAAGTTGAGAGATGTTCAACATAGAGAAGACAGGTCTCTGGGGAGACCTCATTACAGCCTTTCAGTACTTAAAAGGGGCATATGGAAAGTGACCTTCTACATGGGCAGATAATGATAGAATAAGGGGGAATGGTTTTAATCTAAAAGAGGGAGATTTAGATTAAGGTTTGGAGGAAATTCTTTACTCAGAGGGTGGTGAGGCACTGGAACAGGTTGCCCAGAGAAGTTGTGGATGCCCCATCCCTGGAGGTGTTCAAGACCAGGCTGGATGGGGCTTTGGGCAACCTTATCTAGTGGGAGGTGTCCTTCACCGTGGCAGGGGCTTGGAACTAGATGATCTTTAAGGTCCCTTCCAACTCAAACCATTCTATGGTTCTAAATATACATGTGGAGCTGTTTTCACTTCCTAGAAAAGATAGTTTTGTGGTTTTGACCACTGTGGCCTTTCACAGATGTGAGTGTGGATTTCTGAATACCTATTAAAGTTTTTTTAAACAATTACTGCTTATTATTCATATGTTTTTAATTAAATTCTGCCTCCTGCCTGATCTGGTTCATAATTGTTTTCAGCTTTTTGAAACTATCAAGTGCATATAACACTAGTTTGGACTTTCTTCTATTTAATTATTACAAATTATAATTAAAAAAAAATCACCTTTCTCCCAGGTTAATAGCATTCCCTGTGAAGAATAACTAATATCAAGTATATTTTTCCATATCGTTTATATTTTTCCACTTGCCCTTCTTATCCCTGATTGGCTTATATGACTGCATTTGAAAACAATTCACATCTTGTAATGCAGCTTGGGTAAAAGTCAGTGCAAAGCAGAACTGCATAAGGAACAGAAGAAGCCAAGTTATTTCTGAGGTGAAAACTCAACCACTTTTTCCTAGAAGACCTAAACTTTTTCTTAGTTTGAGTTAGTGTTATTGGCTGACTGCGACACTGCCTACACAAGGTAGAAAGAACTTTGGATCATTTCCCTGCCCTCCAGTTTTGTGGGCCACCGGCATGCAGCAAGAAGGTATTATTTAATTTGTAACCAAATTCTTTAGAGCTGGAAACTTGGGTGGGAACACACTCTTCTGTGATATCATATTCATACAATTATTTTGATTCCTTATACTTTAGTCCAAATACAATCAAGCTCACACAGTTTTGTCTAATACTGACAACTGACAGCTATGGTGTGTTAGGAACAGTCTGCAGGAGTACCTGTAGAGCTCTGGAATGGAAAAAGTAGGACTACTTTTCACTCAGGAACTTAGAGTTGTTTCTTGAATTCTGAAATTCCCTATTTCAAAGCAAAACCGTCAATTCTGACTTCTTATCCTTTCCACAATAGTAAAGTTAATATTTATTCTCACTCATAGCCTTACACTCTGTGTTAAAACTGGGATAAGTAAAATATTCAGCATCACAATAAACTTTAAAGAAATACAGGACAATGTTTGTAGATGTCAGGAAGGACCCAATTATGGCACTTCTTAATTTTTTTCTCTACCAATAGCTATGTGTTGTGATTACGAGTTGCTTGAATATCAGTCATTACTCACATTGTTTTGTTCTGTAACTATTTCCCTTATCACGTAGAATTCAAGGCAGAAGTTACTGGTACTGTAGGCCTAAATAACCCAAGAGATATTGGTGTTTGTCAGAGATTTTTCACAGAATATTTATTTATTTATTTATTCATTCATTCATTTATTTATTTATTTATTCAGAAGATCTGCTTGACTGTGGATCACATTATCTTCTAGCAGCCCCCTCAGCAGGTCAGACATGGGCAAATCTCCAGGTCTTACTGACAGTGCGATCTGATCTTCTGTACTCCTCACCCAAAAAACCTTGGACCTCACACGCATGTGATGCCTGTGGCATTTGCTGGCAAAGACATAACCAGCTCGCTATCTTAGACATTTGCTCGTGATCTTATCATTGCTTACTATGACAGACCTCTAATGTCTTCCACAGAAGACATGGCTAGGGAGCAGCTCTGCAGAAGGGAATCTGTGGGTGTTGTTCAACAGTAGGCCCAATGTGAGTGAGCAGTGTGCCCTGGCAGCAAAGAGGGCAAACCACATAGTGAGGTACATTAAACACAGTGTAGTTAGCCGGTCAAAAGAACGGATTTTTGCATTATATTTAGTGTTGGTGTGGCATCACCTTAAGTATTGTTGATGGCCCATGCCTGTCAGTAATCAAGAGGCATTTGGATAATGCCCTCGATGATATGCTTTTACTGTTGGTAAGCCCTGAACTAGTCAAGCAGTTGGACAGGATGATCTTTGAAGGTCCCTTCCAACTGAACTATTTTATTTTATTCTATTTTTATGTTGGATTCCAGAAATCTCTCCTTCTTTACAGTACAAATGTGACAAAATGAAACCCATAATTACAATCGAATCTACAGGGGAGAAAACAAGTTAGTTGGACAGACATGAACAGGTTTTGCAGCACTTCTGTCTCCTCTGAGTGTTTTTGTTTGTGTCTCAAGTGCAACTCAGAGGAGGAACAGTGTCTTAGAGTATCATGAGCCTTCATTTGCCAAATGATCACTGGCTGTTTCTACCTCACATAGGTCTAACCTTCTCAGCAATGCCTGCAAGCAACAAGAGTAGATCCGTGGTTAAACCTGTATCCCCTTAATTTTTGCTCCTGCCTATCCGACTTCTGAGGCCTTGAACTGATCACCTGGGTGAATGCAGGGTTCTGTCAGGCATCATATCTCTCAGAGAGTGTCACAAAGATGAAAAGGGCAAAGACGAACTTGGAAATGAAGGTCTTTATATTTTGCTATGTAAAAAAATAAAATAAAAAAATAAAAAAATCTGATATCGTTTGAATTTTTGCTTCAACTTTCTTGTGACAAAATCAAAGTGTTAAATTTTGTAGAAAAGCATAAGATCTTCCCATATGAATATCATCTCTCTGCTGTAAATGAAGATATTTCTAGTTCCTTCGAGCTTTGCTAAAGTTTTCTGCATTTCTTCTGTGACCTAATGTTTTGAGAGAAACCTGTGGCTTACTGAGTCACTGGCAGAGGGCCCTGCTTAAATATCTTCCTGAAGTGGTTTGCTTGTCACTTCATATCTCTGAGGATTTCTAAGGGATCATTCTGCCTGAAATTAGGCCAAGCTTCCTCAAAAGAATTGAAGCTTTTTAAATTGTTACTACAATTCCATTTCAGTTTATATTTATCAGCTCATTTTGACAGTAGATTTATAATGTCCTCCTTCCCTCTATCCATGCCCCTCCCCCCCCCCCCCAAAAAAAAATTCAAAGTGTTTCTGCTTATCCCATATTAAATTGTCTTTGCTCTGGTATTACCTGACAATTTCTCCAACTTCATTTCTACACTCACAGATCTGATATTCACCTGTGGAAGTGGTGATTGCTACCTCATTTTCAGCCACATTTTCAGCAAGAGTGAAATTTCCTCAGAACAGTCACACAGTGGAGCTGACTGAGATGCAGTTTCCATCCTTGGAGGTTTTCAAGCCCTGCAGAGCCTGATCTGACCCCACAGCTGTCCCTGAAGCAGAAGGTTGAACTAGAGACCTCTGGAGGTTCCTTCCAACCTTCATGATCCCTCGTGATCCTCTCCCGATTGTCTGTTCAGCAACTGGTATGTTTTCATTTAACTATAATATTAGAATTCATTTTTATGTATCAGCCTTTGTCTAAATCCTTAAATTCACCTATGGCCTCCAAAATATATAGATATACAAATATGCATCACTTCATTGTCACATTGCACTTTGGGCTTTCTTTATGTAAAGCTAGGTTAGTTATCAGAGCTATCTCAACAACTATTGTCATAAACATGCAATATTATTCCCTTCTCTTAGTAGTTCTAAACTGTTTCAGTCACCAGCTTTTCCACCTAACTAACTGGTAGATTTTCTACCTACATGGTCCTGCTGGAAACAGCAGTAGCGTATAACATTATGTTATAAATTACTGTTAAGTTGGAACTGTGTTTTACCACAATGAAAATAGTCCAAGACTTTTACAGATTCATTCCTACTTTTGAATCTAATAGTTCTTGACACTGTCTGGGTAATTCCAACTAAATGGGTTTTGATAGATTTTTATGTTCGAAGTGAGTGTCAAATTTTCTAATGGCAAATGCATCTTAAAAACAAAAAGTAGCCCTTTTTTTTTTCAGGGAAATTGAAAAGATTCTATTTCCACCTGAATTACTCCTAAACAAATATCTTCACAGCCTTATTGAGAGCAAGAACATTAAATAAATTATAAAGCTCCAAGTAACAAAGCCCTTATTAGCGATTTGTTTGCATGGTAAGCATGGTAATGGCAGAACTCCATAACATAATGTTAGGTTGGACCTGAAGAAGGTAAAATTTGTAGGAATTCCATCTCCATTTTTAAATTCACTGTTACATGTGGGAACATTACTCCTAAGAAAACTTTCACTCTGGAATTTTTAAAGATGCTTGGAAGTCTGTTCTAGAAAAGAAGTATACATATCCAGTACAGTGAGGATTTGTATAAAATTGGTTTCTGATGTTCATTCCAATCCCACTACTCATACTTTATTTTGCTACAATTCTTTTTAGTATATTCTGCCATTACAGCTCAGTACACTGGCTGTATCTTTAATGTTTGCTGTAAAGTTGTATTTGCACAACTTAGGCAAGCTAGAATCTTAACCAAAATATTATTGGAAAACACAAGCATAGTGAAGGTATCTTTGCAGTATTCATTAAAAATACTTCTAAAGTTTGTAAAAGACCAGTTGGAATTCTATATAGAACATCTAACATGTTTTTACTACGATAATATGTCATTACTCATATAAAACCATAACCAAATTCTGGACTTGGAAAATTTGTAAAATTTTGACCTTTGTCTCAGAGACTAAAATTTTCGTCAGTGTGAATTTCCTAAAGTAATAACCTTTCTAAAGTGATAATATACTAGCTTTTAGCAAATTATTCAGTATTTCAAAATATACTATAAAATGGGAAAAAAGGCCCTTAGCAAGTTTCTGTGCCTATTTTGTGTATCAGCAGTAAATGTTCTAAAGTGTAAATTATTTAAAAATGTAGCATGCTGTGACATCTCTTTGAGTTCAGATTGTTGAATTTGTGATGTCGTCAGCTTTGCAGACAGAAATGTTTGTATATGATTTATGCAAAATATTTCTTCACTGAATTTAATAATATAGCAAATTGTATGGTCTAATGGGACCACATGTTAGGCTAATCTACGCTGTCATATAGTCATGGACTAACAAAGGGAAGATTGAACGAATTAACCTAGTTTCTCTCCTTCTCTTATCAACTGTCCGTGGGGGAGCGTGAGTCAGGAGAAACATCTCAATCCTTGATTTTGCCACACTTACAAAAATGCTTACTATGATTCTTACTTGTCCTTTAAATAGTAAATGTGAATATTGTGTAGCTTTTTTTTTTTTCCCCTTCTATTTCAACATACTTTTCAAATGGGACAAGTATTACTTATTGTGTAAATAAAATATTTATTTATCTTATTATTTCTTCTTTTTATTTTTTATCTTATTTTATATAACACATAAAAATATTTATGAAAGGAAAATAAATCAAACCAGAGAGAGTAGGACTGTTGAAGTTCTTTTGATGACAATGGACTATTCATATGATTAAAGTTCAGTATTTCTGTAAGCTGGGCAGAATCAATGGCTTGATTTGCTTCCAGCAAGGCACTGGGGTTATGGTGGTGACATGTTTCCAGCAGGCAAACCCAGCACTGTCTTGAAGGCCTGAGCATATTAGTATCGTGTTGCTACACTGAAAAACATTAAAGTAGAGGATCCACCTCTTTTTTTCCCCTTAGATATTAATAAAACTTCTCCCATTGGAGTAGCAGCAGTTTAGCAAGAATAAAAAAAGCTTTTCACAGTGTTGAAAGAAAAAGCCACACCTAGTCAGTAGCTCTGCTCTGGGGCTGTCCCTCATGGCACTTAAATGTCATTTCAAACTTCACTTCATCACCTTGGTGAGCTAATGCACTCTACAGCCTCAACAGATGCGTTTCTCTCAGAGGCAGTAAGCACTTTACATGTTTTTTTTTGTTTTGTTTTGTTTTTTGTTTTTGTTTTTTTTCCCCTTCTCCTGGGAAACTATCTTGAGAGGATGTTTATAGGTTAAATCGCAAGAGAACTATGGATGAGAAATACCAATTCTGCTATAGCCAATGAACCAATCTACATTTCTTTCACCTCAGTGAAACGCGGTCACATAGTTAGAGACACACAGAATAGGAAGGAAAAAACAGTGGATTGCCTTTTATAAAACTGGAGCCAGATGCCAAGGATATACCTGGCAGGAACAACAGAAAAAGGAGCAGAATTATAAAACCATATAAAAGACATACCTGTCTCTACAGATATATCTGTAGTCAAATCTTCTTTTTGTTCTGAAAGGTATTATCTACTAGTGTAAATTCACTGAATTTATTTACATTTACTTGTGTTTTTTACCAATCCAATGGGTGATACTGGGTCATGTATTGTGCCCAATCATTGCCCCCACCTTCTAAAATCAGTTCAACCTTTCTGTCAATTAAAGTAGGTGACTGGGCACTGTGAGGTTGACTTCATGGTCTGGGTACTTTCTGAACATAACTTCATTGAGTTGCATGTGGAACAGGGGAATGGGTAGGTGGAGAATTACTGAGCAGCTATTACAGCCCAAATCCTGTCAGATTTCCGAAGTGAAGCACCCTCTGGGAACAACTCCAATCAGATCCAACACAAGCACTTTTGAAGTTGGCACCATACTTTCCTGCAGGGTCTGTACACAGAAAACAAACAAACTAACAACAACAAAATATATATATATTGAAAACTCCCTTAATTTTTCAGAATACTGTATAACAATATAAGTATACATACTCTCCTAATGTATGCTACGTCATCGTACCATTAGTCTATAAAGAAAATATTTAAAACCTAAAGAAATGCAGTTCCTTACAAATGTCGAGTATGAATGAACATTACCACTTTCTTCTTTTCATTATTTTTGAAACTTACTTTTACAGCTGCTCTTGAAATGGCTGCCAAACATTCCTTTGCTCAGGAAATTTTGAGAAAATATATGAAAAAAAAATATTTTAAAAATCCTCTCTCTTCATTTTGAGATCACTGGACAATAAGCATTGACTTTGCTGAGAGAAATTTTGTCCTGACAACAATCCTCGTGCCTAGAGACAGATTCTTTCACGGATTTGAGTCAGAATTGTTCCTGTACTATCTCCGTTCAAACCAGCTAGGGGCCTGGACCCTAACTGAACTTCAGATTTACATATCTAGTTAACTAGTTACCTAAGGTTTGTCATAACTATGAAGCTATTTGCAATTCTTTATACCACGCCCAGAACTACTGAAAGGAACAGCACAGAAAGCAATGCTTATTAGAAAATTTTGTTAGCTTGTTGCATTTCTAACATCTGGAGTATAATGTATCATTAACAAGTAAGTAAATGAAAAACAGAATACAGGAAGATTAAAACTATTATAACGTATTACCAAAGCAAGATAAATAGTCTCAAGAATTTGATACTGTGTGTAGCTAAGCTAATTTATTCAAAAACTCAAGTAGTTTAGAGTAATGTCCTTCAATGGCAGTGGGGGAAGGCTAGTGAATGAAAATGAAGTATTGTTTTTTCTCTTTACTTTCATTGTTCTGTTCGGTTTCTTCTACTTTTTATCAGAGCTCTCCTGACAATGTTTATGTCACTATGCTAACAGCTTTCTTTCGCATGTTAACTTTCTCAGAAAAAGCTTACTCGTTGCTTTTCAAGGGAAATCACATCTCTTGCACCTAACTTAAGGGATTCCATACATTTTAATCTCTATGATCCACACAAATATCTCCATTATCCCATCTCAAATCACGACATGAAACTTATAAGTGATTAATAGTTATAGAGGGAGAATTCTCACAGTATTTTTTTTTCTCCTGCATGATCTGCATGCATGTAACCCACACATTGATTTTGGCAGATTTAGAGAAGCTGGAATCAAAACCACTGACCAAGATTCTCACTGTCTTTAAAACATCAAGCTGCTCTCTTTTTACTTTTTAAACTGAGCTCAAAGGAAAGCATTTTGGCCTGCTCATCCCTTAGATGACCTGAACAAAAGATATCCATGTGTCTGTCAGCACTTAGGAAACAGTCATTAAAATCTGTCCTTGAATACAGTCATTCCCAATGATTTTATTTCTCAGTGAGGGTACATCATAATTTCACGGAAACTGGTAAAGTTATACTCATTGATGCTACCTAAAGAGATAAGTTATATATCTGAGGTTAAAATGTAGCATTTTGTTTATGAAGCACTAAGAAAAAATATGCAAGACCAAATTCTGAGTTTAGTTGAATATTTGTGCCTTTAACCAATGCCTGTGTGAGCAGAATTGTGGACATCAATGAGAAGCAAAGTTGTAGGCAGGCACTTACTACCACAGGGGTTAAACTGGGAGAGGTATTTGCAGCATTTTCTATTTTATTTTATTTATGTGAAATACTGCAAAGGCAGATATGCTTGTGCTGTAAATGATCGATTTCTTACAGCTTACTGTACACAAGCATCAGTCTTTACTTTTTCATCCCTTGCTGTACCATATAATGCTGTTATCTTCAGTGTTATCCCATAGTGTTATCACTATTTCTAATAAAAATCCAGTGTTTCTGAAAACATGATGATAGTAGTATAACTGTAGCTTCAGAAGCATTCAATCAGGTCATTATTTAAGCACAACAAACTGCCTTAAGCATCAAGGACAGTCCTCATCTACAGATTGACATTTATAGTAGTTCATAATATAGCAAACCTGGCACCACTGGTTAGGATAAAATATTATCATAAGAAAACTGATTGATTAGTTAAAGTCTGCACAACACTTAAATGTGAAACACTACCGACTTAATGCTAAGAAAGCATTCACATAGGCATGGCCTGTATAATCTGAGAATGGAAATCATCTGTCTGATGAAGTAATGTATTTTTTTTAGAAGGTAGCATTTAAAATTCTTTTGTGTTTGCTCCAATTCTTAATATGGTCAAACATTTTCTGGTGATACATTGAACAAATGGTCAATTATTCTGTTGTATAAAATACAGATAATCTGATAAGGCAATTACCATCTATCCAGAGTAAGATTTATTCATTAACTAAACAAAAAATTATTGCTTGGTAAGCCAGTCATGGCTCTCCTTGAAGAGAGCATATAAGAAATGACATCTCACAGCATTTTCCTGCTTTCAAGTAGATGGATAGTGTGATGGGAAGCTCTGCTGGAAACCTTCACTCTGGATCCAGAGAAACTGATTCTGTGAAATGGGGTGAAATCTATTTAACAGGACAACTATCAAGCCACTACATAAACACTCTTTACAAAATTTAAATTGCAGGAAAATGGAAGGGACAGTGGATGAAAGTAGAAATAACATGGAAGTTTCTTGACAAGATCATTTTAGGAAGCTGAATAACCAGTGAAAAAGACTGGTGATCTTCAGGGCAAAGGTTTCTAGACTAACATATTAGCAGTTTTCCATATACTATCAAAACTTCAAGATTTATACAAATATTAGCCATGTTCCACACTCAAATTTTGCTAGTATGACTGCAGCAAGAGCAACAGCAGGATAAGGCATGCTTAAAGAACAGTAGAATTTGTCAGTAGCATAAAACTTTTTATAACTGTCATAAAAAGTTATCATTATGGAATGTATTTGTTTGATACACTGAGCAGCTAATCTGATTTAAAGTCTTGCTTTTTCTTTTTGTTAACAGTAAATTATAGGCAGAATGGATGGCACTGCCTTTATTATATTTGTCCCGCTCTTCATGCTACAAGAAGCTATTATCAGACCTTACATACTTTCCAAACTAATACTTTGTTTAATGCTTCATGCTGAGTTTCCTCCTCAGGCTGGCTATTTCTGGGAAATTTCAAACAAAATTGTCTTCGCCTTATCGCTTTCTGGTAACATTTTCTTTAAAAAGCTGTGTGGCACTTTTTTTCTGGATGGAGGTTTGGCAATGTGACAAGCTGTGTTTACTACTCTCCCACAAAAATAAACATGAATGAAGCCAAGGTAAAAGGCTTTGTACTAGCTTTTTCTTTTCAGGAAGAACATGCTTCTGAGAAGACTCCATCCTCGCTGCATGCTCTCAGGCTTCCCACAACTCTAAGCGCTGACCAGGCTTTACCCCTGCCAAATGCAGCCCCAGTAGAGGTGGGATCACAGCTGGTTTTCATCCTCAGGTCAGTAATGCAGAGGCCAAACCACAGTGATGCGGCCTTGAGCACATTGCCTCCAGCATACAGTCACACTGGGCCCTGTGAGCCTGCAAAACTTGTGTTAAAATCCTGCTGAGTTCAGGCTCTCATAAAGTGATCGTTATCTAAATAGCTGAGATTAAGCCAGCAAAGGTATGCTAACCATGCATAACCATGCCACAGCACTCATACTTTCTGGTTGCAAGGAGGACATGTCCCCAGTGACAAAGCACCAATGTAATTCTCAGCCTACTTATCAACCTTCTCATAGGTGGCTTCATATTTGAGGTCTACCTTCACTTCAGAAATCAGAGCTGTTTGCAGTTTAATAACAATTATAGCTTGAAAGAAATTCTGTATGTGTCTGTTCTGATTTTTTTCTTTAATGTGGCTGAAGTTAAGATCTGGTCCTATATAAACTCTTGCTTCAGTGTTTTCCAGATGGGCAATAAATCTGAATATAAGGGAGAGGTTCTCAGCTGGTCTAAGTCTGCACATACCCAGATGAAGTAGCTTGTGCTAAGGGTTATACAGTCCAGGGATTATAAAGCCATAGTTTCTATAAATAATATATGCAATCATAGAGGTTACTTGGCAGTGTGGCAGGCTGGGGAAAATCAAAGGCAAGGAAGCCCAAGCTGGAGTGCGGTAATAAGCAGTTCAAGATAATGCAGGGAAATTATTGTGTATTTTTTTTCCTATTATTTAGACATTAGTAATCACTAATAAGAAGATACATTACAGAATTATAGTGGTGTGCACTAGCTAAGATTTTAGCCCAACAGTCAGTTTTGAAAGAGAGAAAAATAAATGGATATAAATGTAAAATAGAATAAAATTTCACCTTGATTTTCCGCAGCCACATCACTAATATATTTTGTTTTTCTTATAAGAAAAACAAAGTATAAGTACTTTGAAGTAAAAACAATGTGTAGGTTTGGGATGCCTATAATTTACTAAGTCATTCAGTATTGAAAAAATGTAATAATTTTTAACTGGACTGGAGAAGATGGTGCATAAGGTACACAAGTGCAGAAGGAATTAACCAAAAAGTTTGTGAGAAAGGTACGCTGAAAGGGATGCAATTAACAGATGAAGTTTATTTGTGAAGATCTCTGTAGATCACTCTGAAATCTAGTTTAAGTTAATACATTCCATAGTGACCTGTCATTCCAGGGACATTTGCTAATAACACAAACCTGGGAGGTATGTATGGTTATGAGCAGTATTTGAGTACAAATGTGTACTTGGTATATGCTCTCCGTTTCTGAAATACCACAGGCAGTGACTTGTAAATGTTTCTTGTTGCTTTCTCAAACAGATGGAATGTTTTTGAAAATGTAGCCTTACAAATAAAATTATGTTTTTGTTGCTAAACTCCTGTACAGTAAGTCCAAAAAATGTCAAGAATAAAATGTCAAAAAAAAAAAAAAAACAAAATTAATGACAATAAAACAAATTAAACTATGGTTTTCATTCAGAATAATGCAGAAAGCGTGCTGTCATGGGTTCTTGAACCCAGACTTGTGGACAGCTGGACTGGGTGGAAGATGGTTGTTCAATGGAAATTCCTTATGACCTGAAAAAGGTAAATGACCTTCATGCAGGAAGCACATACATTGGAGGAAGTACAGTGGATATCTTTGGAGCCTGGTCATCTAAATAGTGAGCAAGTTCACTAAACTACTAAACTGAAAGAAAAGAATGGACCGAATTGCTTAAGTTATCAAAGAAAAAAAAAAAAAAGAATTAGAAGCAGGGTCAAAAAATAATTATGAAGTGGGAAAACCTCCTATACTTAATGATAAAAAACTGAATGTACAGAAAGGAGAATGGCTTACGAAAGGACCTTATGTTAATGAGATCACTGCAAAGAAATAGGGGAGGGAAATTTAAAGTTGTTGCAATAGACAAAACCCATTCAAAAGCAGAGTGAAGTGTTGCCAGAACCAAGCACACCATAAAGTGAGAGATCTGACTAGCAATCAAATACTTGCATTAAAAAGAGATAATTATGCATGAACAGGGTCATATTTAGCCAGCAAAAAGACATGCCTACTAATGGTGTGGATGCATTAGGTTTGTTTTCATATGGACATGATTTTACAAAACAAAAGGAATGCGAAGCATTATGGAAGATATGCATGAAATGCCACAGGTAATTCATTTGAATAAACCTGCCACTAGGCAAAGCAAAGTGGAGAATCTTTGTAAAACAGAATCTTTCCCACTGGTAGCACAGCGTTTCTTTAGGCTCATATAAACTAAGAAACCAAATGGATGTAACTGTACAACCACTTTCATTAACACTAAAGGACGTGCATTAGCAATTTAGAAATTTCCTTCCAGGTAGTCATTTTATACCGTTTCACAGCTTTTCTTAACTATGACATTTAGGATGCTATTGCCAAATTGAAAAATAGAAATTACACGGAGTTCAACTTTGCATGATCCTGGAAGGAGTCTAGTCATATCCATCTTGAGACTTTGAATCCATTCAAATCCCACCCTGGACTATTTGGCACACTCAAGAAAGAAACACCCAATCCTTCTCTTTGGGTACCTATTCAGTAGTGTACGAAAGCACCAGTAGTTAAGAGAGCAGCAACACATGTTTAGGTTTAAGTTAATGTAATGAAAGTATAACCCGTAAATTAAGCATGTAACAAAGTCTGGACCTGAGCTGAGGCTTTAGAACTAGTCCTTCCTCAAGAAACAGATGGGTTTTAATGTTACTTTTTGTATGGACATGCTTTTGATAGGTCACTTTCCTGGAAGGAAAAGCACCAAAGAAGTAGGTGTTCTGCAGTCAAACAGCAGAGAGGTGGGTCACATTATGTGTGCAATAGCTGACTTTGAATCAGGGCTGGAATACGAAGCCTGAGACTTTATAATTTACACCAGTTATCCCCCACATTCCTACTAATAGGGGCTGATGTGCTGTAGGCAATGGGAGGCTCTGAGAGGGAAAAGGTGGAGATAAAAGGAAAGGAATATCAAGGAATAACTCCATGTATATTAATTTATTTAATTTTTGGTTGTTAGATGCAAAGTTTAAACATTTAACAAAAACCAGGCCCCTCTGTGTTCTCTTTGCACCAGTGTGAGAACTTCAGTGTTCTGATACCTCTTAAAGTATTTGATGAGAGACTAATAGCCTGACAGGCTAACACTTCACTTCCTTCCAATTAGGAGACTTTAACATCAAAGGCAAGGTCCTCCACTCAGCAAGGGCTTACTTGAATGAATTATAGAGGAGAATAAGTCCAGTAGTTTCTTGTTTTTTCCCTTGTGGAGACACAGTCCGGCATAGGCTTTAATAAGATGTTTGAGGTCAAAAGGTTCAGGTTCCTCACTGTGAGCACTAGGAAGCTGCCAGAGTGTTTCAATATGTGCGGTGTTTGTAATGCAATCAGGCAAAGCTGAAAACTCTATTACACCGTGTCATGTGGTTGACTTCCTTTTGGAGTGCTCTTGTGTGTAGTTAAAAGCAAAGAATATGAGAGTTTTAGTACACTATGAATCTTCCATGTTGCCATTTCAGTGTGCTGAAACAAATAATGCCTTTGCCACCATTCGTTTTTGGCTGGCAGGAAGGGTGCGGTGGCAGCATCCTCCGGGGACATTCTGCCTGTTGTACAGGTATTGATTGGTAACAAATCTCCAGGACTCAGAGGCTGTCTGCAGTGTGAAATCAAGCCTGTGTTTGATGTATGATGCTATTTGACTTGCTAAGCTAGAATCTCTGACAGAGCCTAAAAATATACCATAAACTGTTCTACTCTTATTTACCTGATCAGCAAAGTAAAAAATATTAAAATCCCTTTGAGATAAGCATAGAGAATATTTATTCCTTCTTTTTGTCAAAAAGCTGCTTTTTAGATGCAGGCTATTTTCCCCATGTGCGACAGTTAGATTTACCTCTTATTTTTTAACAGTTCTTACTCTCAGAACTGGAACTCTCCATCATTCAGAAACAATATTTTTTCTGTAGGAGCTCACAAAGTACATTTATCTTAATACCTATTTTACACTGGACAGCCACAGAATTTTAATATAGCACTTGTTTGCTGCAATGAGAAAAAAAAATAGATGAAGGAAATATTCTACTTCTGCTTAATCACATGAGGGACTGGATTCACTTCACCTTGGTTTGGGTCCTCTGTGGTCAAAGGAGAGACATCAGCAACTGAAGAGCAGTTAATGTCCATGTGAAATAGCTAAGGTATAACAGATGAAGGCCACTACAGAGATAAAATTGAAGGACAGGGAGACATAAGACCTTCCTCAGATATGAAGATCTTCTAAGTAACATCTTGAGAAGAGTTTTTATGGTATAAGGTCCCTATCTCAATAATCTGCAAATATCTAGAAGAATATCTGGATTCATGCAGAAGCTTACTATTCTCCAAGAGAAATTCCCTGTTTTATCGAGATATCAGTTTCCAAACCACAGTATCCATACCCATGTATCCTTACAGATTGCAGAAAACAATCCCATCATATTTAAGTATTTTTAATTCCCCATCTGAATTCCAAGGTAAATCTCTCTGTTTGGGGTTAGTTTTAGTTTAGTGGTTGTTTTTATTTTTTTCTCCATGTACTCCGAATCTTCACCATGTAGGGGAAAAACAAACAAACAAACAAACAAAAAAAAGAGCTAGGTAAACTGATACAGAATATAACCCTCTAATAGCAAAAGCAAATCAAATGTAATGAGATTATTTAAGTTATTAGATTATTTAAACTATGTATAACCCATATGTGAGGAAGAAAAATCAGCATCAGTTTGAGGCACTTTCAGAGCAATGCAGCTGGAGCTGTAGCCATGAAAGTTTTGCAAAAATAATACTATTTTAATTAATTTTGGTTTTGTTTGGAAACCAGTTTATAATTGAAATAATGTTAATGATAAAAAGATATCTGTCTTGTTTTAACCCCAATAATATCATCCCATAATTACTGTAGCTAACTGAAAAATAGTAAGTTTTACAAAACTTTTTGCTCAGTAGAAATAATTAAATGTTTCTAGACTTTCTCATTCATTGATGACAAAAAAAAAAAAACAGATCCTTTAAAAATTCTTTTTTTTTTTTCAGTTCTTATTTTCCTCTGTTCATTGTCCTTCTTTCAAATTTCTTTTTCTTTGTTCCATTCTCTTTTCCCTTTCCTAACACATTTAGTTTTCTTTGTTTCTTCTTTATATCTTTATCTGAAGAACATAAAAGAAAGAAATATATATATATATTTAATTTACAGTTTAGGATAGTGGTTAAAACCAGTCAAATTAATAAGTTTTCTTTGCTATCCCAAAGAATAGTCCTCCAATATAAAGACTTCAGACTTGAAAGGGCTACTGCAAATGTATGACTCATCCATAATGACCTCAAAATTTAGTTTCTAGAGAGTTGCATCACAGATTGTTTCAGAGATATGTCGGGCCATACTCAAGAAAATCCTCAGTTTGGTTGAAAGTTGAAAATAATATCCAATATATACAATAGAGGATGGGTAAATGAACTCAGCTTCATGTTCTTTTGTGGTTTTTTGTTTTGGTTAGTTGTTTAGTTAGTTAGTTAGTTTGTTTTAGAAAAATTCTGACTTCTGTATTCTTACTGAAATTTAAAGTTTTGAAAATTAGTTTATTTGTGACTAAAAAAAAAAAAAAAACTGTATGTAATCCATAAGAGTTCATGACAAACGTGTGGCTCCTCTACATAGGCCCAGATTCTAGGTTCTTCTATATCATTCTTAATGGAAGAAAATATTAACATCATTTCAGCTGTTTGAAATTAAAAATATAAATATCTTGTGGTCCAAATATAGGTGGTCTAAATATATACTATCTATATTGCATAGCATTTAGAAAGTATGAAGTGATGGGAGAACATGAAAGTCCTTAGACAGTTTGCTCTTTCCACAAACATTTCTTCAAAGTTTCTTAGTGCAAAACCAAATGATGTTTCAGTGACACCTTCTTGGTTCTCATCAGTCTTTAAATAACATACATTGAGTCTTCTGACTTATTATTCACATCTAGAGACATTTTCAGTTATAGTATATATATAGTTATAGTACATATACATGTACATATATATACAGTTATAGTATATATATATAGTATATATGAAAGAAAACGTTAGTAAAACTCCTTTAAGCTTAAGGCAAATCTATACATTGCAGAGGATTGAATCTAATTAACTTCAACATTATATACTTTTTGCTATAAAAATAATAATGCTTTAAATATTTTCTCATAAGCCATCCATTACTAGACTAATTGTTTATTTTTAACTGTAAGATAATAAATAATGGTTTGAAGACAAAATAATAAAACCTTTTTATTTTTCAGTTTTGCTTTTTGAAATAAAAAGAGTTTCCATGGGTAGGTAGATTTTTGTAAAGAACTTTGCTTCTGTATTAAGATCTTCATGAGCTTTTTCAGTGTTGTATGAACATAGATATGACTCATTGATTTTGTCACACTTTTTCTGCAAGATTGACTGAAAATAGCATAATCAGACAATGTTTGTCTGATATCAGTTAATTTGCATGTGATGAGTGTGTCTACAAGGTTTGCACTCTAATTTAACGTAAATTAACCAGATAAATTTAAAGTATACTGTCAATAAATCTCCTATAGCAATAATTTTAGATGATCATGCACATGACAAAATTCTCTATGGAAATACGTTTGCCTGTTTTCAGTACACCATGCAAGTCAGTCATAGCAAGCCTTTGTTTGATTCCTTGATGTGGCTGAGCAAGAGATCATCCTGAGTATTATTTACAGTCCGTTTCCATACTAATCATATTATTCCAGAAACTCAGTCTATATTATTTTGCCAGTCCCCACTGGTGAAAAACAATATTTGCTATGCAAAAAAATGGACATGGGAATATTGTTTTTGAAGTATAATGAAATGATTTAATAACAATATATCTTCATATTTCCTAAATGATTTAAAAAACTTAATACACTGCAGGGGTTTGCCTCTGTGGCTTAATGAAATGGGACAGTTCAGATTGCAACCTGCTGTGTGAGGTTCCCCCCACGTACAGAGCAGCATGACAGTTCTGTCTCCTTTCCTTTTTATCTTTCTTTTCTTCTCCAAGTGCCAGGTAATATTCCTGAAGAGGGGAATGTCACTCAGTATCTCACACATCCAGCTGGTGATTAATTTACACAAAGTAAAGAAGAGGTACTTCTCAGAACTACACTTCTAACTACTGCCACAGTTTGATCATGCAAGTTGCCAGAAGATTCAATACACAGCCCCATATTAAACTATCAGCACAAATGTTAGCTGTTTTACCTTTTATAACTAACAAATTGACCTCTACACACACACTGGGCATATATATGTATATGCACATATAAACATATAGCTAGCCATATAGATGAATGTATATTTAGAGAGAAAGATGGAGAAAAAGAGACATGAGCACACATGCATATGTATACACTGACTACATGATTTTTTGTTATCTAAGAATATAGACAGCTGCAAGTGAAAAATGTATGCAAATAAAGGTGTAACTTCACAATAATTTGAGCAACTCTTACAACCAGGAAAGTTTAGGCTGACCTTTGTACATTTAGGTGATCTTTTAAAAGCCATTGTATTACACCTATTTGTCTTTGTCTTTTGGGTATCATCCTGCAGGTTTCTTTCAGGTGTGTATGAGGCCTGGACAGAGCAAAAGGAGTACCTTAAACAGAAGTAAATATGCAGATTGCTTCTGTAACCTCCTAGAAAGAATGCTTGCAGACCAATAACAGACATGAAGGGAAAAAGCAACAATTGTGTTTGGAAAGGAGTTTAGCAGGGAATTTGAAGGCATTGGCTGCCTACGCCTATCTACCAAATTGTCCCGTTGTCCCTTTACCTTGAGACAAAAGTCCATCTGAAGCTACTGGGAAAGCAAACACATTGAAATCAGGGTATTATTATAATGGGGTGATCTGAAGTACCAGTCCTGTGTTAAGCCTGGTAGTTCAAGATCTACTGGGTATTGTACTAACACAGAATAGAAGGGAAATTCAAATTCCAAATTGTAGATAGTCTTTACTGGACATTCAGAGTAAAAATAATTTCACCTCACTTTACAGCATAAATTTCTGCATCTCCTATACTTCCTTTTGACTGGAATGGGCATTTACGGGCATTTCTCAGACCTTTTTCAGATGCCTACTTAAGGATAAGATGGATTGCACCCCAGAAGTGCTAAGTTGTCTTCACTGATAGAGAGCGAGCCTAAGGTGGCTGCCTTGTGTGTAGATGGATGAATCCCTGGCCCTCTGTTCCTAAAACAGTGCCGCACCTGAATTAATGTCTCTGGTGGCACACTCTCTAACAGATATGTGCTACTATTAATAATGTAGGTGATCCTACTCTATGGAGGATGAAGACGTCTTTGTAGTGAGATGGATTTCTTTAACTGATGATGAGCTAAAAGTCATAGTGAATCATATTTCATTTTGTGTTTAATATCAACAGTCTAATGTGTAATTTTGCTCTGCATGCATAATAGAGCTAGCTTTTTCAGTCTTTGAACTGACACACCACTACACAGAAATATTTCATTCTGTAATGGGCTTAATGCAGAGGGAAGAACCTGACCAAAAGTAGCTCACCCAGAAGCTAGTGACACGTAAAATAACACAGGCTTTTTATTTTCACCCTAACTTTTGTGACCTAAACTGCCATCATCATCTTTAACATTGGATTTCATCTCTTTCAGTGCTGCGTTTTTGTAAATGCTATTTATGCAGATACTGCTTTTCTGTCAGGTAGGTGACAAAAAAAGGAATCTACTCCAGATCATTTGATTCTTTTCCATCTGGGTTTCCTATAAAAGTTGAGGTCATCTTCCTGATCTGAAGGGCATGAAAACAATTTTCCTGTAGATTTCAAACAATTTTAATTCTATCCTTTAATGGATACCTGGGATTATTGTAGATATTCCATCAAGTATGCACTATTAGTCTTCTCAATATGGTTCTTTTTAATACTACAAGTTATCTGTATCTGAACTGTAAATGTGGGGATTCTGTTTCTACATAAATGTCTGCAGCCCTAATAGGCAGTTCTTTTATCTGCAAATACTCATTCTAAGTGTGACACATTTTCTAATGTTCATTGTCTGTAGACACAGACCAGAATGAATTTGGGCCATACTGCTTCCTTTCAAGTCTGCTATTGCCAAATCTTTATTTTCCTTTCAATTGCTGTTGTACCCTGGCTAAGGAAACAAGAAGAAATAATAATAATAACAAAAGTCCCTCTACTATCACAAGATAAAACTTTCAAAGTTCAAGTAATAAAAAACTTGAGCTTGACCATAACATAGCTATTCCTAGCAATTCACAGAGTAAAGATAAGTTGTCTCAAAATTTTTGAAGCCTTCATTTCTTCTCTCATGCATATGTGCAAAGATGAACAAGAGGTATTCTTATATTCAGCTTCCTCTTTCTACACAGTCATCTAAATAACTTCTTTTTGGTCTGAGGGTCTGAGAAGAAATACCCAAATTTGCAATGTTGTGCAGGCATGAATATAGATGACTTGCATGGGCTTCAGGAGCCAGCTTCCTTCTAATTGGCTTGAGATGCCTGACCTGTAAATATAGTCATAGCATGCTTTCTTTCTCCACATTTAACAACAAGAATGAAAACCTGTAGAAGGTGATTTCCCCCAGATAAGATGCCAGCTGCTCTTCAGAAGTGCTGGCTTGATCCTACCATAGTAAGGGAGATGAAAGTGACAGTGCCCCTCAGCTGGGTGCCTGCTGTTACACGGAATGTATTCAGAGCAGTGTTTTGAAGCAGAGAAAATAAAATCAACCCCCACAAACTGGTGACATTACTCTGGTTATCTGTGTCTCATGTGAGAGCAGAATTGGGCTAGGTGGATCGTGCTATTGTTGACTTCTGCAGACTGGGCAGGTAAAGGGGTTTGTCAAAAAAGGCAGCATGATTACACAGCTGGTGATTTCCTAGAGGGTACAAAAACAATCCTCTGCTCAGGTCCAACATGTTCAGACAGCATCAGATAAGGAAGCAATCGGTATGTTCACACCTGCTTAAATTCAAGTTATCTGCTAACTGCTGACACAAGCCTCGCCTCGTATCTTCCTACAAAGACATCAAGATAAATTCAGAGGAAATGGAGCTTTACAGAAAAAAAAAAAAAAAATTGTCTTTGCTAAATTGAGTGATTCCTTTAGGCTCTGACCAGCAGTTTGAGGTCAACTTAAGCAGCAAAGACAAAAGAGAGTCCCTCAGGGATTACTCAGAAGCTAAAGTAGAAAATTTACTCAGCTGTTTATCACCTGGATTTGACCTCCTAAACATTTTTTTTTTTTTCTCCAATAAGAAAAAAATGAAGGATTTGGCAGTAAATGAAAGGGAATTCATCTTCCCAGCATTTTGTTAGTGACACTCTGTGGCTCTCTAACTTGCGTTTCTTTTGGAGCCCTTAGGCTCTCTGGGCTTTTTCTCTGTATTGCACTACACACATCAGCAGGCAGCTTCAGGTGCTGTGTAGTCTGTAAGATATGACTGAGGCCCGATTTTACCTGTGCTTTTATTTATTATTTTTTTTCACAATTCCTTCAAAATAAGAACATCAAAAGGCTTCTATTCTTTAACAAATCTGTTGTCATTGAAAGGACTGATCTTAGAAGATGTCTCACATCCTCCTCTCCCACAGATACTGCCGCAGAAACAGGTGCTTGGCATCTCTCAGGATCAAACCCTAAAATGCTCGTTGCCATGGTGACTGAATGTGAAAGAACAATAAAAGAGCTGTTTACCAGGGAAACTTATCAGCAGGGCTCGACAAAGCACCGCAAAACTGTAATTAGCGTTGTGGTTGAAACACAGCTTTATTTCTGCAGCTAAAAGTAGGCAACAGCCTTCGCCTTTGATTTCTTGCTGATATTATCCCTTGTATATCTCTTGCACCCCTTGTGTAAGATCTCACCCGAACTCTAAGTAGATTATAGCAGAGTATGCAAAAATTAACATTTTGAAAAATCCATGAAAAACAAAGCTGCAAAACTGCATGAAAATGACTGTGTGTGAAAAATGAAGCTTTGAGAAGCAAAGTGTCCTACACACCCAGAGGCTGCTATATTCCATAGCAATCTGGAGAAGATCATAATAGTTTAGTACAGATTTTTGGGATGCAATGATTCTTTTCATATTCAATTGGAAGAGCCCCACATTTCTTTTCATATTCAATTGGAAGTAACCCACACAGCACACGGAGTCTTTTTCGGTTTTCAGTTTAGATTTTGCTTTGGTTTTGCTTCTTAGGATTTTGGTTTCCTACATTGTTTGTGATAGCACTGACAAGTTAAAACAGTTATTGTTAATAGTAGCAATCAATGTTGGCTTGGCAGCTCTGCGTCCTGAATGAATTCAGAGGTGCACTGTGAAAAGCATTTCACAAATGCCTGTGAAGGGAAGGTCTTTATAGGGAAGAGCTTTTGCTGTAATTAAGCAAAACAGATGGTGCTGGAAGGGAAACAAAGGCACATAGAGGTGAAGCATCTTGCTCACAGCTGATCAGTGGCAGATCTCACCCAGTTATTCCCAAATTGTTAAGACTCTGAACCACTGTTGGTCATCAGCGTGAATCATTGTGCACTTTCAGCATTCAACTGAAACACCATGTATGTGATGTGGGTCTTAAGACCATGGATTGCTACCGGCCCCCAAGCAGCAGTCAGAGAGCCTCTGCATTAGATGCACATCATTACTCCTATTTCTGCATGCAGGAATTACACACTAAAGACTGCAGGTCTATATCATGAGAAAAGCAATGGTAAAATAAAATAAAAGTCTTCAAAATTAAATTCTTCATTAGGAATGACATAGTGATATTACAGCATTTGTCCTCACTGCTCTCTCAGTGGGTGTTTTTGTGATGTCTCCCTTACCTTTCTGTCTGCAGATTGTGTTGCCTCTTCAAACTTTCGTGCAGATTGTTCACCATGTGATTCCCAGGCATGGGGAAGAAATGGGGAATTTGTAGCACTGCTTCTGCTAGTGCAGTGCTTGAATCAGTTAAAATTTGAAACACTAACATAGCTATTTTCAGTAGCAATAGGTACCTAATATGTTCACATGAGAATCATTCCACTGAATGCGTGAAACCCGTCTCCTGTGTGTTTTATAAACCCTGCTTTTATGTATGTAAAAGGAATGAATCATCTGTGCTCCCAGGCAGCTTCCCTCAGCACTAGATAGGGAATGATTTTCTAAGGAGGAAAAATTATTTCCTTTGAACATTGAAATCTCTGAACTGATTTCTCTTCCATCTCAATGTAAATCCATTGCCTTTGTTTTGGTGTGTTGCAGCTGGATGACACAGGGGAAGGTCAAACTCTTTGAAGTGATATAACCTGAATTACAAACCAAGTCTGGAGGAGAGCTAGTGGGTGGAAAGAACACAAGCCAGGGCTGATCTCTGCATAAACTGCAGCTGCTGTCAGTATCAGGAGCACTGAAATTTGTACCAGTGGTCTCCACTAATTAGCTGCTACATGAAGTAAAATGCCTGGTGTGCCCCAGGTAACTGTTGTTGTTGTGAGAAACTGGGAAAGATAATGGTATCTGTTTCCTGCAATCATTTCTAATGTTCCCTCATCTCCATCACTCACCTTTTGTAATCAACAGGAAATCTCAGATGCATTCCTCACTCACAGGGCCCTGGGGCCTGGCTGGCTCCTGGGACACGGAGAGAGCTGCCCTGCAGAATCAGGCTGGACACCGTTGCTGCTCATTTCCTATCATATGTGAGAGGCTTTAGAAGTAGTGTGGGAAGGAAAAAAACACAAGTACTGGAGCAGAAAGAGTTGCCCAAAAATCATGAGTATGAAATAAGCTAAAGAAATGATAAACACTGGATCAGATTGCTGCAAATGGTTGTGCTCTGTAATGTGATGTCTTCTAAAATACTATTTGTGTCAGTTTATTATTATTATGTTTTTTGTTTTTTGTTTTTTTTTTTTTTAATATAAAATATGGGACTCCATGCCTGAGTGATCAAGCTCTTCTTGCAGTGAAAGCAGAAGCAAAGGGCTTCCCCCAGATATGTGTGGTTTGAGGGCTGCTGTGGGTTCACTGTTTCGTACCTAACTATTACATGGATACAGTCTTGCTACGACAAGGGTATTCAGACATATGTTCACCACAGGTGAGGTCCTGTCATATTGTCCTGTGTGAGACTACAAGGATGCAGAGGTCCTCTTATAATGAGTTTCACCCATAACAAAGATGGTTTTCTTATGTCATTTAGCAACACGGCATCTGAAATGAATTGTGTGGGAGCAAGAAAGTTGTTTTGTCACTAGTTAGTATTGGGCTCCAGTGTCTGACTGGCAGTGACTCAGCTACCAGTGACATACCAAAATAGCGTCAAAGCAAAAAGAATGTGGTGAAAAAATAAAAATAAAAAATGTTTTGCTTAAGAACAAGCGCAAGCTCTCCACTTAGTAGGAGGCATTTCATACCTGTTTTAAGTTGGGCTTCTGATGCAAAAAGAAAAGTTCAAACTCCCCCTACAATCAATGTAGGGATGTCAGGCACATGCAACTGTTCACGTTACAAATTCTAAAGGCACCCTCAAATATTTCTCTTCTAATTATAAAGTAACCCTACATGACTAGCTAAAATTAGAGGCCTAGCTTTGAGGGTTGAGATGAATCCTAGCTTGTGAAAGAGACATGGTAAATGCTCATGAATGAAATGAGTCATATATCATGCAACAAACAGAAAACACAGGTCAGTGAGAACTTACCAATATAACATGACATCTGAAGCATGAAGCCCCATTATGATTTTTTGTCTAGTATATATACACACATACTAAACCTTTCCACTATATTTTTGTTTCATTAAAAATTACATTTGTTTTGTAAAGTCATGAGTTTCATTAAAATGCATCAGGTTGAGAACTCAGTAAGTTCCATCAAAATGGTTGAGCAGCTGAGCCAGATTGTATCTGTATCCCCCTGAACTCTGCCTTAGAAAACAGCAAACAGGGATGGACAGCATTCTAGTTCAGTGGTGCCAGAAGGAAAGTACTGCACCCACTTACCAGGACTTTGGGATTTTACTCATATGTCTGCTTCTTTACAACCAGTCTTCTTATACACATTCATAACAAATCAAAAACAGCATTTCTGAAATGGGAAAAATAACACTGAAAGAACTACAAAGTTACAAATATCTGTTTCACTATGTTGGGTGTCAGCTTGTAAAATGGAAGCTGTTATTTCTTGGGGAAAACAACCGAAAATACAGATATTCTAAGGTATATGGAAGTCTGTGAAAGTAAGGGCAATACTGAAGGGCTAAGGCTGGTAGTAGACAGGAAATTAAACATAAGTTTACAATATATCCTAAAAAGACAGCAGTCTGGGGGCTCCATTCAGAATGATACTTTTGGCTCATAAAAAAAAAAAAAAAAAAGGCCAAGCTTTGGTAAAACTTCTTCTGAAATATTGTTTTTTATTTATTGACACATAGTTGACACATAAAAGCAGGGGAAAAATGTAAAAATTAATATGATAAAAAATGAAAATGAGAAAAAATGAAAGACAATATGTAACTTTCTTCAGCTACGCATTAATGATATATGTACTAAAAAACAGTTGCAAAATCCCTGGTGAGCCTGAGTAGAGTGTCAGCACTGGCGTAGGGGAACTGATGTTGAAAGTCTATTAATATTTGTCAGAAATACAATGTGGAACACAGCACAAAAGTATTCGAGGTATCTCTGAGCTTATTTCTGAGATTTCAATAGATTTTCTGTATGATATTGGCCAGAATCACAAAGTTTATCTGTTTCACAGCTTCCTCCTTCTAAATGGCTATGTTGTTATCTTTTAGTTTGCCTATAAAGATTTCAGGCTCTTCAGAGCATGGTCAATCTCTATGTACAAGTCTTCCTATCATGAGAAGCAGTCTGTATTAGTGCTATAACTTCCCATGCTACATAATCACTTTCTCTAAGATGTGGGGAAATACAGAACAGAGGAATTAAATGTGTTCTTTTGATCCCAAGGGATGCTGGAGCACTTGTTGCTAGCTTTGTTTAAAATTGAACTCAAAAAAATACCATCAAATTTGCTGTTAAGAGTCCTCTGGCACCAGGAAATTATAGAGGAGTCATCCATCCATCCTTGGGATGTTATGTACAACTTTGTGAGTCTTTCACTCGCTTAAACACATGCATACACATACACTCACAGTAATCTGGATGAGGGAGTGCTAAACTCAGATTGTAATATTATTTCTGTTTTTCACTTACTATCAAATAATATTTAAATTGAAGGTTGCTAGGAAAAAAACCTTCCTTGTAATTAATATACTAGCAAGGAAATTTTTTCAAAGCTCCTTTTCAGACTCCTGGCCAAATCCTTCAAGCTTCCTTGCCAGTGGACCTCTTACAGATTTCTAGCTGGAATTGTCTGGCAAGGATTTAGCCCACAATCAAACAGAGAATTAGAATCAAATTTTTCACTTCCTCATTTGTTGTTTTTCCCCTTCTTTCACTTATGTCAAGGTAAGACAGAGCTAAACTCAGACGTCTTTTTCCCCCAAAGGATGCTGTTTTAATATGTGCAGTTGACCTCCAGGGAAAAAAATATAAAAATAAATAAATCAATAAATAAATTCATACACACAAAACAAAAGTTCGAATCCATACTAAAGCACTAATTCCAGCTTTTAATCAGTCTTACAATATTTTCCCGAGCATTCAAACTTTTACAATAAAGTCATTTATAGGGTAAGCAGTTTCATAGTTGCAATAAGCATACTGTATTGTACGGCCTGTAAACCTAAGTGAGCTTAGAAACAACAGTGGAAGAAAACACTAGATTATTAGGTTTTACTCCACAATTTGTGTCAACGTATAGCTTCTACTTTTCTAGCTATGCTACCTGTCTTTCTCTGTCAGCTGTCAATGGCTTTCTTCTTTTTAACGAATGCTAGGGCCTCCGAAGTTCCCCCAGGCACACATACATCAAGAAAAATGCTGAGATTTGTCAATTCCCCTAGCATCCATTTAGGATTATTGTCAACATTTATAAATCTATAAGCAAAACATCCCCTTGAGACTAATTCTTTTTGACGGTTAGTTGAGGTAGGTCACCCAGCAGGGAAAATCTTGGTATATAGCAAGGATGCACTGCCTTTAATGCTTTCATTTTTATCACTGATCTTTGAGCCTTTTGACTGCCTCTAGGAGAGAATTTATCATTTCTCTATGCATCAAGAAACTTGACTTTGTAGTGATGTCTGTGCATTTCTATAAGTGTGCCCTGTTGGGTTTGGACTTGGGATGGGAATGACGAAACAGAACAGCACAGTGATACCTCTGTCCTTAAAAATAACACAGAGGACTTTCTTTTTCTGTTTTGTTTTGTTTTGTAATGTTTTGTTTTATTTTATTTCTCCCTAAAGCTCAGTTTTCTCAGTTAGGAAAATAATTATCTATTAGCTTGTAAATTGTTCTAGTTTAAGCCCACTCATGAATTTACCAATTCTTTATGTATAAAATAGGGAAAGTAATACTCTATTATAAAAGGTAAAGAAAGGAAGCACATACTGAGGAACTGATGTTGTCAGGCCATCAGATATGGCAGTCTACATTAGTATTTTATATCTAATAGGAAAAAAAAAAGTGTAAAGAACTTTAAGATTTTTTCTCAAAAACATCTATTTCTATTTTTAAAATTGCTTAGACATATACCAATTTCTTAGGTTGACTAGGACAGTCTCATGACATTTCAGTCAATGAACAAAATTGCTTATTAAAGAATATTTTTAGAAAGTCCACTTAAGATCTATACATAGATTTATAGGTAGGATCAACTGTAGGAAGCTAATTCAGATGCTTTACAGGCTCTCTGAATATCCTTATCCATGCAGAATAGCTGGAAACTGGTTGAAAGACAGGTAGAGAATCCCAGTGTGTAGAGGAGTCCTGAGCAGCACAAAGCTTCAAAAGAATATAAAACAGTTTGTAATGGTTCAGGTCAAAGGTCCGTTTAACTCAGTACTCTGCTTACTATAGCAGGAAGGTTATAAAGGACCAAGCAGCACAGGGTAATTTGTCATCTACATATGCTTCCAGCCTGCACTACCTGAGTTTCACAGGCTTCCTGAACTGTATGTATGGGTGTAACAGTTCATTTCTCACATGAAGAACTGTCCAACTCAGTTTCTGAGCCCCTGTGAATTGTTAACTTCCAGTATCCTGTGTTTAATTGCACATTATGTGAAGTACAAGTGTGTGAACAGCCGCTATGTGAACCTGCCATCTACCTGTTACCTAATTCTTTGGGGAGTCTCAATGAACATAATAGCTTTGTTCTTAAGACTAGCAAAAGAAAAATGGCTAATCAGTTCATAGACTGGGAAGAAAATGAAAAATTAAACATCAAAAAATAGAAAGCAAGAGGACAAACGCTGGAAGACTTTAAGCTGAATGGTATTACTTGTTATTAGGAAAAGCAAGCCTCAAATCTACAAAATTAAGATATCATTTTGCAAAATTGATGTATTGGCAAAGAAAAAAAAAAGATTCTAATACTTGATCTGGTGCACTAAGTAGTGGAGTATATTTGTTTATTCTCCTGTTAAAATACGCTCTTTTAAATATGCTTCTGAAGTTGTTGTACCATGCACCTGTTATTTTCATGCTTGTCCGGCTTGGTCTTCAAATATTCAGTCATGGCTGCTCAGGATTTCTGAAAAGCAATGAATGCAAGAAAAATGAAGCTATATGCGGTCAGTACAGCTTGCTTAGGAACATAACCTTTTCCCACAGATAGAACTGAACACAGTATGCAATTTCTAGTATATAAAGTAAGCAATTTGACTTCAGGATTTCTTACCAACAGTTGTAAGTGAAGTTAATAACAAACATAAGAAATGCCTGGTTAGTAGAGATAAGGAAGCTACCAAACCCAGTGTTGTAAGGGGAATTTAATGAGTTCTCATATTTGATTGCAAGGCAGCAGGATTTGAGTAATAGTGGAACTCCTCTGCCTCATCCAGCTAATTAAAGTTTGTGCCAAAGGCAAATGACTAACAGTAGCATGAAAGAACAGTACCTCAGTGAAGAAAGTTAGGCAACAGTGGAGAAAATTGCAATATCTGGTTTTGGCACTAGCAGAGTTTATTTTTTGTGCTGGTGTATACTACCATCACCTCAGGGATGTTCTCAGAGGTACTCTAGCAAAGCGCTCCAGCAGCACTTTTATGTCTCTCTATCAGAGAGAAAGGGGAATTGGAGCAGAAAGTGAGGAAGAGAGACTTCAGAGCATGGAGAGAAAGAAGAATCTTAGTGTACAGAGAAGGAAGAGCAAAGAAAAAGGCGTAAAGAAAAATGACCTATGAAAGGTTAGAGCTCACAAAGAAAGGGCTCGTGTATAGCAATCAGGGGAGCAGAAAGTCCTCCTAGGTTGACTAAGCAGAGCCATTTAAAAGGCATTCAGTCTTACTAGTGATTATTAGTCCTTTGAAACCTATTAATCCTATTTTGAGGCTGTGGAGCACTTTTAGAATTTAAACAGAAAAGCACCTGTATTTTTTTTTTCATATATTTTCTTTTGCTTTCTTTCTCTCCTTTCTGTATTTCTTTCTTGTCATTTTTTACCTTTTTCTCCTTTGCATCTTCCCCTTTCTGTTTCCTTGGTTTCTTAGCTCTTCTGTTTCTTCCTACATTTTATTTATCCAAAGACTAAAGGGGAAAGGCTGTGTGTTCTTTTCTATGAGCATTTCTTGTGTTAGGAGGAGGGGAAAGCAAAAGAAAGAGAGACTCCTGGAGTCTCTCAAGCAAAGCAGAGCATTATTGAATACACAGTAAAATAGTTCATAAAAGGAGTTTAGAAAGGATACAGTAAACACCAGTGTAAGCAGCAGAGTTTGGCCTGGGCCCACAGGATCTGCCAGGCAATTGAATTCTCATCAGGCAAAGCAGTAACATAGCCAAACAGCTGTGTGTTCCTCGGAGAAGCTATAGAAACACATGGTCTTAAAAGGAAAAGGGATCTTTCTTCTCTTTATGTTCACATACATTCTGTCTAAACGTCAGATTTTCAGTCTTGTCTTCAGCAGATCTCTGTTTTTCAGCTGGAGATTTGAGGAATATCTACACTGTAAGACTGTGCCAAGCAAGTCCATAGCCCATGGGAAGCCACTGTACAATAAACTAGAGATAAAATTTAAATTGTCTAAGTTAAATAGCTAATTGTAGGCATCTTTATTCTTTCTACAGTGTTTTTATGGTTAGGGTTGACTTGGCTATAGATATGAGGGTGCCAGACTCATGCATTTGTCCATTAGGGCACGATTTGCAGAGCGCACACTCCCAAGTTACATGGTGCAGCTGCAGCAACAAGCCTGCACAGCTCCTCCATTCACAGTGCAATTGGAACAAGTCCTGGCTCAATCTATGTCCCAATTAAAAATATGTAATCAGAAGGCAGTGCAGAAGTCCTATCTCAGGCTGCTCCTCCTTTATTCCACCGTTAGTCTTTCCTTTTGCTCCACCACCAGACAGACAATTACTTAAATGGTTATGATCCACATTAAATTTTTCCAACCTAAATGATTCTACGATTCTATAAAATGTTGAACCTGTGAATGTGGTGCATTGTAGTGAGGGACATTTTGTCAGCCAGGATGCTTCCCATCCTCTAACTGCTCCAGGTATTTGCCATCCCAACAGAGAATAATCTTTCCCTGGGCAACAGTTTGGAGACCAAAGTCACAAGGCACACAGGAAATTGTTCTGGATCAGTTTTAGCCTATATATGTATAAACGGACAGCTGCTTACATAGCACTTTATAAATCAAGGCTGGTATAGTAAAGACATTCACAATGAAGAATCAGGAGTGCTGTGAAATGTGAGAGCAGTATGGACTGTAACATGCTGGGATGAAGGTCAGCTTGCCAATTTTCTGTAAGATCCCTATGATCTAAGTGCATGATTGAGACAAGGTGTTCCCAGCCTGTTCAATGTAAGGTGAAGCCATGAGAGGCTGAGAGGCTCAGGAACATATCCTTTCCACTCTGAAAAAAAAAAAAAGTACACAGCCACAGGGCTGGGGAACTAGCCAAGCAACATTTTTGGAATTCACAAAAGGCAAAATGCTATTCTCCATAGTATGCATATTTATTTTGATGTGGTTGTCTGTGGGCAATAGGGTATGAAAACAAGCCACACAACTGACATTTACACTACGGCAACTTTACTGTAGTCTGTCGAGGAGACATCTGAGTGTGAATACAGCTAACTTCGCTCACATTGATGTTCCTCTTCAACAGGTGTAAATGAGAACAAGAGCTGAACAATTGTATTAACATCTTTCCTGTAACTATGGGAGTATTAATTGTTTTCCCATCTGTTTTTCTTCTTTTTTTTTTTAATAAATAATTATTACTACAACACTTGTTCTCATATATCTTACATTTTAAGACTGATTTTTTTTTTCCACAGAGCTAGAAAAATAATAAGCTATCACAGTATTCCTGCATGTGTTAATACTTTTCACATGGGAAGGGAAGAACATTTCTGACAGGCAGGTTAGCCATTGGAGCAAACTACTTTTGGATTCTGTGTTCCCTGAGTTCTTCAAATAATGACTGTAAACCTCACCAAAAGATATGCTTTATTCAGATACAAGTTACTGGTCTCTACATTAATAATTAGAAAATATTATTTTACTAGATCATTTGGTTGTCTCATGTTCATAAAATAAATTAATGTATGATATCAACATTGAGCAGAGAAAATAAAAGGTTCCTGTTTCTCATTTATATCTAAATTCTATATAAGAATTCTATATACAAAGGTGTGTGATAGTAACAATACAATTTGTTAGACATTTTCCGAAGGAATATAATATTTTGGTGGTAAATGTTATGTTGAAAAATAATAATGGCTTCAACAAAAATGAAAAGTGAGAAAATAGAGAAAACATTGAATTTGATTCAAAACAGAAATAATAAAGACTCGCTGATAATCAGTAGATAATTGGCACTAAATATATGTATTTACATATACATAAAAAAGATGATCATTTATTATTTAATCAAATCAAATAAAGTTCTTAACTGAAATTTTTCATATATGTTTCACTTGTGTATGATAAGATTAAAATATTTACGGAAGAATAAGATCTCTAACATAAGAAATAGAGATACTACTTATAGCACTCAGACAGGACAGTGGGTATCTAGGTTTAAATAGCTGTTTCAAATCTAATAGTTAAATAATCTCGTCATCCTTGAAAGTTCTTGGCTTTCTCTCATTTAAAAAACAGGAAAAAATTGAAAACTCAATAAATGAGAACTATTTCCTACCTTTGCTTGCCAGAAAGTTTTCATCGCAAAATCAAAATATTTTATTTCACAAGCCTATAGAGTTTCATTTGTTTTGACTTGGGCGTTGTGCAGCTACTGTTTCTCTCTATAATGGAAGTGTCTATTTAAAATGGAAAAGCTGCTTTGCTCTACTTGTATTTTGTTTCCAAAATTCAAAGTAATTATCATACTGAATGAGGTATTCTTAGCTTGGTATCTCTTCCCTGACAGTGGCCAATGCTTAATGCTTTAGACAAAGAAATGAGAAAATCAATGATCAATTATGTCATCCCTCTAATTCGTTTCCTTTAATTCTTATTAGTTAGTGGTTAGCATATGTGTAGCTTGAGTTTTTACATCTCTTGTGTGTTGTTTATCCCGTCTGATTCATCTGTGATATTCCTAGTCACCATTCAGATGTTTAGTCTCCTTAAGAATCCTGTTATGTTCCCAATCTTAACATCTTGTGTCAATGAGTTCCACAGGTAATTCATAGTTCCTAAAAATCATAAAATAGAATGGCTTGGGTTGTAAGGGACCTTAAAGATCATCTAACTCCAACCCCTCTGCCATAGGCAGTGATGCCACCCACTAGACCAGGTTGGCCAAAACCCCATCCAGCCTGGCCTTAAACACCACCAGGGATGGGGCATCCACTTCTCTGGGCAACCTGTGCCAGTGCCTCCCTACCCTTACAGTGAAGAATTTCCTCCCAATGTCTAGTCTAAATCTATCATGTTTTAATTTAAGACCATTCCCCCTTCTTCTATCATTATCTACCCAAGTAAAGAGTCCTTCCCCATTCTTTTTATAAGACCACTCTAAGTATTAAGCTCCCCAGAGCCTTCTCTTCTCTAGGCATAATATCCCCAGCTCTCTCAGCATTTCTTCATAAGAGAGGTGTTCCAGTCTTCTGATCATCTTCGTGGCCCTCCTCTGGACTCACTCTAACAGGTCCACATCCTTCTTGTGCAGAGGGTCCCAAACCTGGATGCAGAACTCCAGGTGGGGCCTCACAGGGGCAGAGTAGAGAACATTCACCTCCCTTGACCTGCTGCTCACACCCCTTTTGATGCAGCCCAGGGTGCAGTTGGCTTTCTGGGCTGCAAGCACACACTGCTGGCTCATGCCCTTCATCCACCAGAACCCCCAAGTGTCTCTCTGCAGTGCTGCTCTCAATGAGTTCTTCTCCCAGTCTGTACTCATGTCTGGGATTGCCCCAGCCCATGTGCAGCACATTACACTTGGGCTTGTTGAACCTCATGTGGTTCATATGGGGCCACTACTCCAGCCTGTCTAGGTCCCTTTGAATGGCATCTCTTCCTTCTGTTGTATCAACTGCATCACTCAGCTTGATGTCATCTGCAAACTTGTTGAGGGTGCGCTCAGTTCCATCATCTATGTCACTGAATGAAGATGATGAAGATATTGAAAAATACCGGTCCCAAGAGAGACCCTTGAGGGACACCGCTCATCACTGACCTCCACCTGGACATTGAACCATTGACCACTACTCTCTGTGTGAGGCCATCGAGCCAGTTCCTTATTCACCAGATGGTCCACCCTTCAACTCCATATCTTTCCAATTTAAAGATTAGGATGTCATGTGGGACTGTGTCAAAAGCCTTACAGAAGTCCAAGTAGATGACATCAATCAGTCTTCCCTTGTCAGTCACTGCATCGTAGAAGGCCATCAGATTGATCAGGCATGATTTGCCCCTGGTGAAGCTATGCTGGTTGTCCCAGATCACCTCCTCATCCAGCATGAGCCTTAACATTGCCTCCAGGAGATTTTGTTCCATGATCTTGCCAGATCATGAAATGAAATATTTCTTTTTATCAAAAAAAAATTGTTGTCTTTTAATTTTAAACCATTCCCTATCAGTTCTTATGTTGTAGGGAAGAACACAAAGAGAAGAATTTTCTGGCATTGGCACTAGCAGTAGGTCTGGATTTGATTTACATCTTTGTTCCCAATTCAGGAAGGTTTAGCCATTCACTGGATCGAAAAAAATGGATCACATTATCTTCCAGAGTGTTTTGAACACTATGATCACTCCTTTTCTCTCTGACCTAATATGAACTTAATGGGCACACAGCAGTCTCCCTGGGAACCCATGGTTAAATTAGGAAGGTGATAGGAAAAGCACTTTCTAACCTTAGAGGTGGGGAAATGAATTGTGTTTAGGTTTACAGCACTTTGAGAACATCACTAGGTCATGTTGTGAAGAGAAAACTGAAGGAAAATCTAATTATGAAACTCAGTCAGTTACAGGCATGAGTTGCCTTGCAGGATCCTAAAAGACACTACAGCAACAGCCATGATTTCAACCAGAACTTGGAAACCAAAAATCTTTTAGAATCAGGGCATCAACTGGTCAGCACTGAAATGGAATAATATGCAAACAGATTTTGAGACATCCTGGGAACTTCAGCAAAAAGATTTCCTTCAGTCTTTCAGTATTGTACTGGTTGGACAGCCTCAGAGGGTGTGTTTTGAAAGTCTATATTTTGGATACAAATGTAAAAAACAATATTAAAACATGTTGAGTTCCTACATAATTTTGTGGATGAAAGTTCAGACTGAGGAATACATTAACATTCAAATGGCAAAGAAGAAATGTTAAATAGTTAAACTGACCAGATACAAAAAGGTAGATTTGCAGGATTCAGATCCTATTTTGGCACCTAAATAAGTGGCCAGATTCTTAAAGCTCTTGGCACTCAGAGGGTTCCAGTAAGACTAGTTTACTGGGAACAATGACAGCTACTGAATGCCATGCCCTTTTCAGAACCTGGTCTTTGTGCCCAACCAGTTTCACTTCTCCTCCTATATGGTCAATTAATGAGTTCATTTTCCCTGGTATTCATATGGGCCTTTGACACATCAGTGAGGTGAAAAAAGAAACATTTCCTAAGAGGAAATACAGTAAAGACTAGGAAAGGCTTAGGAACAGCAATACTTATTGACTTAATTTCGAACATACTATTCATGCCAATAAAAATATTTGTTGAGGTCTGGTACTCTTTTAGATAACCTTCTGCTGGTTTTCAGCTCCAAATCTGAGTGAACTTCTGCTGCCGCCTGTTGAGTTATATGAAATAGATGCACATAGTACTTGGATGTTTGAAATAGATATAAATAATAGCAGTCCTTGTCTATAATGGAGCTATTGCTTATATAGGAGAAACCCATACAACTTCCTCTGAGAAAAGTAAAAGCTCCTCTGAGCTCTGCACTTAAGCTTGGTAAAGGAGCAGCCTCAGCACTGTTAGTGTATTTTTGTTACAGTAGGATTAGACAAAAAGCTACTACAAAAGATTCAGAATGTAATGACACTCCTGATGCTTTCGCTTTTGATGTCTTGAAAGCTGTCTTTGCTTTATACGCTGCTGGCTCCATTGCAGACTCTGGGGCATTAGAGTAAGTGAACATGCAAGGAAAAGGAAAATCAATCTCCAGCCTCCGATAATGGCACTGCTGGTGCAGATGGTCACTAAATGCCAGAGGTATGTAGGCTTCAGTCTAGGGTTTGAGTAGCAGAGATGGTTCCCAGTGGAAAAGAAAGAGGAAATGTGAAAAAATAAGGAATGTTCTTCTCCTTATTGGGATCATATGCAGTTCAGTGCACTGACGTTTAGTATTTGATTGTAGGCTGCTCTGCTTTCACAGCTTGGTGCAGATTTTGGGAAGGCTCATTTTTGTTTGTTTTAATTCCATGTTCAATCTCTGTCTCTTTTAAGTCTCAGATATCACAGCTCATACTGGAAAGTGTCAAATGCATGGCCAGTGTCCGTGATGATGAATTGCAATGTTGTGTGAGTTACACAGGAGAGCGCCATTGTGTGCATTTTTTCATGTAATTTACTGGGAAATATGCCTTGTTTGGGACATACAGCCTTGGAAAATATAATTTATATACTTGCAGCTGACCCTTTCCAGGGGGTTCAGACAGTTTTTGTTATCAATTGCAATAATAAATGCCAGTGTTTTTGTGAATAGGAAAAAGATCAAAACTTCATGAGCACAATTCCATAGGTTTTAAAGAAAAAATACATATTTAGGAAATAAACAAATAAAATTTTGAAAACATATTTCCACTTTCCCACTTACCTCAGCTGGTAATTTGTAATTCATTTTCTTATGAATAAAATCTAAAATCATCTTTCAATAATGTATTTATTTTTCATGGTGTTTTATTTTTACTATTGTTTTAAATGGTCTTAAAATTATATTTTAAAATATGCAATAGGGAATTTACATACACACTTCTCATTACTTATATTTCGAGTTTATCAGTACATAAGTTTGGGCAGGACCTAATTAATTCAGCCTGGCATTTTTGGAAAGTTTTTCTATCTGCTGTCATTTTGGGGTTTGGGGTATCATTTTACACAGATCAATACAAACCTTTATTCATCTACATTTATTGGAAAGAAATCTCATAAGATGGCACTATGATTTCCTAAGTAGTTGATGGAGAAAGGGAGCAATTCAAGAGCTCCTTCAAGAGAATAACCCTTCCCTTCCCTTCCCTTCCC
Source organism: Anser brachyrhynchus (assembly GCF_964034855.1). Classification (NCBI taxonomy): domain Eukaryota; kingdom Metazoa; phylum Chordata; class Aves; order Anseriformes; family Anatidae; genus Anser; species Anser brachyrhynchus. Next base: position 113,701,951 of record NC_137696.1, on the reverse strand, counting down.
TTCCCTTCCCTTCCCTTCCCTTCCCTTCCCTTCCCTTCCCTTCCCTTCCCTTCCCTTCCCTTCCCTTCCCTTCCCTTCCCTTCCCTTCCCTTCCCTTCCCTTCCCTTCCCTTCCCTTCCCTTCCCTTCCCTTCCCTTCCCTTCCCTTCCCTTCCCTTCCCTTCCCTTCCCTTCCCTTCCCTTCCCTTCCCTTCCCTTCCCTTCCCTTCCCTTCCCTTCCCTTCCCTTCCCTTCCCTTCCCTTCCCTTCCCTTCCCTTCCCTTCCCTTCCCTTCCCTTCCCTTCCCTTCCCTTCCCTTCCCTTCCCTTCCCTTCCCTTCCCTTCCCTTCCATGTATGCCTGCTAGAGGGCTTTACTAAGTCTTCTGAAGCAACAGTTTAAGTCCTGATGGAAAAAGGTGCACTGGAGTAACCACCTGGGGCTGGCACTATGCCTGTGATCCATTGCTAATACTTAAAATTGCTAATACTTGAAAAATCATGTACACATATTTGCTGAGATGTGAGTGCTAGCCCCAACATAACACAATGCTTTGTGTACGTTGGATTTCTCCAGTTTTTCTTGTTGCAGGGCTTCTCACATGCTGCTATTTCACTTAGAAGTTTGAGGAAGGAAAGGAAACATCTGGAGCAAAGGCAGAGGGTACAGAGGTTAACGACTGATGGAAAATTCTATAGTTACCTCCAATTCAGTAGCCACCAGGACTCCTCTAATTCTGCATTCCTTTCCACAGAAAAACTCACCCACATGTTCACAATACTATCAGTGCTCTGTGTCAAAATGCCAGAGCCCCTTCACTTTCTTGTAGCAATCTGGATGTCAAGTCTATTTGGTGTATCTTGGACCAGACTACTAGTATGATGCACCAGTCAGTGAGCAGCAGAGGAATTGGGTTCTTAGCTTGACGTGGGAGCTCAGTGGTCCCAGGAGCACAAGGGTGATAAAACAGCAGAAACCCTCTCTTCAGCTGCTGCCCCTGAGTTGGGAAATGAGCTTTCTAAAATTGTCCAGGTCATAATATCAACATCTGATCCTGGAAACCTCCCTGCTAGATCTCTACAGGTATTGATTTTAGTAGCAAAAATAAGCTTCCCTTGGACTAAGTGATTTTAGAGGTAGCAAAACACGCTTTTTAGGGAAACTATGCAAACACTTTTTGTTTCAAGTTTCTGCTTTCTCTGTTTAAAGGAAGTTTTATATTGTACATACCCCTTTTCCTTAGGTCCATTGGAAAATGTCAAAATGAAAATGTAACATAATTTAAAATAGAGATGGACTCTTTTTTTCCTTTTAGACAAGCTACAGTACATTATAGAGTATAGATTTATTTATTTTTTTCAGCTTGGTTTCCAAATTTTGCCTTCTTTTATCACATTAACTCTGGCAGAACTGTGTTTTGCCAAGGCAGGCAGGCTGCCCTGGATTTATATACCGCTCTGAAATCAATAAAATAGCAATGAAGCAACAGAGAACACAGTTGAGCTCTCACACTGCAGATTCAGACCCCATGCTGGCTTCGTGTACCAAGAGATTTTGCAGCAGCCAGATTTCCATTTAACGCATTTCCTCATTTTTTCCTCTTTCTCCTGAACACCCCCACCTTGCAGCCCACTGCCCTCTTTCTCATCTGCTCCCTTCCTTTCATGTGACGGCTGGCTGGAGAGCTGGTGTAAAATACCAGCCATTCAAAAGATGGCCAGGCCAGGAGGGGCGATGACTGGCACTGTGGGCACATGAGGGCTGGAGATGAGGTCCCTTATGCACATTTCAGTCTGGAAGTCACTGCCTGTCAGTTTACAGAGGTGTGTGGTACACATAGCATGACCAACATGATGTTATTATCTAAGAAGAAAGGTCCCATGGATATTTTTGCATATTAGGAGGTGTCCCAGGACAACTAAGGAGAAGGGAATGGGGAGTGGAGCATTAGGTTGCCGTGCAGAAGGTGATGCAAGCACCTAAGAGCTGCTACAGAAAGGGAAAATAAACAAATAAATAAATAAGGTTACAGTCCAAAATTCTGGTGTTTGAAAATGTGGCCTTGGGGCATTTGGTGGCAAAGAGTAAAGGAGTACAGAAGAGAAGAGGTGAAAAGTCTATTTCATAAACCATTTCTGAAGGTTCATTACCACAATACAAGGGAAGCAATCATTGCTGATCCACCTAAGGATGAATACAGTTTTATCTTCTCTCTCCTCACTTGAAATGATTTCAAACTTTGTGAAAATATTGCTTTTCTGGTTGAAACCCCCCAAACAAGAGCTGTGTCTTAGGCTGACTTTCATTTTGTTAGGGATATTTTGGGGATCAAAAAGAGTCAAAGAGCTTACAATGTTAGATGAAGATGAATCTTTCTATTTTGTAAACTGACATTTCTTCCCCTGGGGAAAAAAAAAAAAAGAAAAAAAAAGAAAAAATGAGAATAGAAGAATTCTTGTCTCCAGAAATAATCTGAAAGCTTCTGCTGTGTGATCTGCTACATGATTTGTATTCTTGCCAGCACTAATACATTTGAACGTTTTCTGCCTACTTACTGAACATCCCTGAATCCTGGTCATGAGGCTGGTGTGCAAACAAGGGGGCAATCCTGTCTCAGCTGTGATGACTGTTACATCCGGGTTGCATTTGAACATGCAAACCACACACCAGCTAGCCAATGTGATCTGGGTGCATGTCAGTGTCAGTAGATATTTCTGTTTGCTGAAATGCTGGAAAAGGCTGTTGTCTCTTAATGCCAAATCATGTTAGCAGGATAGGGGTGACTGCAATGCATTTGGCAGCATGTATCTGTGCATTTTCTGCTAAGTCTGTGCATACCACTTCATCTGGCTAGGGCAGCCCAGTCACAATGCCCTGACACCACGTGCACAAGCTCTTGGCATTGAAGCCCATCCCTTGAAAGACAGACTTCTGTCATAACAGGTCTGTCCTAGATGATGGCTTTGAACGCACAGCCTTACCTTAGCTTTCCAGTATGTAATGAGTCTGTGCTGTCTTGACTGGTCTGTGAAAAACCTTTTATATGGATCTATTTCTACCATCACGGAGAGAATATTTTCATTATGATTAATCATTGTCACACATACTCCCCTGTGTAATCACCACAATGATACTTAATGAAGCTTTAAATTCCTTTGTGCCATATATTTTTTCCCATCTTCATTCACACATGCTTTTGCAATGCAACCCAGTAATCTATGCTGGATTTTTAGTGAGGATGTGGAAATCTCATTGCTGAACCTTTAACTCTCTTTTATGGCATAAGACTGCAGAGAAGTGAACTTGCAGAAGTGAAGAGTTAAGGGTTATAAAACAGCTTCTAAAAATGCCTCGTGTTTTTTTTGTTGTTGTTGTTGTTGTTGGTTTGTGTTTTTTTTTCCATTGATAATAAAGGAAGTTATTCTGGCATCTAACTTTTACAGAAATGGCAAAAATAACAAGCTGAGAGAGAGTCAGGAGAACAAAACAAGGGACATGAATTCACGAGGTAGGCACCTGAACTCATTAGTTTCTTGTTAGCTGGTTTACTCACCAGCCTATGTCAAACCAATTCCACATCTGAGGCAGATGTCTAACAGGAGGAAAAATAATCTTTTCTCTAGGAAGTATAGTAATTGGCTGGGAAGTGCAAGATCTGAATTTGGCATCTTCTTTGCTCCTCCTAGTGAAGCTGTACAAGTGGCCAGGAAAGCACCAGGGGGAACACTAAGTGAAAGCATGGATGCCTGTAACACACAAAAAAGATTTTGTAGGGTGCTGTTCCTTATGCTGCTTTTACATTTTAATCTATGGTATTTAAATGAACGATGTATAAAGGAGTCTCTTGAACAAGACAAGAATCTAGCTTCCTTTCCTAAGTCAAACTAGGGAAATGATAATAGTTTTTTGGGCTCCAGATGGATATTAACCGGTGTGGAAAGAAAAAAGTATCAAGGAAGTTACTCCTTCAGACAGCATTTAACTACATATAATTGTATTTAATTCATGCTTCTCTCTGTATGTGCATAACACTGGTCCCCAGAGCTAAGTTTTAAAAGAAGGTAAGATAAATGATAATTTAATAAAGTTAAATGTTGCCTAAGTATAAACAAAACTGGAAGTTGTAGTAAAGACTGTATAACTTGTCTCAGAATCCTACTTGTGGCACACTCCGCTGTTGACAAGTGAAATTTGTTGTGTTCTGAGAAGTATTTACATGCATCCCTGTCCTCTGACAACCATCAGAGAGTCACAGTAGAGCAAATATGAATTTGATATCACTGGCATCTTACAAACGGAGGACAACTGCTCACCATGATCAATAGATGCCTTTTACATTAAGTCACTATTTATTTAAGCTATTCTGACAGCTTTAGATGGAACATAGCAATTAGTATGGTTAAAACAGATTCTTTTTTCTTTTATTTCTTCTAAGTAGAGAGCAGATAAAGAGGTGGACATTTTGGTCTTTACTTAGACAAAACTTCCATTATGCTTTAAATAATTTTGATGAACTAAGGGCTAGCTATAGAAGATAAAAATAACTCAGTTGTAATTGAGATTTACACACATGCTTAGAAAAACATAATAAGCATAGTGTATACAATGTGTTTGACATAAGGATATTGGTCACATGTTTAAAGTTATGCACATTCTCAAGTCTTTGTGAGAGTAAGGATATAAGGCTGAGACAAAAAAAACTGTCTAGTTTTGTATAATTGTGTGATTATGTCATACAGAAATCCTTGGTATTAATGATCATACAAGTTTCCATGTGCAAAACATACAATTAAAAAAATGTCTTTGTCCTTTAGTCCCTTTCCAGAAATATGTCCCACAACAAAATGTTCTAGTTTTTAGATAATAAGAATAATATACATATATAAGTTTATGACTCCAAAATAGAATTCATTAAATTACATTTTCTTATTGTCATACATATATATATTTGATCTTTAAAGTGCTATTTACTTTTTTGCTTTTTAGGTAAGTGAAAAATAATTTTGTAGTTGAAATTGCCTTTTTTTTTTCTTTTTTTTTTTTAGTATTTTTTGATTCAATCAGCATTTAACTGTACTGACATTTACCGGATGATCATAAAAAGAAAGCAAAGTGAAAATGACAAAAAGGCCCATGTTTTGCAGAAGTTCACATTCAGTGCATCCAATCTGCAGTCCCCTGAGACAAAAAGAGAAAAGAGCAGGTCTGTAAAGCAGCTGCCAGTTTAGTGATCAAACCCAACAGATTGCGGTCTGGCCAGATCTGGTGTCCAGATAAAAATGGTATTCATGCTAACCATCTGCCTACAGGTCAGTAGGGACAAAAATTAAAAATAATTACCCCTATGAATGAATAGACAATGACAGTCCTGTGTGAGGTATGGTATCATCGTTGTGTGGGCACACACACTCAAATTTATCCATAAAGAACGTTTTTTTTTTTTTTTTGGTTGGTCGGTTGTGTTTTTTTGTTGTTGTTTGTTTTGTTTTGTTTTGTTTTATAATGTTGTCAGCTGCCATGTTTAATTGTTTTTTACTTTATTTCTCTCACTATCTGGCTTTATGTTATTTCAGTTTTTAAGTATATAGTATTTTGTGTTTGTTTTTGCTTTTGTTGTTGTTGTTGTTGTTTGTTTGTTTTCAGTTGTGTTAATCATGATAATAATTAGTATCTTGATTGCAGTCCTTGCCTAGTGCAGGACTCAGCTTTTTACTCCAATAATCCAACTAAATCAATAAGCATAATTCTAGACTTAAAATCCCCCCAAAGCTATTTTGACTCTCAGATAAAAACTATGTGGAAAATGAGGAGCCTTGAAAGGGAGTATCTGAACGCTACCTGCTTGAGGTGAACTTTAGCTGGAGCTGCGTAGAGGAGGCAAGAGGAAAGGTCTTGGTGTGGGGCTACAGGATCCACATGATCCAAATCCACCATTCAGAAACACGGCTGGCATGTATGTGCACGTATTCCATTTTTAAGAAAGTGAAAGGATTGTATATGATGAAAAATGTAATAAATCACTGAGATTCCTGAAAGGTTCTTCTTAATATCCCCTGAAATGGGACTGATGTTGTTACAGGGAGACTGGATAGTCAGTAGTCTGATTTCAGAAGACTACACATTTTTTATTTGTTTGTTTCTACAGCTATGCTACAAAACTTATTTCTATATTAATACACAGTTCTCCAACAAAAAATAGACTACTGTCTTCTACACTGAGTGACCACTACTCCTTATCATTTTGGCAAACTATTCTGGAACCAAAAGTGCTCCAAGGATGCACTCCAATTTAACCACTGTCTGCTGAAAATGTCTTCTTTGTACATCTCCTAAAAAACAAATCTGAGTGCCCATGTAATTCATTTAGCCACAAAGGAGGCCAATAAGAAGTGCTTAAGACACTTCACTTACATCTTAATAGTATTCCCTAGGTCTGCTTCCTCATTGTGTTATGGTGGACTTAATCAGATAGGTAGGAGGCCACAGTATAAAGGGTGAAAAACACTGCCCTTTGTTTGTACTCACTGTTCGTGTGTGCAAACCTCAATGCAGAGTTCAAGAGGGTGAAGAACAATAAAGAGGAAGTGTTGTCAGGTGGCCAGAAAGTTAATAAAGTGGACAACAACATCAGGATGGGGGTGGGGGGATGGAGGTAAGAGTGTGACGGGATGGGACACAAAAACAAACTAAGAGACTAAGAGTGAAAAAGAACACTAAAGAAAAAGACAGTCAGTCATCTCTGCAACAATTTATTAGGTTACCATACACAATACTGAAACAAGTTAAAGACCACCTGTCCTTAAGAGAATCTCATGAGGGGGGTAATGGGCTTTATGAAGACAGAAATGATTTGCATTCTATATCTATACATGTATTATGTAATAGTAAAAAATGAGTTAACCAGTTGCAAAATCAGGAATGACAGAAATTTTATGTTAGGAAGGAATATGTATGTAGAAATGCATATTTCAGCTTTGATAGAAAACTAAGTTCCCTAACATCCAAGAAACTGCAATTGCTTGGAATCAGTGTCCTTGGCTTCACAATTCTAACCTCAAGCAAGTTGTTGTAAATTATATTTCAAAAAAGGAAGATGAACTTGTTTCTTTCAACATCCAAAATCTTCACCAAGCCAAGTACTGCCAGTGCACAAATTGCATGCAAAAAGTCTGTTCATAGCCAGCACCCTCCTGGAAGATTCAGATCTGTTGCTGCAGGCTCAGCTATCAGCTCCTATTTTGTATCTGCTGAAGTTCAGGGTCAGACCACTGAAGAGGTTCTGAGCTCAGCTCACTGGCTACAGCTTTGCAAGGGCAACACACTCCTCACAAGTGTCAGAACTCATGGGAGATTTCTTATGGGACCTTTGCATAAGAAACACCAAGGTGCAACCAAATTACTGCACTGTGTTTTTTGTTGCAAGGCTGCTCAGACAAGGCTGCCATTTTTTTAACAGAACATTTTGCCATGGAAACTGAGTAATAAGATTTTGGGTAATCTGAAACTGTGAAACAGAGCTACTACAGCTCACAGAACTACAGATCACTGATAATTTCACAGCTGCCTTTGCATGCAAAGCTTACTTCATTGAACTGTTCTTCTCTACAAACCCCAGAGTAACAGCACTTATACCTACACAGGGATATACAGACATTTATACATAAAACTAAATAAAAATGGTATCAGAGTAAATTAGTGATTATACATGTGGTACTCCTGCTTGGGAGAGGATAAAAGGAATTTCATGCAGCCTAATCTCATAGAATCATAGAATGGTTTGGGTTGGGAGGGACTTTAAAGACTATCTATTTCCAACCCCCCTGCCATGAGCAGGGACACCTTCTTTCCACCAGACCAGGTTGCTCAAAACCCCATCAACCTGGCCTTGAACACTTCCAGAGATGGGGCATCCACCACAATATATTTTGTAATACATACCTCCTGCAATACATACAGAAGGTACTCAGATGCAGTAGAAACTGGTGTGTGATATAAGATAGTCTACTTACTGAAACAGAATACTTAATTAACTTCTCAAAATAGTATTTAAAGCATTATGTTGTGCCTGTCAGCATATCAGATCAGGATTCCAGAAGTCCATGAGAAATCCAGCTGAACTGAAACAGTTTTGTGGGTTGTTTTTTTTTTTTTTTTTGCAAAACAGTATAGTGAACAAGTTCTTTTTTTTTTTTCTTATCTTTTCTTAACATTTCTTCAAACAAAACAGGTTGAGACCAACCTAGCAACCAAATACATTTGCACATATCCAGTCCTCACTGATTTCAGTGTAACTTCACGTTAGCACAAAAATGTAGTTTCCTGGATTCAGTTACCATCTCTTGGTCTGAAAGACAAACAGCACAATTAGGTATAACAAAAGGTTAGCAAAGTTTTCTGATGTTCACAGAAAAAAAGAAAAAAAGGATAAAAAAAAAAAAAAGGAACACTATAAAAGCTACATTGAAACCTTCATTAATTTAAAAGGTATAATTATCCACAAAGTACTTCAAAATAGTGGCCATGTAGTTACAATAAAGAAAAAAAAAAAGTGCCTTTTTTTTTTTTAAATTCTACAAACATTGGTGCTATTGATCTTTTTTCCAAACGAGAAACAGAAGCATAACATGTTGATGTTTAGATAAGAGACTTCAAACTTTTATGCTCTACCTCAAATATTTGAAACTAATATTCCAACTAAAAGAATATTATTTTTTTTATATGTCTGCTTGTATTGAAGCTTTTGTTTCCTCTCTCAGAGGTTTGCCAGATCAGTTTTTCAAGCATCCTGTGAACTGTAGACGTTTTAGAAGTTCAAATTTAGGATAATATTTCCATACATATTTTGTGAAAGAGTATGTATATTCCTTGGAGATGTTAAATAAGTTAAATAAAAATATAACAAACAAATTTGGAGTCAGAATCGTGGTACTCTATAAAAAAGAGTTTCCAGCATTTATTCTTCAGGAGAGACTCCTGGAAAAATGGCAGAGGCTGATTTTCCCTTCACCTAACTAAATTAGTAAATATGTTAATTTCACATTCTTTTCTTTATTTGCTTACTATTTATAGCATGTTCTGAATTCTCCTAGATCATTGATTCAGTGCAAAAGAGGAAAACTTTTCTTATGGCTTCTGTAGAGAGTCTTTAGATTATGTCTCCTTTAAAAGTTATGAAGTGCTCACAGACTATTAAAGCTAGGTCTTGGTACCACAATGCAGAATAAACTTCTAGAAAGTAAATGAGGGTAAGAATAAAGCTAGTGACAACCTGCAGAGGGCCAGCAGTTTGAGAAGAGATTAAGACACTGATGAGCAGAACAAAGTGCAGACAGCTGGGCAAGGATGTCATCACAAGGAGGAGGCTGCTAGGGTTCCTCGCTATAGAGTCTGCTGTATCTCAGCAAATCACACATGGCACTGGGCTGACAGCATGGTTGCAGGAAAGAGCTCACCCTGCCTTATCCAGTGTGAGTCAAAATCTTTATTTCAAAACTATCTAGTTCTAGATTTTTTATTCTTTTAATTAAAACTAGATTTAAAACTTTATAATCCTACCCACATTAGTTTGTTGAAAGAGAAAAAGGCTTTGTAGTTCCATAATAAAAAATACTGGTCTCACATCTACATATGCTCTTCTTACAGTGTGCTTTTAATTCATCCCCAATAAAGCTATCTATGAAGATAACCTATGCAATCAGACAAGATCTCTTCTCTTTTTGTCCTCTAATTATTTCTCATGCAAATGTAGCAATTTTCTAAATTTCGGGTTACTGTCTCGCCATGTTTTCACATCCCTGCAGCTGCTGAGTAACCAGCTTCTGATCCTTTTGTAGACTGCACATTTTCCAGGAAATGAAGACCATTTGCCTGAGACAGCAGCTGGTTCAGTGCTTCTAAAGTAGATTTCCCTGCTGGGTAGTTAGCATTTGTCCTCACAAGTAATGGCTACAACCATCTTGTCACACAGTGTGCAGCAGCCACAATATTCTTCTCTAACAAGGTGATCCCTTTGAGCCTGATATCAACTTGTATGTGATGTAGTGGTGACCCCAGAATATGGATTTTTCAGGTAATATTACTTTTGGGGGACTCAGAAGTGCAAAATGATATATAAGGACATATTTGTTTTCAAGCTTCTGTGCCATGCTTGGCATAAAATAAAAGGTTAAGACATTTTATATGTAGTGTTACACGTAGTGCCCATCTAAACCTATTATTACTCGATGTCAGTGCCCAAGGCAAAAGTTTTGGCCAACTTCTGCCTGGGCATGATGCCATCCTGACAGATGGGTATGAGTATAGACAATCAAGAAAGTGTGTTTGTTCATCAAATAAGAGTGGTTGGGGCATTTTTCCCAGCTGACACTTTGAAAACAGCTGTCTTCCTTGAGCATGGCTGTTTCTAGTTAAAAGGTCTGTGATATTAGTAATCCTTCTCTGGACTATGCAAACTGTCAACAAATGAAAAAGTCATTTTATAATTAGCTATGGTTACTATGTTTGAGACTTCTTTTAAAGAGTGGCCTGAAATAAGCATTGATTTTTGCTTCCAGAATTAGGAAAAGTGAGAACCAAGTGTCAATGACTCATCTCAGTTACAATTAAACAGAGCTCACAGATGTGTTCTCAGTTTTTAGGCAATATTGTGAAACCAGCTGCCCTCTCTGTTCCTTGTTGAGGTGACTGGGAACCACAATACCTGCACTCTGTTCTCAGCTCTTCTGTTGGTGTGCTCCCTAACCTTGAACAAGATGTTTTGTTTCTGTTACTTGGAGAGGAAGCAATATGAAATACTTACCTTTGTTTTCCAATTAAGTGACTTGCTTGATTCTATTAGAAAAAAAAAAAAAAAAAAAAAAAAACACTGATAAAGTCCTTTATGATCTACAGATGAGTTTCAAAATCTTCTTTCTTTCCTGCAGATTAACTCTCAAATTTTGGCATTTCAACATCTTCACACATAGCCATGTGATATTTACATTCCTGGGAAAAGATTTTATTCAGCAGCAGGAGGGAATGAACAACTCAACATTGACTCAACTACCAAGACAACCACAGTGGTTATGCTGTTTCATGGAGTGCCATAATGATCTATATGCTCAAGATTTTTATTTTATAGCATAAAATGATTAATAGATATCATGTGTTTATACACTCCCAAGCATAATGGTTCTTCATGAAATTATTTACTCACCATTTTGCCACCTTTTTAGCACAGGTGGAACAACAAAATTGTTCCAACTGTAAATTAGTTATATTTTCTAAAATCAGTAATTTACATGAGATGAAATAAGTGATGAATGTGCCTCAGATTACTGCCACAATGACACTTCATGTGTATTCTGAAGTCTATGCAATTCCAAATTCTTTTTGAAGGAGACCCCAGAAAAAGGTCTGAGACATGAAATTTCAAGGTTCACATCTCAATGAATATATTTCACTGTAAAAGTTCCCGTGTCACGATACGAACGTTGTGTTTGAGAATACATAACATGCACCTACACAAAAAATAAAAATAATTCACAACATATCATGATTTCCCACACCAAAGCCTTTGAGAGCTGAAATTGCACATTATATTTTGTTTTCCCAGTGTCTATCTAGCACAAGAAGCCCAAGCACAAGAAGAAGTAGAATATATGGGGCCACTTGGCTGTCTTGGGATTGCAGTGCTTGGTATACTTAGGAAACATGCTGTTATATCTATCACACATCCACATTTGGACCAGAATCTCCCCCTCCAAGAGCTTGAATATTTACAGTGAGAACCCCAGGGAATCAAAGTCTTAATTCACATGGCTATTTTCCCACAGGTTTAATGGTGAATATCTTTGCCCTTGAAAGTCTGCCAGGTCTGAGCCAGGCTATGCAGCATTTATATATTACAGGGCACCCACTGAGTGATCTCAGGGATGAGCATGGCTCATTTGTCCTTGCCATTCCCACCAACATATGCAGCTACTGACTTCATCAGTGAGAGCTAGGCATTCACCATAGTCCTGTACATGACAGTGAGTAGTGTGTCCACCAGGCTGGCCTTGTTCCTATGTACTGCCACACTCCTGGTAGTGTTTGTGCCAGGGAAAGATGCAGACCTACTTCCATTATAAGAAGCTTCTGATTTTCCTGAGAGCCCTGGAATGAGGGAAATGCTGAAGAAGGGGAGCTCAGGTGAGCCTGGAAAGGATAATTGGGCAGGACTGGAACAGTGGGGTACTACTGCCCCTCTGGTGAGTGAGGCACAGACACATGCTGGAGTTGAAGTAACTGACAGAGAGAACAAAAAAGTCCCAGGAAGGGGAAATGAATCTTATGCATTTTTTATTGACTATATTTTTAGCAGCATTTAGAGGATATTGGGTTACTGTACCACAAGCATACCTGGGAAAAAATGGTGAAAGGCCAGCAGTCACTGTTCTTTGTTGTCTTTCAGTGCTGGGTCACTCTGATCTGGACATATATGGAAGGGTGACCTTTTTCCAGCATTCCTGAATTATCTGAAGATATTTTAGCAGAACAGTGGATCATCAAGGAAGAAAGGTAAAGGCAAATGTTTATTTTGGAGGCAGAAAGACTTTATTCTCTAATCCATTTTTTTTTTCACATTCACAACTATACTTAAAAGGGAAGCTTCTCCCAGTTTCACGGGCAAAATAGCTTCAGGACCACCCAGAGAGCTTTATTCCCTTCCCCTTGTCTAAATCACACAAAGAAAAATAAACAAATGAACACAACATTTGCCTTCTCATCCCTTCTTTTCACTAAAGGGTCAGGAGGGTCGGGGATCCTTCTTTTGCCATTTCTGGACATCCTCACTCTCTTCAACAACCAATCCCAATGGATCATGGCCTTTGAAATCTTAAATCCTTTAATCAGTTTCTCCAACTTTCTCTGTTGGCTTCTTTATGTCACATTCCTGGGCTAATTCAGGTACCTTCATACAGCATAGGATTTGGATGACAGAAAACACATGGAGAAGTACAAGTCCAGAGATCTGTGCAAGTGGTGGGTTGATTATCCTTAGCTTCATTAAGGTTGCTCAGCAACATGAGCTTGTATTAATCATGTCAGAGCAGCCACATCCTGACAAGCTATCTGCACTGCCAGGATACAGACCCTTCCCGCACACTGCTGAGAAACAGTTCCCATGAACTGTCCCTCTGAAGTCAAAGAGGTAATCAGTGAGTGAAAATTCAGACTTGTCAAAAATTTCATGAAGAATTATCCCCATTACAGAAATGAGTCCAACAGGAAAAAGAACATAAGATGTTATATAAAAATGTTTTTTCAGTGACCACAAACGAAAGGCGTGAAGAACAGCAACTGAAATATTAAATAGTGTGGCAAGGTGAGCTAGGTAATTAATTAATGGGTAAAGAATTCCCCAATAGATCACTGACTGCACAGTCCACATATTTGCTGTGCCTGGAAAGATGAAGCCAATACTTTCTTACAGGATTCATCGCTGAGTCCACAGTCATAATTTCCAGCTGGATTTTTTTCCATTTGATAATTTTATACTATTAATCAGAGCTCATCAGATACTGCAGAAATAGCATACAAGAACTTTGGGTTAAATTCCAAACAGCTTCCTCATGCCTTTCTATTTCTTATTAATATGATTATGTTGCAGTTAGTAATGATCTTTTTTTATCTCAGCCATTTAATGATTTAAAATTACCAGCCATTCAGTGGAGCAGTACCTAAAGTCACATTGCAGTGCAGGGCCACTGAAGAGAGGATTTCTCTTAGTTTGTTCATACTTAAAGATGTGAGTATGAAAATAACAACTAAATCAGAGACAACTGAAGCAAGGTTTTATTTAGTTTGTTTGTTTATACAATTTTGCTGAGACTTCAAATATTTTCAAATAAAGAACATTTCAGGTCATTGAATACTACATGTATACTCCCACATGTATTTTTTTTTATTGTCACACATGCTTACTGGGAAGGAAGACTGCTCTTGGCCCACTGTTCTGCAGGACAAAGTCCAGATCTCTGAATCTGCATTAGATTTAATAAAACATCTCAGCTCTGTGTTTTTGTTATTATTATTTTTCCACCAGCTGTAAAACTAAGAGAGTGGAGTTTCATTTGGCACTCAATATGTACAGTATGGACTGTAAACTTGAGTGGTCAGGGACTGCCTCATCCTATTCATAGTATTAACATGATGGGCTTCTACTCTTAGTTGAATTTTGTTTATGCAGCAAATCAGTTAAATACTATTATTTCTAAAAGAACTTGGACTGGCCAATAATTTTTAGCAGTTGAACATCTGAAATATTAACAGAAAAGTAACTTTTGAAAGTCATGTGTTTACTAGTACAAGGGCTGGGGCTAAATTCATCAATATACAGAATTAGGTATGGAGAATTTCTGTTTTATTAGTAAAACTAAATACCACATTTTTCAGGTTTTAGGAGATGCTAAGTTGCATGCTAAATATATCTGCCATGTTTCAAATTGAATATTCATTTCTTGGCAGACAGGACAAATCACTTGTAAGATAATGTAAATCTGAAAATTGATACAATATGCGTATATTGTGTACCAACATTTCAGATCACTATTATATTAATAATGGTTCAATTTAATCATAATAAAATATTATATTACCTCAGTGTAAGTATCAATTGATATATGTATATGCATCAATATATGTATAGAATGGATAAAACTTTCATTTTTCTATCTTAGGATCTCAAAGGTCTTTTCATACAAAAAAGCTGTCCATGTAGTTCATAGAGATCCTGTTCTTCCTACTTTTATCTCAGTTGATCTTTAATATTAGGTATTAGGATAAGATTTTATTCCAAGTAAGTCATCAGAGTCTGTCACTTATGGGAGACACTACTTTCATCTGAGTAGAGTATCTGTGGCCAATGTCTGTTAGAATACTTGAGGAGATGTGTCTATGTTCTTATTATGTTAAGAGAATTCTGAAGTGGAAAGATATTTTCCTATTAACTTAAAACATCTAGAAACTATCTAGCAAAGTAAGTATATGATGACCTGCTGATCCACACCACCTCAATGACCAGGTCTGACACTTGTAGGGCTCCATCTTCCATCTATTTCTGTTCAAGAGGGGCATGATCTCATTAAGAGCAGAGTATTTTCACCTCCTCATCCTACATCCAGGCAACATGTGCTGCCCTCTACTAGCTGGATGCACAATAGTTTAGGAAAACTGAAATGAGAAAGAAGAAAAATGTTGGGAAACTGTAAAAGTTGGAGTTAAAATAAAGAACCTTTGATACGCTGACTCTTTGCATGTGACCTAAGACATAATGTACAGAAAAATCACAGGGTAGAGTCTCTTTTTTATTTCTCTTGTGTGGTCTATCCAGTAGTTAGTTTAGTGCTAAATACAAGAAAAATGTGCAGAATATGAGGAATGATAGCAGAAAAAAAAATGTCTTGTTGTAGGAGAGATAATGGTGTGTCAAACCCAGGGGGAATAACCATGCCAATCAGATCACAGATTTTGGAAACTGAGAGAAGCTGTAAACTGAAAACATTTGGATCAATGGCTAGATAGTTGAAAGTACTGTGTGGAATTAGAAACTATGTATGAACTGTTTAGTTGTTCCACAGTTACACTTATTCCTGGCAAAAACGTGAATTGGTGAAAATGGTTCAGAAAAATTCACCTGACATTTATTCAGTTCACCAGGCATAACAACAAACATATCCTTTCAATAAGATAGCTGTACAGCAGCTGGATGGGAAAAAATAGCTGGAATTATTTCTGCCTGTGCCACTTATTAAAAACTCAGAGTCACTGGAAATGAGGATCACTGACTCTGTAAAACCCCAGAGAACTACAGGACTCTGGGAACTGAGGATTTACCCAGTCAACGATATAGCAGAGCAGGCAAGTTATCTTGGGTGTCTTGTGACATATCTCTGTCCCAGTAGGGACTTCATTTCTCTTCTCCGAGTAAGCTGATACTTCATTTTTTTCAGTCAGAGTGACCTTGTACAGAAGACCTGATTTCACACCCAAAATCATCAGGAAAATAAAAACAAACAAGCAGGCAAACAAACAAAACCCAGACTGTCTGTTCATAAAATCTTTTGAAAATAATACGAATCAAAATGTCTTTCTCTTCTTTCTTTCCATCTCATGTGTATGCTTTGATAGGGAGTATTGAAAATACTGATGTATAAATAATTCTGAGTTATGCAGAGCTATGAATTATCACAACCATCCTTCTAGAGCTTTCTCTTGAATGGAGAAGTCTTTCCTCCGTTGCAACTGCTCTCATCATGGAGGGAAAGCCATCAGATTTCCTGCCTCTCTGTGTCCTCTGTGATCCTTCCCCTGCAGATCTCACTGGAGAGCTCACCCCTGAGACATTCCCATGGTGGTGGGAGTGGAGGAGGGCAGTGCTCTCCAGCTCCACCCTCTTCCAGAGGAAATGTCATGAGAAAATGTTTTCTTGAGGTCTTTCCTGTTAACATGCTATGAGAATGCTTGCGATCAACTGTGCATTTTTATGGCATTTTGACTGGAAGTAATGTGAGAATGTTCTTTCTCACATTATTTCCAGTAGAAATACCCTGAGAACGCTGTTGTTTGTGATATTTCTACAAAATGTTCTTGGAGATTGGTGGTGACTACAGTTGCCTTTATAAGTTTTTTTTTTTTTCTTTATTCCATCAGAAATATGGGCAGCATCTAACGTCTCTCCATTTGTAGCATTTCTTTTAACATTAACTCTCATCCAGATTTGTGCCAAATGAAGCCTTAGCTGAAACACATGATATGTTTCTTTTCTGCCCAGAGACCTATCCAAAATGAATCAAAGGTTAAGAAACCAGATTAAAATCAACAGCAATTGGAGTATTTGTAGGATTTCCTTCTGAGATGAAGTTGTTTCGACTGCTGTTTCAAAGTGGACCTGCAATATGTTTGAATAAAACTGTGGAGGAGTAGAGACCAAGAAGAACAAAGACCACATACTGTAAAAAGAATGTTAAAGAAAAAAAAAAAAAGAAAAAAAAAAAAACATTCTAATTAAATCAGAATGAAAACACAAGAATGCCTTTGCTTTCAGAGAAACAAGTAAGCGACCTAGAGAACCTTATAACTTGGCAGTCTACACATCTCTTGTTTTAAAAAGCAACCCACATCTTTAAAAGGAAATTAATCTTGGAAAAAAATATAAGATGTGTCAAGTCAATCAGCTATTTATGCCATTTCCTCCAATCCTAATGTTTCCCTCATGAATTATGCACTTTCAGCTGCCACTACTTACATACGTGGGCCCTTGTGGCTTGTTTCCCAGGACCAGCATGTGATTATGGATCATAAAAATGAACATTGCTCCTTCGGTAAAGGCAGAGATGCACAATTCCAACTGCTCCATGTTAGAAATCTCTGCACTATTTGAAAAATAGCAGCTGTTATTAAGAACATCTATAGCTATAATAGCTGCAGCCATGAAAACTAATTACCATATTTTCATTTTAAATTGCAGCAAAGGAATTAAGAAACAGATGCCCATTAAAAAGGAAAAAGGTAAAGTAGCCACTAACAGTTTCTCAATAGCCAGAAGGTGGTGCTACATTGTAATATAGTTGCAGGGGGTCAGGTTTGTATCTTTGATAACTTATGCTGTTTGATTCACTTTTTAAAAGTGAGACAGAAGGAGAAATTGAACTTTCTCAACTTCACTGTGGGGAGGTGTTCAGCAGAGGTAAAAAGAAATGTAGAATTCAGTTCTATGTGTAGTGAAATTTCTTGGTTATGGTGATGTACAATCAGATCTTGGATCATAGTTATCTCTCTGTTTCTTCATTGCTGGCTATATTTAGCTCTCCTGCTTCCTCAATTCTTCTGTTTCATCAGGAGAGTCAAAACCACAAACAAAACAAACAAAAAAGCTATCAGTGATCTTGCTGTGTTTCCTTGAATAAATATTTCTTCTTGTAGCCTTTCACATAATTTTTGCTAAAAATCTTTCAGCTTTTTCTTTTCATTGAATAAGAAGAGACCAGATATTCAGCCTCAGGTGGACACTGTTGACTTTGATGAAATTCTACCAGTTTTTGCCAGCTGAGGTGGTGCAATCACTTTCTTTAACAGCAGAAGAGAAGGAGAGCAGAGCTGCTGTCACTTCATGTATTTCTGCACAGAGGAAAGCAGTACAGGGCTGGGTCCCTGTGATGTAGCTCAGGCAAATCAGTGTGGGTACTTTTTCTGCCTGGTTAGACTCTATTGCCAGGCTGTTCCCTTCATTTGTTTGGCTGTATCTGCATTGGTGCTTAATTTAGGGGTCAAGAGTGAGCTATCAAACCAGATACCTGGATTGTCCCAGTTTTGTGTGCCTTGTTTTGCATTTTGGGGTAGTCTTGGAGAGTGGGTGCTAGATTCCTCCCGGATGGCAATGAATGGGACGACATGCTCCAGCAGCCCAGCCAGTGAGTGCACTGCAGCTCCGAGGGGCGATCAGGACACAGGATCAGACCGCAGTGAGGCTGATGTAACCCTTCTCCCTTCTTCTCCCAAGTACTGTAAAGTCTGGATGTGGGGCCTCAGCACCAAATATTTCTCTCCTACAGATTCATTCCTATTGATCAACTTCATTTGCTCATGTGGATATAGCCCAGGGATATTTCTGCATAGACTTGGGGTCATATAGACAATTCCCCTGTTTTCTCTGGTGAGAAAGATACTCCAATCTGATGCCTCCTCTGATGTTTTTTTTGTTTGTTTGTTTGTTTTTTGTTGTTTTTTTTTGGGGGGGGGGAGAGGGGAGGAGGAGGAGGGAGGTCACTAATAATCAGGCAGCTCCCTCAGGGGATAAGGTTTTGACTCAGAGGAAAATGACCCTGACCATCAGAACAAATCATCTCAGGGACATGGGAAATTGTTGCCAAGTAATGCCATCATCGTTGTTTGCATTGCAGCAGCAGACTGAACTCATAGGCCAGCACCCAGTTATAGTAACAAAAAATATGTATCCCATAAAAAAGGGAATGAGTCTGGTTGTTCCAATCTTGCATGGCTTTAAGGGGTTCACAGAACTGAAATTCATTGAGAATACATAGAAATAACATCTAGTTCAGGAAATCACTGGGCTGAAGGCAGCTGGTGTCTGGGATGTTAGGGGGTGGTCACATAGACTTGCCCTCTTTTTTCTGGGCATGTCTTTGACCGCTGTTCAGATTGGTCAGGGGCTACCTTTACATATTGCCTGTGACAGGTTGAAGGACCTTTGTAGATCCACTGCTGATTTTTCCCCTGTATTTACAGTGCCAGAAAGCTGCTTCCCATTTGATAGAAACATGCCAGTTCTGCTGTCTGGGGGCATTAAGACATGAGCAAGAAGGGACACAGACTTAATTCTGGTGGAGGATAAATAGTATTTTCTTTCAAATGATAGGAGCACGTCTGACCAGCCTCATGCAGAGTAATTTCAGGAAAACTTTGAGTTCCTACAGAAATATATATGGCTTCTTTTTTTGGTATGCAATTCCAAAGGGGGGCTGGGGGGAACAACATTTTGTTTTTCAATGTAAATATAACTATATAAATATAGTTATACAGTAGCTTTTAAATTCATCAGGTGCTTAATGACTCCTTTCAATCAGAGATGTTGTCCATAGCAGATTGAATATGCCTAACCATTTCCAAAACCATGGTGTTTTATTGTATTAAATAAAATGAATTTTGAACCATGAGGGAAAAAATGAAACCTTTCTTTAACTTATGTAATGACAAAATTGTCAAGCCATTTAAATAAAATATTGTTTAAAGCAACTATAGATCTAAGACCTGTACTGGCAGAGATCATATTCAGCTTGGGATAAGTGCTTGTGTGAGAGTTTCTTATTGCTGGAAACACAGGCCCATAATGGAAGTGGTGACAGACCTTAAATTAGTGCAGTGCTACTGTACAATAATGCTTACTCTCAGTGCCATATGGTTATGATATGCAGCCGTTTTCCTATGCTGGTTATAAATTTGGACTGTCTGGCAGACATTACAAAAGGGATAGACACCATTGATCATTCTATCCATCCACTTTGGGTCAGTGAGAGATCACTCCTGACAGTTTTAATTTCTAGTTTTTAATTGTGGGCATTGCTGTAGTGCTCAAAATCCCCAGGCAGGTCAATGTCCCCTTGTGCTGCACACCAGGGTAGATGTTCCCTGCTTCAAATTTGCAGAGCAGCTAATGTGCAGATGTAATTAGAGGCAAGTAGGGACTGAGGCTAACATGACATTATATGTAATATAAAGACTACAATTTCTTAACCTTTGCTGCTATGCTTTTTGTTCTTTTATTATAATTCAGCTATCTTATGTTTGTTACCAGGTTGCTTTTAGTGGCTGAAGTAAAGCATCGCAGCAGACCTGGTGTGTGGAGAAGCAGTTTCCTATGGACAAATGCAAGAGGGATGTTCCAGGAGCAAGGGCCACCACAGGAAAACTTCAGAGCCATTTCTCTGAGAAGCAAATGTGACAGGCATAGCAGTGGAAAGGTGATGTTATGAGACAGAGGAGTGCGTAAAAACAGACGCAGAGCTGTAAAAGACCTCAAAGTACAGAATTACTGAAAAGTAGTCTATGCCATAAAATGGACTTGATGTAGAAATCCCACAACTAATGGAAACTCATGCCATGAAGTCCAGACTGTAGATGTAAGGCAGCTCTGTGCCACAGTGACCTGTCACTGCATTTTCTCGGCAGGGCTTATTAGCTTGGGCATGGCACTGTCTGATGTGGGAACAGTGCATCAAATGTGAACTGGCTGGGGTCCAGGCAGCTCAGTGTATCCATGTATCACACGCCCCAGCACACCAGCACTGGAATTAGCTTAGACAGACCTCACTTGGGTTTGTTTTAATTGGTCCATAAATGATAAGAAACCCTCTTTTTTTCTCCCGTCCAACTAATCTCCAGTTTAATAAAGGAAGTTCCTTCTGATGATCAGATATTTTTTCCTTTTTTTTTTTAAATATATATATATTTCATTCCAGTATAAATTAATTGCCTTCCACAAACAGACCAGAGTCCTTTGAAAAAGAGACATCCTGGCAAGCCAAGCAACTGTGTTTTGTTGCCATCTGAGGGGGCTTACGCTAAAATCTGAGCCTCTGCTGCCTTTCTCCTGCTAAGGAAGAAGTACCTCATATCACAAACCAGCAACCCCTTCAGGCAATTGCCATTTAAAGAGTGGCATTGATGGACTCTGTAAGGAGCCCTATTCAGTGCTCTCTAGCTGGCAGCATGATGTCAGTGATGTGGGCGGCAAACCCCTGAAATTGCTTTGATGGTATTTGTGCTCTTTTTTTTTCATTTTTCACGAATGAGTGATTCATTTCTTTGAAACAATGTGTTTGGAAAGCCTGTCCCACTAAGGAATTGTCTACACAGTGGGGGAGGCTTGGAACATTGTATGTCCTCATGGAAGTATCAACAGGGGTTGTGCCAGATCCTCAGTGCAAGAGGTAACAGGGATGCTTGTATCCAAGCCAAAGCTTCATGAATCAAAGGCACTGACTCTCGAGCACAAGTGCCAGGGTTCAGTCAGTTAACCTAACCTAGCCCATGCCAATTTAGAGTGAGAGGAATGCTCCAGACTTCGAATCCTGGGGATTCAAAGAAACTCAATATAATCAATTTTAAGTATCCCACAGCCCTAAGAGTCTTCTCTTCATTTACGGTTATTAAATGAAGAAATAATGTGATTTCATTTCCTCAATAAGAAAAAGCAAGAAACATTTTCTACTGAGAGATGATGTTACCTTGGGTGCTTTGTTATAAACAGTTTGCCAAATTGGTGGGGGGTTGGGGGGGGAAGGAAGGGAGCAACAAGAGGAGGAGAAACTGTTGATAACAAATCACTTTTTGCAAGTGGTTCAAGTACAGCTGAAATGTCCGTGTGGCAGGTGACCAGAAGCAGATTTTGTCTGGTATGAGGCTCTTGGATATTTTTGTGCCATCTTCAATAGTCAGCTCCAGACACTCACTAGCAGGGTGATTGAGACTGCTTAGATTAGGCTAAGGCAAAACGTATGCAATGGAGAGAGTAAGGCACCCATGAAAATTCACCCAAATATCCTACATGCAGAGTGGAGCTTGTGGCAGCTAATATTACATCTAGAAGCAGGGCCACATCTGAGCTTCTGTCACTCAATCTCTAGTGATGAAGTTCCTGAATGAACCTGAAAATTATGTGTTTATGTTCACTCAGAAAGAAAATGTGAAACCCTCTTCTGTTCAGAGGTGTGTAGTCAAACAGTCCTCATTCTGTTAAAAAGCCATCTAAAGGACAGGGCAACAGCCCATTTTTTTCCATAACACTTGTGATTTGAAAGAGGAGCATGAACACATCTTCATAGCTTCAGACAAATACAAGGAGCTTAATTAATATAATTTTGTATACCATATACAGAATGTTAAATGATTCATCACAACAGCTGATCTCTACCTCACTGAAACAACAGGCTTTCTCTCCTAACAGGACCTGCATGGGTTGATCCCCATGGGAAAACTGATCAACTGACTCCAGAGCAGAACCAGTCTCTGGTTCAAATGATTTATGCCAATCAGTAGGATAGAGGATTTTGTATTAGCAGTGTTCAACGCCATCATACATCTAAATGAGTGTTTCCTTAACCCTTCATATAACATCAAGCTAGTTAGATTACTTGTCCAGGAAGTGGTGGACCTAAACCCATTCCCTTCTGAAGTTTGAATCTATAACTCATGTATTACATAAAAATATTTTATCACAGCTCTGGGACATTATAGATTGGACAACCTTCATGCCTTCTGTTGACAGTAAGCCATTGGGGGGGAGGAGGTGTTGTGTTTGGAATTCAATTAATGTTACTATATTTCTGTTAAAGTTGTCCTGGACAGAAATAGATGTGTATGCTTTTTACAGCACAAACAATGTGAGCCTGATCCAAATCGTTATTGAAATGTCTTGGTACAGAAACCTAAAATTCAGTAAGTCAGTGCTTAGTGCTCAGATTCCACCTCTGTAATACAGGAAGAAAACAGTGGCTTTTTACAAGTAGATATACTGAATTTGATGGACAATAACATAAGAACAGAAAGCATCCCATTCTTCTCCAGTCCTTCTTCCCTTGCCCAGAAGACAATATATGCAAGAAGATGTTATCCACAACAGCTGCAATGTTCTAGTTTCCTAGCTCAGATGTTCTGTTGGTTTCATTGAGCTCAATGGTGTTCAATATGTATAGACAAAACACTATTCTTGCTAAATATTTAGAAGTAGCTTACCATTTGTCCTGCAGTTATATACATGCCATATAAAAAGAAAAGTCAAGGAAACACTTTGAAATCAGACCCATTCCATATTTTTTGGCACTGGAACTTGGTATTCCAAATGTACTCTGGAGATTTTTTCCTCCTGGTTTTGGCACTAAATTCCAATATGTGTCTGAGAAACCTATCTGATTGAAAATGTTGTCAAAATGGCACATTCTTACAGAAAATCAAATTCCAACAGTCATTTTGGTAAGAAATCCCCAACCAGCCCCCTTTACTTATGTATACATTCATTTTGTATTCTCTAAAGTGTGAAATATTGGATTTTGCATTACAAAAAGATACAAATAGACACTTTGACCTACCTCAGGTATAACCTTTCAAGAGGAAATATTCCTGGAATTATACTATTCCATGCTTTCTCATATTTTTGATGCAAAACAAAAAATCTTGTCTTTAGCAGAGCAGAAATTCACGGGTGTTGGTGTGTGTGTGTGGGGGGGAGTTGTTACTTCAATTATTTTGAATTAGTATAATATTAAATATTAATTATAGAACATTTAATGTTTACATAAAATAGATTGTTTTATACCTGTGATATACTATTAACATTATCAAATCAAAAGTATTTTTAACTTCCCAAATTGATGTTATTATATAGCTAAAATGTAATAATAAAGTTGAAACACTTTATTAAAGACTTTCCAGTTTAAAAAAAATAATAATAATAGTAATAAAAAAATCAGCATTTCTGGCATTGCCAGTTTCTTAACAGTGTTTTGGTTTTCATGGAATTGCATTGCTTGGTAGAAGTCAGCTCAAAGATTTTCAACTAGCTCTAGAATTATACACAAAGGAATAGACAACTAAGGCTGTAATTTTCAAAACAGTAACACAAATAAAAAGCATATGGATCCTATTGAAAGTTACTATGATTTGGACACCACACTCCCATAGGCTCCTTTGAAATTCTTAGAAGAATAATTTCTCAAGCACGGTATGCACTCACTGTCTTTTACTTGTTAAAAATAAAAAGCGTCTGAGGTACATATTAAGGAAAACTTGGAGTGCTATTCACTGTTTTTACCCTCTAAGTAGGTGTAGATCAACAAATTACTTATTTTTATCCTGATAGTAAGACTTCCAATGCTATTATATGTTGTTCTTGGTGGCTGTTGGATTTCTGTTACACCCTTATATTTAATAATAAATAAACAAATAAAAATCCAACAACAACCAACAGAAAAACTCTAATGTTAAATAAAGTCAAACTACCATCCAGATGAGAATTACTTTAGGTTTGTATATGAAATCATAAAAAGTTGCCCAGAAAGTGACATGAAATCATCTAATGAGATTTCCTGCATTAATATAACTGATTGCAACTCATTTTAGACTTCAGTTGTGTCTCTGAATGTTAACTTCACAAACACAAAACTTCCCACTGCACTTTTATTCACAGGCTTGTCAATCAGGTGCTCACCGTTCCTTTAAAGTTTAAGCCTTATTAACCTACACACTGGAATTGACTGATGATAGGCCACAACAAACAAAGAGCACCAACTCTCAGGTTCCAAATCCTGTCATCCTAGTTCAGCGAGTCCCTGCAAACCCCCTAGAAGAGATGAAAGGATCACTCAAATGTCTGGTTATTCAAACACACAAGCAATGAGGGCACATTGGGGGGGGGGGGGGGGGGGGGAAGTTAGTGGTGTCCCCTGCTGATTGAGATATCTTCTAAAAAAATAGCGGTGCTGATCTTTGTACACAGATAGCATTGGTTTCTAGCCCAGGTCTTCATGAGTTATGTCAGATGCATGCTGGGAACACCATGTGTCAGATCTGGATTCAACATATATTTGACAAATATAGTTAAATTGAAATGACCCCATCCCAATGTTACCCAGATATGAGGAAGCCCAGCATGTTGGCTACTTCAGAGGAACTGAAAAATCACTGTAATTCTAGCAAGATTTTTTTTTTCTTTCCTTAGTTTTCATATGTAATTTCATAGTTTGGGACATTTATGCACAACCTTGGCATATAACAGAGATTATTTTATTATGAAAATTCAACTCATTAATGGCCTGGCATGTTGGGTAAATGCAGTTCATTCTGACTAAACCTCAGTGTAATTATCAGGATTATCTTTGCAGTTAATTAATTTTACAGCATTGCCCAGAGACCCCAGTCAGGCATAAGATCCTATACATACAAAGTAATGGGCATTTTATGTTCTAAAGAAAATTTCTAAATAATAATTATGCATTGTAGAATACATGAATAGAAGATTGAAGGAGAAGAAAAGGATAATGTTAATGAAGAAATCTGTAAGGTGTCTTTTGTTTTGTTTTCCTTTTTGTAAAACTCTGGATTTTAATATTAAATAAGACAAGGGAGCAAAAAAGAGCCAGGCCATCAAGACAGAATATAAAAGAGAAGCTGACCTCAAGATTTTTTCCAAAATTTTCTCTTCTTTTTCTGCTTTTCTGCTCTTTTTATTATTATTATTATTATTTATTATTATTATTATTTCAGTTTCCTTCTAAGAAGAGTAACTGTACAGGATACCAACAACCGTTGAACCTGCATGCAAGCAGCATTCACCTTATGACTGTGATGGCTTGTTAGCTTCCCACGGAGCTAACTACCAGTTAGTAAAATGTAAATGACACAGTAAACAGTGCTGTTGAGAGGATCACATCATAAGTACAACAATTTTATACAATAGCTTTTGAAAAGAGGGAAGCAAGTGCAGGTTATAGCTGAACAATGTAGAGAGCTAATGTCAACAATTCCTTTATTCTTTCTACCAAAGGAAACTTTTAGTTCTTTTAGGGGAGAGGAAAAAAAAAAATGTATAACAAATTGATGGGTGAAATGCTTTTGTCACTGAAGAACTAGTTTTCCACCCCAAAATGGCAGTATCAAAGTCCAGCTGGCTTTACTGATATGTCTCAAGACAATATATTAAAAATTATATAAAGAAATGAGGGTGATGAGAGAAAAATTAGGACAAATATCTCATCAAGACACGATTTTTTTTATTTGTTTGATTTTTTAACAATGAGAGTATCCCACTTATGCAGTATTAAGTCTTTTTTTTTTTTTTTTCTGAGTCATTTTTCTGTAAAACAGAATATTTAACAACATTATATTTCATGAGTTTTGGCATGATGCTGTATTAACTCACAGAGCTACCAAAATGTGTTTCTGCACTTGTTGCACAGCTACATCTTAGTATTTCTATACTTTAAGAAGATTCCTGCCCATTCAGTAAGCATGTTAAATAAGGGGTAAATATATGAATAAACTTGTTCTTATATGATTCAGAAGCTCACAGAAAAAAAGCACCCAAGCATATACAAGCAATATGCTGTTCCTCTAGGAATACAATACTTGTACCATAGCTTTGGCTTTATTTTGCAGTGCTGGCCAAGCCTGAAAGATGAATGTAAAAGATAAAGAAGCATTGTAAGGTCAATGACTGGGCTCCTCTTTTTCCTAATCGGCTTCCCTTGTTATACATCTAATTTACTAGAAGATTAACCTTTTCATTGCTGCTAGAAACTAGCTATAATTTTCTGTGAGATGGCCGTGTTAATAAATTAAACATTACTGTTTATACAGCACTGTACAGTACGTAAAAATAAAAAATAAAAATAGTTACATTTTTTCCTCTAATGGGTTTACATGAAAAGAGGTATCAAGACTTCTTAGGTAAAATATTTCATGGAGATAAAAAATTTCAAATGCAATGGAAAGAATACATTTTTCACATATTAATTAAGAAAATATTTAAGGTGGACTGACCTGGAATTTCCCTGGGAAATATATTCCAGTTAAAAATTCATTTTCCTTTAAATTAAAACTTCACATGGAAACTTAAAACAAAAACACAAAAACAAACTAACAAACAAAAAACTTTTATATGAACGTTAAACGTTACTTGTGCAAAATATTGTATTTCAATATTTTTTAATCTAAAGATTCATTTTCCAGGTTGAAATTACCATAAAAATCAAAAATAAAATGCAATATTTAAAGAAGAATTAATCAAAAGTAAGTACGTATCCACAAACTTTTTTGAGGTTTTTCCATTCTTTGTTTTGGATCAAGACAAACACATAAATTTGCTGAAAACATTTCTGGAGTGCAGAAATTAGTTTCTTTTAAGCTGTGTTTTATATCCCAAGAGTAAGAATAAAACAAAAAATAAAAATAGTAATAATAAATCAACAGAAAGAATCCAGATAGGTATTCCAAAGCTGAGGGCTTTTCTCTACAATTTGAAAGATTGATGTTGACTGTTTAGTTTCAATACGAGCTGTCTTTGTGGCCCAGACACTTCACTCCATGTTCAGCTTTCCTAAATTTGAGGAAGCTGCAAAATAATCTAGATCTCAGACTTCATTATACCCTAAAAACACATGCAAGGATTTAGTACTTCTGTTCTAGACCATACGCAGAGAAAACATCACAGTGTAATAGGATAGATGGCTATCTCCTCCTTAGGAAGAGCTGCTCCCAGGAGAACCGGTCCCTAGTTTCAATTCAGGATTGAATTTTAAGTAAGGGACTGGAAAGGTATAAATGTCCCCAGAAGGACCACATTCATTACATTTACCCTGGCTACAGCTAATTTACATAGGCAACACAAACTGCAATCACTCTGAACTACAATTTCTTGTATTAAGAAAAGGAAGGAGGTGTACAAAGAGCATCCTTTACTTAAAAGTTCACTAATCATCTCAGTGATTAGGGGAACCCTCCTGGTACCTCCTGACACAAAGAATCAGTCCAGGGCTTAATATCCTAATTAATGGGCCTCTTTGGATACTATTACAGTGATGGGAGGGAGACATGGAAGTACCCTAATTTGGAAAGAGACTATTTTATAGATAGATAGATAGATAGATGCAGAATATTAAGGAGGAGAGCATACGAAAATATTTAAATTCTAGTGAAGTGGAGATGGAAGTGAAAACAAGAGAATTCAGATCATACAGTGATTACATGGCATATTATGCAAATTCATTTCTAAAGGTAAAGCAATTGATGCAATGACATCAAAAATTGAAGAACAAGAAAAACTCAGTGTAAGTCCCAGAGTGAAAATTGAACTTTCAATATTATAAAAATGTGTGATCTTTATACTGATAAGGATAATAAGAATTCTTAAATTTGAGAGATGACTTTTCTAGGAATACCTCCAGGGGCAAAACCTATGTGCCATATTCTTTTCCAGTGGTAAAAAAGAAAGATGAGATCTTTTCCTGAAATTGTTAATGAACCCCTGCTCACCCAGGAGAGGTTTTATTTAAAATGGATATGAAGCCTCTGGAAATATATTAGAAAGCAGATTATTTATTGGCTGGAGGAAATAGAAGGTATTCACATTTATATTTTAAATAAAGGATAGTAGTCGTTTCATTGACTTGTCTTGCATCCTCAGTCTAAACGTTTTCACCCTCTTAATCTTTTATTTTTTACTATTATATATCATATTTTACTATATAAATCATATGTTAGCAGCATCCCTGCAAAACCTTTATTCAGGTTTGTTTTTAATCACTCTTCTTAAGGTCGTATGTAAATATGATCACTAAAGGTAAAATATTGGTGAAAAGAAATGAACCATTCTGTCCTTTAGTTGCAAGAGTAATTTTTAGGCATTTGAATAGTTTTGTGGTCCTTTCATAGTCCAAAGTTTGTACCAGTTTTGAACTTCTAATTTTGAGATTCCAAAGTGCAACATTTAGGAGCAGGTTTCCATTATAACCTCAACGTGTATTGCAGGTGCTTGACATCTCTAAGTACTGCGACTCATCATCTCAGTTTGGATCCCCAACAGTTTAGCCGTACTATTTTGACTTAATGTTGGCATTTATTATAATTATGGATAATTATGTATAATTATAATTAAGCCCTAATCCTCCTCAATTACACTGACATAAATTAGGCATAAGGCATAATTTAATCAAAAATTAATGGGTTTGTACCAGTGTAGAGCTGACACAAGGATAAACTCAGAACTTGAATCTTATTATGAAGTATAGCATTCTAAATATGCCACAGTAAACACAGTTTATAGGTCACTACTGTTCAGTTACATGAAATGTCTACTATTCATTGACTGTCATTGCTAACTAAAAGGGACAAGTGGATTAATTCACAAAATAAAATAAAAATTGCAAAGGAAGCACAGAAATCTGAAAGAATTTCAAATCTTGTATGTAAGAAAAAAAATTGTAAGATCATAAGGATGTCTATAAAGATTACTTTTGTTAAAATAATTCATATGAAAATTCATTCCCTTGGGCACTTTAAATGTATGTGATAGAAATACATCCAGATGCTAAGTTTTCTAACTGACCACGAGTGGCCTTAGAGAGGCTGGTTAGGGAAATGATCCTTTACAAAACATGGGATACAAAGCTTATGTTGTTGAAAGGAGAAGCATGTAATCAGCTAAAGAATTTCTGGGAAAGACCAAGGGCAGCAGATACTGAAACCTTGAACTTCCTTGCTTCAGTGCATTTTTCACATGCTTCCTGAAGAAAGGAGCAACCGAGGGAATTTATTAACTTTTAACTTAATTAGGTAGATGCCAAAAAAATCTTCATTCCTGGAGTGGTCTATTTAGACATTGTAGCCTTCAAAAAATTGTAGTTCCACTCCAGGAATCCAGTGGAGATTTATTTATTTATTTATTTATTCATTAAGAGGTTACGTCAACCTTTTATTCTTCTAGATTTATAACAAGAGAAGTTTTAAATGAGACTATTAACATGCATTGAGAATATATCTAAGGAAACAGGTAACGTGGTGTATAGATGTTTGCATGTTTAATTGAGATTTTCCATTGAAATCTAACACAAACCTTTACAAAAGAATATAACGATCAAGATCCTGTGAAATCTACCTATCTATCTACAGAAATATACACATGCGCTATTTTTTTCTAACCTTGATTCATTACTCTCTGTGATCTCACATGTAAACTCTCTTCCTTTCCCAAGCAATGCAATGGCAAATCTGTAATATAATTTGGAGTTAATGTTCTCCCTTGGCTTACTTTTATAAAACTGATATTATTATTTTTTATTATTATTTTAGTTGGCTCTTACAGTGAAGTTGTAGATTAAATAAAAAGAACATTATTTTCAGCTTCTCTTCCACCTTATGCTCGCAAATAATTGCTAACAGAAGCTGTAGCACCTAAACATCTACTGCCTTTATTGATAAATGTGCCCCCTAAGCTATAATCTTTGTTTCACATGGTGTATTCTGTGTTAACTAACAGAAAAGATGAGGAGACTCAACCCTGGCAATGGAAACTCAGTGCGGGAACTTCAGCCTGACAACATCCATGGACTGGGTATGAATGTACAGGGCTAAAATAGAAAATAGGCTTTTAGGAACCACTTTTATAGAAAATGCAAGCTGTAGACACAGAAGAACAGTCACCATGTGCTAAACTATGATCAGATTAATTTTGTTCTCTGAGTTGATTCACAGAATCAGTATTGCAAAGGAGGTTGAAATGAGTCCTGTTGACAGAAAGTGCCTAATTCACCAGCTACTGGTGGTGAATTCATTGGTAAATGAATTATGGTAAAGTCAACTGACTTTCTCAAAGCCAGAGCAAAGAACTTCAAGGCAAAATTTATAAATAATTTCATTTTTACAATAGACTCTTCAATCCATCCACTATATCTGATATATTCCCTGTGACATACCTTTTGAAAGAGAAGCATTAGAAGAAAAACAAGACATAAATGAAGGGCCTATATCAAACACTGGGATAATAATAAAATAAAACTAGTATTAATTCACATGTTAACAAAACTGTTAGTATAGCATATTTTCTGTTTATTGCTCATAGTGGATGCTACAGTCTTGTCACTGGCCTTATATCCGTGCTAGCAAATATAACCATTTGCTATCAGCATTGCAGTCCTATTAATCTTGTCACCAGCTGCATATTCAATCCCTGAATCAATAGCTTTAATCATCTTTATGGTTGCTCTTTTATTCATGTCTATTGATTACAGTACCTCGGTATGAAACAGCAGGGAATGAAATGACAGAGAAGTATTGAAAAGAAAACCTTTAAAATTGAATAATTTTTTCAAAATGCTCTCTCAGAAGAAATTTGATGCATCAAGCTTTGCAGGCAATTCAATTATGTATCTAGAGTCCTTGATAAAGTTTTATACAGAACACATTGCAGTAAAGATAAAATTAATTTCGTTTTGGTGAAAATTCATCTGCGTCAAGATTTTTCTCAACCATTGAAAATAAAGAGTAGATAGTAACTGAAAGGCTGAATGAGGTTAACCAGCAAAACTGAAGGATAGTTTCTGGTCCATTTTTTTCTGTTACTGAACTGTCAAGATGCCCCAATACTTCCTATTTTATTTTTAAATATAATTACTTAGTATGCCTAAAATGCTTCAGCAGAATACCAATCTGCCTAGAACCACATGGCTATACATCACTTGAACAAACCCTTACTTATTCTAAAGACATTATCCTTACTTTGTAACTTTGTAAC
This sequence comes from Anser brachyrhynchus, assembly GCF_964034855.1. Lineage (NCBI taxonomy): Eukaryota > Metazoa > Chordata > Aves > Anseriformes > Anatidae > Anser > Anser brachyrhynchus. The sequence goes on along the minus strand of NC_137696.1, from coordinate 113,670,152 downwards.
CAAAAATACCCATGTTTTCATTTACTCCTTTGTTTAACATAGGGTTTGGGGGAAACTCCAGACCTTACTGTTTAGTAAGGAGACAATACTGAGGACATGACATAAATTTTAATTTTATGTTTTTATCAACATTACAGTGTTATCCTCAGGAGGGAAAAACTAAACAACAACAACAAAACCAACAACAGACAAAAAGAAAACCAGAAGATGTTTCACTGCAAGGATGAGTCTCTAAGTTTTGACACGGACCTATTATAGTGGGTTCAGAGGAAGGCCACAAAAACTGTCAGAAGGCTAGAACACCTCTTCTATGAAGAAAGTGTGAGATACTTGTGGTTATTTAGCCTGAAGAAGAGAAACCTTCAGGGAGACCTTATTATGGCCTTCCAGTACCTAACAGCGACCTACAAGAAATCTGACGTGAGGCTTTTTGCCAGTTTGTGTGTAATGACAGGACAAGGGGTAACAATTTAAAACTAAAAGACAGTATATTTAGATTAGATAGAAAGAATAAATTATTTACTATTAGGGTGGCTGGACACTGGAACAATGAAGTTGTGGGGATTCCCCGTCCTTGGAAGTGTTCATAGTGAAGTTGGATGGACTTTGAGCAACCTGACCTAGCAAAATGTATCCCTGCCTTTAATGGTTCTTTAATCTTAATCTTAATCTTCATCTTTAATGGTTCATTCTAACTCAAACCATTCCATGATTCTATGCACTCTACAGGTACCTTAAAGGAGGCTGTAAAGAGGTGGGGGTTGGTCTATTCTCCCACGTGCCTGGTGACAGGACGAGGGGGAATGGGCTAAAGTTGCACCAGGGGAGGTTTAGGTTGGATATTAGGAAGAACTTCTTTACTGAAAGGGTTGTTAGGCATTGGAATGGGCTGCCTAGGGAAGTGGTTGAGTCATCATCCCTGGAGGTCTTCAAAAGACATTTAGATGTAGGGCTTAGTGATATGGTTTAGTGAAGGACTTGTTAGTGTTAGGTCAGAGGTTGGACTCAGTGATCTTGGAGGTCTCTTCCAACCTAGATGATTCTGTGATTCTGTGATTGCCTTTGTGCTAGGAGAACTACAGTAACCTTTACTTCAGGCTGTGTCTGAGCCAATATGAGTCTGTTAGCTGTTTCAGAACGTTGGCAGGAGATATTTCAGTTCAAAGCCTTAGAATTTACCTAGGAAAGCTCCTATATATGTTCATAGGAGTTCTGATGGAGTAAAAAATTTTGAGAAGGAGATACATGCACATAAATAGAGATGAATATGTTTCCTTCAGTGTTTCCTTCAGAATATATACCTTGCAAAGGCAAGTGGATATGTTGATGTGCTGGAAGTCAAAACAGCTTCCTGCATGTGATTCATCTCTGTTACATTACACAGAACCATAGAAGAGGATCAAAATAAGCTTTATTTTTATTTTTATATTTATATTTATTTTTTTTCCCAGATTGAAGTGTGGGTGTCAGAGGGCTAAAAGAACAGTTTCTCTTTCTCTCTCTGTCTTTCTCCCCACCCCCCCAAAACTTTTCCTTTTTCCCTCTTCATTGGAAACATAATGCTGTCAGCTGTCCCTGCCATCTTCCAATTTCAAGTTCTCTCTCTCCATCTGTGTTCATACATTTTTTTACAACTCTTAATCAGGTCCTGCCTTGTCTTTGTATCGGAATTCATCATCATATGGCACCAATTCAGATCTGTAACATGAATAAAGGTTGGTATTTATCATACCTGCTGTAAAGGAAGTGCCTGTAAAAGGAAAGGGAGCATGTAATTCCCTGCCCTTCACTTTCTCCTCAACCTTTCCCCTCTTAATCAGTAGCTATAACCTGAGGAGATCTCACAATGGAAAGTTAATTATGAGGTCGTGAAGATGAAAGCATATGACTTGAATTTTCTAAAGGTACTTTACTTTTAAATTATTCCTGATTTACCTTCATAAAAGGAAAGGAAGTTCCCAAAGATTATTCTAAATGGACCAGACTTTTCAAATCATTCAGATGACAATATTTCCAAAGGAAATGCAGTCTTTCAAAATGTTCTTTGAATATTTCCTATGAAGGGGTCCTTCATTTACTAATGTGACCTGGCTCATGAATTGAAGATATGTTAATGAACATGAGGGAGTAAAGCACTCAAGGCCGATGCTCCATGGTGACTCCAAAGCTATAAGACTAGTACATAATTAGGAAGATGTCTGGATGCATTTTTTTAGGAAACTAAAAAAACTACAAAATTCAAGCATTCGTATCTATCAGTTTTGAGAATCTGGTACATAATATTGAAAAACTGCAGGGAGAATAATGCTCGTAGAACATTGCCTGATTCTATGATGAAGAGTCCAATCCTATTCTCTCTTTATATTTGAATAAATTGAAGGCAGCAGGAATCACTAGAGAAAAATAAATAAATAAATAAATCTTTGTCAGAATTGTAATACAAATACTAGCTTGTTTTATAGTATATAGTATTCAGGATGGTTAGATGAAAAGTTTGCTAGTTGTTTTAACAGCTGCAGAAGGTAATAGCAAGTATGTGTCTCGTCTTTTATTATGTAATAGTAAAGACAATATGTTCTGATAGTAGTTATGGGCTAAAAGCTCGAGGAGAACCAAATAGTTAAACAATGTTATTCAATTCTAGAGCTATACACACTGAAATATCAGATTATTGAATAAGTAGTTTAGCCATACAACCTGAGCTCTGTTACACTTGAACTGTATCCTCTTTGAGAAATGATGACTGCTAGGGAGTGAGCGGCTGTATCAGACAAGAGGGGTCAAGAACATCTTTTCCAACAGGCTTGTCAGTCTAGGGAGAGATCTTTTCAGTGAATGGTGGCTAAAGCCTGAGGAAAAGTGGAGTTAGGGACTAGTGAAAGGCTGCCTGGCGTCCACTCACACTTCCCCAGGGAAAACAGCATGACTGCAGAA